>NC_058135.1:245801647-245869568 GCF_016433145.1 Gracilinanus agilis
ATATATATATATATATATATATATATATATATATATATATACTTGATGTCACATTTCTTGACTTCTTATTGGAAGGAGAAAAGGCAGAAGAAAGAGATCATTTGGAACTTGGGATTTTAAAAAATGAATGTTAAAAATGAATAATATATTTGGGTAACAAAGGAGGACAGGAATAAAATAAAATAAAAGATTGAAGAATTCAATCCTTCATTGGATGAGATCAAGATACAAAGCTTCTTTGCAACACAGTATATAATCAGGTCCTAGATTGTGACAGAGTCCCAAGATAGGTTTCATGGTGCAGTAAATACAGACATGTCCACAGTCAGGTTCAAATCCTGCCTCTGGTACATCATGGAATCCCTTTAAGATTAAAATTCAACATATGAAAAAAATAAATAAAAGGAAAATAATGACACCTACCTTATGTAGGTGTTTTAAAGATCAAATGAGGTACTGTATATAAAGCACTCAACAAATCCAAGGCTCCGTGTACATATGAGCTACTATTAATATTGTTGTGCAAAGAGAAAAAAGGAAATCAGCACTACAGGAATTCAGAGTCAAGGGAGGCAAAATGTACTTCCAGAAGAATAGCAGAATATTCTATGAACACTTAAGGGGTTATATTTTATCTCTGAAACTTCACCAATCTCCCTAAATAGCTACACTATATTCATTGCTACTGTACTTAGTGTGTATTTTTGGTTCCTTTCAAATAGGTTTGTGCAGACTATTCCAAATGGGTCACTTAAGCATTTGCAATCATGGTCCCATGGTGGTAATTCAGACAAGTAATTAGTGTTTATGACTGTGGGAGTCTGGAGTAACAGTGATGTATTCTAGTCATTGGAGTGACTGGATGCCACAAGGTAATGAAAGAGCATTTTTCCAGCCAAGTCCTCATGGCCAGCAACTGAAAGTACCCCCCGGACCAAATCCTCCTTCTCATTAAATACTACTTATTGAATAATTATTGCACACAGCACTGTAAAATGCTGAGCCAAGAAAGAAAGGGAACCCTAATCCCTCTATAGTAGGTCTTTATAACCTATGCCTGCTTGGGGAGGTACAGCTAGACCTCTCATGAAATGTTTGGCTTCAGACAGAGCACCTTATCTCTTGACCACAACTATGCCAGGAGAGAAGTCATTTTAGATTTATTTTTTCTAAGTAGATTTCCCTGATTCAGAGATTAGTTAATTGGTTCAATGATCTTGGGTAAAACAGCAAAAAAAATAAAAGATTCATTCATAACTTTGTCAATCGGGATCCTGTGGAAATTAACACTCTGACTACAACCAACATTCACTGATATATAAGAAAAAAATTTGTCCATTTTGAAGTTCTGTTTGGAATTTTTAAGGGCTTGTGTGTGTGTGTGTGTGTGTGTGTGTGTGTGTGTGTGCCAGCTTAGACATAGTATATTTTTATAGAAGCGTGGAACATAGACCTAAAGATGAAAGGGACTTTAGAGGTCATTTAATTTGATCCTCTCAGAGACACAGAGAGATTAATTTAATTGCATTGAGTCATATGGGTAGTTCATAACTAGATGTGTGGGATTTGAACCCAGTTCCATTGACTCCTTATTCAGTATTCTTTCTCTTTTAGCATTTTTATCTGCCCATGCTGTTGCTCTCTTCTTTTTTTCCTACTTAACTGGGTTTCACCAATCTCACAGTGTTTTCTTTTAATTGCTCACCAAGAGATATCATAGTGGTCATCATATGTTTTGGTTTGGTTTTTTCCCCCAATATGTCTTCTGCATTCCTTCTCATTATTGATGCAATTGGGTGGCTGTATGGATAGAGCACTTGCCCTGAATTCAGGAAAACTGAAGTTAAAATGCCACCTTAGATATTTACTCCCTGTGTGACCTTTACCAAGTAAATTAACCTCTGCCGGGCTCAGTTTCTTCAATAAGATAACATTATCTATCTTGGGGTGTTTTTGTGAGAATCAACGAGAAAGTACTTGTAAAGAGCCTAGGTCAGAGCTTGGCTCAAAGTAGACATTTAATAAATGTTTCTTCCCTTCCAACTCCCTTTTAGATAGGATAAAGGAATATCCCCATGATTTCCTTAAGCAACCTTCCCCTCCAATAATTCTCCTTTAGAAAGCTTATATTCAGAATGAAAACATTCATCCACAACTTCTACTTTTCATCAGCCACAGGTAGGTAAGAGATAACGCTTCCAATTTTTGAAGGAACTATTCCTAAGCCTGTGTCCAAGATAGGTACCTCCTCTGGGTTGATGAGAATGACAGAACTTAGCTGAACCATATTTTAGTGCCTTCTTTCCTTAACTAGTGGCACCCTCAGTCACCTAGCTAATTTTCTCAGCTGCCCTATTGCCCTCGGGTTTCTCAATTCTCCCTGAAACCAGCAATCAGAATTTCTGTGATCTGTTTATTGAAAGCTATTACTAAGTACAGAAATAGAATTATCTAATCAATATCCAATTGAAATCAGGAGCTAGTGCAGAAAGTTCAGATTGGCATTAATATGTTGAGATATCTAGATGTCACCAAGAAAGTGAGGTTGCAGAGAATTGAATTGAGTTCTATCAGTCACACGTTCCAATGATGGTACTGGAATTTGATACAGCCTTAAAGAAGAAGAATATTCATTTTTTTAAATCCTGGTGGGTAACTCATGCTAGATTATGATCAACTTGTGTAGACATTTTATTCAGCTACAACTCAGCTTTGGCTTTGATTTATGCTAATAGTCCTTGAATATGTGAGGGTTCTGGGACTTTGTCATCAAGGTGAATATCTCCTTTGGAAACTCCCTCTTTTGATATCTGATTGTAGTCTGCCTATGACTTATATGAATTCTAGGTCATTCCATCAAGCACAAAGAAAAAAAATAAATAAATTGCCCAACATCTTAGTTAGTATGTACAACAGAGAATTCGAACCTACATCTTTCTGACTCTAAGCCCAGCACTCTTGCAATCTACTTGACTGCTTCTAAAAACTAATGATAATGGTAATGGTCACTGGCATTTTTATGTAATATTTTAAAGTTTTCTAAGCATATTTTTATATAAATTAATGTACTGTTGGATTGTACAAGATGTAAAAATACACTAAGAAGTGTGTTAATTATTTAGTATCTCTGAGAATAAGATATGGATTTTTTTTCAGGTAAGTGAATTTGCATATAAGTAAATTTTAACATAAGTGAAAAAACTCTATTTTAATGGTTTCAATTGAATTATTTCATGATGATATCCTGCCTTCCTAAACAAAGTACATGAAATGTGATTTAACATTCCTGATATCACACTATTATCACTTGTACCTTGGTTATTGCACTAGAAAATTTTATAGATGATCAAAAATTATATCTTTTAAGGCAGAAGGTGCCTTGATATGGTACAGTACAACTTGCTCATTTTACAGATGAGAAAACAGAGGCCCAGGGAGGTTAAGTGATTTGATCACAGATACACATATAGTAACATCAAAGAAGAAATTTGAACCCTTTTCCTGTGACTCCAGAAACACTATTCTTTACTCTTTATCACACTCCAGGACATAAGGTAAAAGAGACCCTGAAATCAATATATGCTGGAATTACTTTATTTTTTAAAAAATCAAGGGAAAAAATTACTACTAAGCATTGATTTTTAGTCATTTGCATCTTTCCTAAAACACAGAAATTTGGATGCAGGGCTTGATTTTAGGGATGCTTTTAGCCATTCTCTTTATACTATATTTGAGGAAATGGAGGCTAAAACAGGTGAGATGATCTTGCCCAAGGCCACTTAGCTAGCTACTAGCAGAACTCCAATTCATGCTCAGATCTCTGGACAGAAATGATTCTCTCATTTAGCTATATTACCTCAGAAATCATGTACTATGGCTGACTTTATGCAGTATAAGCTTTCAGACTGAAAGATTAAGAAGCCATGTTCCTGAGAACTTTCTCATCCTGTAGCCCATTAGATTCAGTGGTGCTTTCATTGTCTATTGACTTCTCCAAGCTATTGTGTGATTTCTGTACCTGTTAACACAATGGACCACAGACCAAGATGACCTTGGCAGCTTGCTTCCAGTATCCATTGTGCTCACTTGGTAGGTTTTGAAAGAACATCTCTCACCCTTTCAAATATATCTGCCAAGCCATCTGATGGAGAGAATTTGTTGAAGACCAACAAATTCTTAATCAACAGAATAAAAAAAAATGCTGTGAGTAGGCTAAGTTTTTCTCCAATCTCTCATTTACATTTTGTCTTTATATAACTGTGACCTAGCTCAATACTTTGTATATGTTCAATACTTTCCCATTGATCAAACAGGTATGAATACATGATTGTTGAAATGAGTTGAATTAAAAAAATTAATAGAATCAGAGATGTTGGTAACATTAAACATAGATTCTTTTAATGTAATGAAATTAAAAGTGAGGTATTTTGCCCCCATGGAATACTGGTTTTCCCAATAAAATCCCTTAATAGTCTTATCTTTTCAAAATAACACCTTGAAGATGATGGCAGAGTAAAAAGCAGCTGCTTGACCTCTCCTAACCCACGCACATAGGACTCCTCAAGAAGACATAAAAACAAATCCAGAGGAACAAAGGGACCCCACAACAGGAAGCAGCATTGAAGGTATGTGGAATCGGGCATTTCCATGCTATAAGGGGGTGAAATAACTCTCACTAAAACGCAAACTGAGCAACCCCTTCACCCCCCAGACCACCAAAGGGCCAAAGCCAGCTCACAAGAGTTAGAGCAAATTTGGGGCACCCAATAAGTCATTGGAAGCTACCTGGGATCACCAGGGCCTGTTCCTGAGAGCAGCAAGACTTAAGACCCCAAGAGGCTAGAGAACCCATGGACTTTGAACACAGACCCTTAGTGCAGGCTCAGACATGGATCCTGAGCTTGGGTGTGGACCTTGAGTGGGGACCCAGTGCAGAGGGGTACATGACTGTGGAAGCAGTGCCCTGAGACTGTTAAAGGAGCCTTGGGTAGAGGAACAAGCAAGGGGACCACCAAGAGGCTTAATCATGAGAACTAGACTGGAGACCTCAGGAGCCTAAAGAGTTCAGACAGACCCTGGTGGTGAGGATAAAGCTGAGAGGGCACAGGGCTAAATATGGCAAGCCAGAATCAGGAACCCCAGAAGAGAAAGATCAAGAAGAAACTTTTAACACTCGACAACTTTTACATAGAAAAGTTCCAGACAACAGAGCAAACAGCAGAGGAGAACAAACCAGTAACCATATCCAAACCTTCCCCCAAAATTGAAAACGGGTCACAGGGTCTTGAAGAGTTCAAATCTGAGATTATGAGAAAGAAGGAAGAGATCCGGCAAGAAAATAACTGTTTAAAAGGCAGAATTTTGCAATTGGAAAGAGAGCCAAGTAAATCAAAGACCAGAAATGACCAGATTGAAAAGGAAAACCAATCTCTAAAGGCTAGAATTGAGCAATTCGAAAAAGATGCCCCCAAAACAAAAGAATTGATAAGCAAATTGGAGACCAAAATCAAACAGCTGGAAAACAGGATAGACCAAATTGAAAAGGAAAATCAAAAGATTATGGCAGAAAACCAGTCTCTAAAGATGAGAATTGGGCAAGTAGAAGCCAATGATCGCTCAAAACAGCAAGAACAAATAAAATAAAGTCAAAAGACTGATAAAACAGAAGGAAACATGAAGTATCTCAATGAGAAATTGACAGATCAAGAAAACAGGTCTAGAAGAGACAATTTAAGAATCATTGGTCTTACTGAAAAAAGCAGAAATTAATAGAAATTTGGATGTCATACTAAAAGAAATTATTCAGTAAAACTTCCCTGAAGTTCTACAACAAGAGGGCAATATAGACATTGAAAGGATCCATAGATCACCCTCTACACTAGACCCTGAAAATACAACCTCCAGGAATATAATAGCCAAATTCAAGAGCTTCCAAGTAAAAGAAAAAAATGTTACAAGAAGCCAGAAAGAGACAAGTCAGATATCAAGGAGCAACAATCAGAATCACACAGGATCTGGCAGCCTCCACAATACAAGATGGCAAGGTTTGCAATATGCTATTCAGAAAGGCAAGAGAACTGGGTCTATAACCAAAACTGACTATATACTTCCAGGGGAAAGTTTGGGCATTCAACAAGATAGAAGATTTCCAAGTATTTGCACAGAAAATACCAGGACTAAATGGAAAGTTCAATATCCAACCAAAAAAATCAAGAGAAACAAAAAAAAAAGTAAATAAACAGAGGGGACAGTAAGAAAACTCTCATTTTTTAAATTTGCCTCTTTAAGTGCTTCAATAAGATCTAGTTAATTATACTCCTATATGGAGAAATGTTGTGTATAATTCTCTGTAGTCAACTCTATTCACTATTATAGTATTCACTATTATATTAATTAGAAGAATTATTCATAGGTAGAGGTTGCAATACTAAATGATCTAAGATGATATGGGGCTTGGAAAGAGGGAGGTGAATAGTAGAGGACACCAAGAGAAACATGAAGGAATAAGAAAATTAGAATATTCTATTACGCACAAAGAGGGCATGGGAAGGGGAAGGGAGGAATACTATTATAAGAAGAAGAGGAAGAGAGAATTAAAAGATAATATTTAAACCTTACTCTCAGTGTAATTAACCCTGAGAGGGAAGAGTAGATTTATCCATTGGGATATAAAACTCTATCTAATCCTACTGAGAAAGTCAGAAGGGATAAACCAAGGGGAGCAGGGTAGTGGGGAGGTCAAAGAAGGGGGAGGGAGGGAATTGATTAGGCCTTAAAAATAAAAAATGGGGAATAATAAGGGAGGGGATAGAAAGGGAAGTAAATCGAGGGAAGGGACAAGGATTACTGACTTAAAGCAAACCAATGCTTTAAAAGGAAATAGCCTAAGAAGAAGAGGTAGAACTAGGAGAGGATACCAAAAAGTCAGCAAATACACAACTGATAATTATAACTCTAAATGTGAATGGGATGAACTCACTCATAAAATGGAAGCAAATAGCACAGTGGATTAGAAACCAAAATGCTACCATATGTTGTCTACAAGAAACACATATGAGGCAGATGGACTTACACAAGTTTAAGGTAAAGGGCTTGGGCAAAATCTTTTGGGCTTCAAATGAGAAAAAGATTGCAGGAGTGGCGATCATGATTTCTAACATATCGAAAGTAATAATAGATATGACTAAAAAAGACAGGGAAAGTAATTGCATCCTGATAAAAGGCAGTATAGATAATGAGGAAATAACACTGCTCAATATGTATGAACCAAATGGCATAGCATCCAAATTCATAAAAGTGAAACTGGCAGAGCTTAAGAAGGAAAAAATAGTAAAACCATACTAGTGGGAGATCTAAATATTTCTCTTTCAGATCTAGGTAAATCAAACAAAAAAATAAATGAGAAAGAGGTAAGAGAGGTGAATGAAGTCCTAGAAAAATTAGATTTAATAGATATGTGGAGAAAAATAAATAGGGACAAAAAGGAAAACACCTTCTTTTCAGCTGCACATGATACATTCACAAAGATTGACCATATAATAGGGCATAGAAACATTTGCAAACAAATGCAAAAGAGCAGAAATAATAAATATAAAGTTCTCGGATCATAATGCAATAAAAATAATAATTAGTAAGGGCACCTGGACAGGCAAATCAAAAACTAATTGGATATTAAATAATATGATTCTGCAAAACCACCTAGTCAAAGAAGAAATCATAGAAACAATCAACAATTTCATTGAAGAGAATGACAATGATGAGACATCCTACCAAACTCTGTGGGATACAGCCAAAGCAGTACTCAGGGGGAAATTTATATCCTTGAGTGCATATATTAACAAATTAGGGAGGGCAAGGATTAATGAATTTGGCATGCAATTTAAAAAATGAGAAAACGAGCAAATTAAAAAATCCCCAGATGAAAACTAAATTAGAAATACTAAAACTCAAGGAAGAAATTAGTAAAATCAAAGTAAAAGAACTATTGAATTAATAAATAAGACTAGAAGCTGGTATTTTGAAAAAACAGATAAAATAGACAAAGTACTGGTCAATCTAATAAAAAAGGAAAGAAGAAAACCAAATTGACAGTATCAAAAATGAAAAGGGAGGCCTCACTTCTAATGAAGGGGAAATTAAGGCAATCATTAAAAACTATTTTGCCCAATTATATGGCAATAAATATAGCAATCTAGGAGATATGGATGAATATTTACAAAAATATAAATTGCCTAGATTAACAGCAGAAGAAATAAAATACCTAAATAATCCCATACCAGAAAAAGAAATTAAACAAGCCATCAAAGAACTCCCTAAGAAAAAATCGCCAGGGCCTGATGGATTCACAAGTGAATTCTATCAGACATTCAAAGAGCAACTAATCCCAATACTATACAAATTATTTGATATAATAAGCAAAGGAGCCCTACCAAATTCCTTTTATGACACAAATGTGGTACTGATTCCAAAGCCAGGTAGACCAAAAACAGAGAAAGAAAACTATAGACCAATCTCCCTAATGAACATAGATGCAAAAATCTTAAGTAGAATACTAGCAAAGAGACTCCAGCAAGTGATCAACAGGATCATCCACCATGATCAGGTGGGATTTATATCAGGAATGCAAGGATGGTTCAATATTAGGAAAACCATCCACATAATTGACCATATCAATGAGGAGACTAAGCTATCACTCTTTGCAGATGATATGATGGTCTAATTAAAAAATCCTAGAGAATCGAATCAACTAAGAAGCTTATAGAAACAATCAACAACCTTAGCAAAGTTGCAGGATACAAAATAAATGCATATAAATCATCAGCATTTCTATATATTTCCAACACATCATAGCAGCAAGAGGTAGAAAGAGAAACACCATTTGAAAATCACCCTAGAAGTTATAAAATACTTAGGAATCTGTCTACCAAAACAAACCCAGGAATTATACAAAATCAACTACAAAGTACTTTCCAAACAATTAAAACTAGATCTAAACAATTTGAAAAATATCGATTTCCCATGGGCAAGGGACATGAATATGCAATATATGCAATTTTCAGATAAAGAAATCAAAACTATCAATAAGTACATGAGAAAGTGTTCTAAATCTCTAATAATTAAAGAAATGCAAATGAAAACAACTCTGAGGTATCACCTCACACCTAGCAGATTGGCTAAAATGATAGAAGGGGAGAGTAATGAATGTTGGAGGGGATGTGGCAAAATTGGAACATTAATGCATTGCTGGTGGAGTTGTAAACCTATCCAATCATTCTGGATGGCAATTTGGAGCTATGCCCAAAGAGTTAAAAAAGACTGCTTGTCCTTTGATCCAGCCATAGCATTGCTGGCTTTGTACCCCAGAGATCATAGATAAATAGACTTGTATGAAAATATTTATAGCCGTGCTTTTTGTGGTGGCAAAAAACTGGAACATGAGAGTATTCCCTTCAATTGGGGAATGACTGAACAAATTGTGGTATATGCTGGTGATGGAATACTATTGTGCTCAAAGGAATAATAAACTGGAGGAATTCCATGTGAACTGGAAAGACCTCCAGGAATTGATGCAGAGTGAAAGGAGCAGAGCCAGACAAATATTTTAAACAGAGACCAATACATTGTGGTAAAATCTAATGTAAGGACTTCTGTACTAACAGTAATGCAATGCACAGAACAATTCTGAGGAACTTATGGTAAAGAACGCTACCCACATTCAGGGGAAGAACTGCAGGAGTAGAAACACAGAAGAAAAGCAACTGCTTGAACACATGGGTTGAGGCAGACATGATTGGGGATGTAGACTCAAAACTACCTCACCAATGCAACTATCAACAATTTGGAAATAGGTCTTGATCAATGACACATGTCAAAACCAATGGAAATGCACAATGGCTATGGGGGGAGGGGATTTCTGGGGTTGAAGGGGAAAGTAAGAGCATGAATCATGTAACCATGTTAACTTTTCTAAAAAAATAAATATTAAATGGTAAAAAATTAAATAAAAATAAAAAAAGAAATTGTATAAAAATAAATGAAGTAGGAGACTAAAAAATAAAAAATAACACCTCAATCTGTATAATCAATGATTAAGGTAAGAGTAAGAGTCTGAGAAGTGGCCAAAATTCTATTAAAAATAGCCCTGCTTCATTACAGTGATCTCTACAGTTAATTTATCATCAGGGAAGGTTTGCTATTCTCATAATTCTAACATACTTTTAGGAAAGTATCTTTTATTATTAAATAGAAAAATACAAATAAGGAGAATGTACATCCCTGAATAAATTGACTTTCAGAAAACAAATAAATGTTTGGCACCTTTAAAAGTTCTAGGTCAGTGAGATCCTCTAAGAACAAAAGGTTTAATTTTTATTACAGTGCTTATTCATGTGAAATTAGCTCTGTGGCAATGCTCTCCCCTTCATCTATTCTAAGTTTTAGCCAGACTGACATCCTCAATGTTCTATAAATTCATTATTCCATTGCCTATCTCCATCCCTTTTGCTCCTTTTGATGGGAATGAATTTGTTTCTCACTTTCTGGCTTCTAAGTATCCCTAACTTCTTCAGGGATTAGCTAATAATTCAGTTTTTTTTTGTGAAACCTTTTCTATTTCCTCTAGTTACTAGTATTCTCTCTATTCCTCCAGTCATCAATAGAATATCAGTTTTATGAATGCACTTTATATCCTCCCTATGAAATATAAAGCTCTTTAAGGAAATGATAATTTTTCCTTTGGATTCTTAGAATGTAATGCAATACATTAAATAAAATAGGTGTGTAGCTTTTATGCCATCAAAATGATATTTACTTGGTCTGGCTAATTCTTGGCATACTGAATTGAGGCAGTATAGTGGATAGAAAACTTGAGCTATAGTAAGGAAGACCTGAGTTAAAATGTGACCTCAGATTAGAATATCTGTGGGTCAATGTATGAATGTATGTATGTATTATCCAGGAGATTCCCACTGAGTAAAACTAAATCCACAAAGTCTATTCACTAAAAACCCAAAAGCCACCCTGCCTCTCAGGGCCCCAGGAAAACAGGCAGGGAAAAACAGGGAAATAATATGGAGAAGGTTGGGGAGAGGTCCAGAGAAATCAGGGACCAACTGACTTCTCTCAGAATTCTAAGGCTTCTAACTGCCAGAAGTTTTCAGTTGGCCCCCTGCAAGAGCAAAAGCCTATCTTGCACCTTTTGCATTACACTTGGGTAATGGAAAATTTGCTTTGTGTGTTATTTGGTTATCCTCCTTGTCACGGGGTGTTAAAGTGTCTATTTTTATATGTGACAGAACTTATGGCACTTGCTAAATATTTCATGAACAAATATTGCCAGTGTCCAATCATGTGAGACTGTTAGAGGGAGCTGTTGATTGAGAACTTTAAGTAGGACCTGAGTGAAAACTCCCATTAATATTTAGAGGGCCCTTACAGCAGAAACTGGCACGTCTAATAAACATGCTCACATAACTTAAAAAGCATTTTTTACGTCAGAAAAGAAGTACTCAAAGTAGTTGATGTGTGTGTAGAAGGGATTGGCAGTGGTAGGCAGTTAGTATAATTATGATTTCTGGTTTTATATGGCACTTAAAAGTTTCTAAAATATTTTCTGTTTTCCTTTGAGTTTCACAAAATGCTACATTAGGTGCTATACATTTATCCCTGTTTTGTAGATGAAGAACCCAAGACCTAGAGAGCTTAAGTGAATTGCACAGTTATGCAGTTTGCATGCCCAAGATGACCATCTTATCCAGGTCTTTTTGATACCAAGCCCTATATGTTATCTCCTAAGCTATGTCATGTCCTGGTTCTTCTTCTTTTGGCACATGAGAAGAGGTAGGATACTTTCTTCTTTAGTAGAACAGGCTTGGGAATTAATTGTGTTGCTCTGAGAGTCAAAACCAGAAGATGATATTGCTTATTCTGGGAAAATTTCCTCCCAATTTACAAATCTTTCAGTCATAGATACTCAGCAGAGCAAGAAACGAAAATTTAGCAAAGTACTTTAAAAGCTGAAGCCTACCTTGGTATTATGACAGTATATTCCATGTTCAGCATTATAGGGAACAGTGGGAATTAAAGGAAAACTTGGGTCTGAGGTGATATTTTTTTTCAAAAGTAAATAAAACGTTGTTTGAGTTTTGTGTTCAGAAATGGTTTGCTAGGTGAGAGGGGGGAAAGGTAAATATAGAGGCTAGCATGTCTATGAATGTGGAGCTTGCCATGGAACTCCTTTGCTGGCAGGAGTTTCATCATGTGAGACTTACTCTGGAGCTTGTGTCCTGGTTGCCAGTAGCAACCTTCATCCGCACCCCTCACCCTATACATTTTGTACCAGTATAGCATATTTATTAAAGAAAGGCATGAACATCAAACATTTTTTCCTAGGATTATTTATCTGACTTCTAGTTATGCCTGCCTCTGGGCTTCTTTTTTGGAATTAGATTGCCAGGGTGTGGGAAGAAGAGAAGAGATGCTAATCTAATATCTTATGCCCTACATTGCTGGGAAACACCAAAGCAGATCTTCAAAAGATATGCATGGATTAGACAATTTCAACTTGGTTTCTTTTTAATTAGTAGAGAGTTAAGGATAGGAAAACCTGAAAATGTTTCACTATAGTAGGAATTATTGCATTTTAGGGTATCATGGGCCCCTTCTGGCAGACTAGTAGAAATTTATGAACCTTTTGCTCAGTTATTGCTTTTAAATAATTGAGGAAAATTATTACTCTGATTTAGAGATTAATGAAAATAAACTATATATGTTTTTCCCACTCAGGTTCAGGGATTCTCTGTAATCTGTCCATAGATAGAGTTGTCAATGGATCTAGCTTCAGAATCCTTGCACAAGAAAGATTTTAGATTCCATTACATGAGATATCCCTTTTAATACCATTAGCTGTGTGTTGCTTGTATGCAGATTATAAAGACTACTGGAATAGGATGACTATTGGTAACTTTCTATTTATTTCTATTTCTGTTTATCCCCTTCTTTCTCTACACAAGTCATTTTTCAAATAAAATTTCCATTGTCAATTTCCATTGTTACATATAATATTCTTTTGGTTCCCTCATTTCACTCTTCATAAATTCGTGTAGGACTTTCCATGTTTGTTTTTATAAATTAACCAATTTGTTATTTCCCATGGAACAGTACTATTCCATCACAATCATATTCTATAATTTGTTTCGGTGGCATTAATTGGACCTGCTAATGTATAGGACAAATATAACTGCAGTTTGGCATACTAATTCAATTTGACTAATATTTATTTTTTGTATGTATTGTAGAAGGGAAAAATAAAATAAAACTGTTCCAACCCTCAGGTAGTTTATATAATACTGTGGGGATAAAACATATTTAAAAGTTAAATATGTACACAATAATTTGATGGAGGATACAAGATTATACCCAATAGAATAAGTGCATTTTTTGCCTAAGTGATGACTCCTTTGAAGAGCAACACTGATGAGAGAATGCATTCAAGCAAGGGAGACAACTTGGACAAATCCATAGAGTCAGAAGGAACACAATTAAGAAATAGGCAATTCAAAAATTCACTTTGCCTAGTGCATAATATATGAAGGAGAGTGAGCCGAAACCTGTTTAGAAAGATAGATGGGAAGAAAGTAACAAAGGGTTTAAATAAAGGAGATTTTATATTTTATAATCCTAAAGGAGATTAAGCATTTATATAACTCCTAATATGTGTACAGAACTGTCTAAGCATTATTGCAAATGTCTCATTTGATCCTCACAATAACCTTGCAAGATAAATGTGATAATTACCTTCGTTTCACAATCACCAAAACTGGGGCAACCAGATTTTAAATGACTTGTCCAATGTCACATAACTGAGGCTAGATTTGAACTCTGCCTAACTCCAAGCCAAATACTGTATCCACTACACTCATCAAGGGAAACTTTGCCATTGCAAGAATCATTTCTCTTATTGCATTTCCTTTCACATTTGGTGATGTTTGTTGCTCAGTGTTTGACCTCTGAATAATATAGGTGATAGCATATTGCTTCACATTGGGTTGTAAACTTCTGAAATCTTATGTCATTTACCCACTAGGAAAGAACTGGATATCATAAAAAATACCAAATATGTCAGATACTAAGGGAGGCTGAAGTTGGAAAAGAAATCAGTGTTTGTCAGAATTCTTGTAGAGATTGTTTCTCAGAGAAGATGAAACTTAGCTGGGTCCTAAAGGATGGGATAGATTTAATAAATGAAGAGCAGTGAACACAAAATATATGATAAATTGAGGTGCCAGTTTAGGATGGTGATCTTGATGGAGGTTAATGACAGATATCGAGTTTGGTGTATGTTCCTTGAGTTGTCACTGTAAGATATTTGTCAAGTTTCTTAAATTATATTAATATTTCATTATGGGAGAGGGGCTGATTCTGGCACATGGTTTTATCAATTTAAGAACCCCACCTTACACAGATATTTAAATTCTTGGCTTTCCTTAATGTAATACAGTTAAGCAATTTGTCCATAATGGTCTTAGATTTAGGGAAAGGGGTGGGAAATTAAATTCATTTGGTATGGTGATACACTTAGTATATGTCAAAAGTATATGTCAAGGAATGATTATGTAGACTTCTTGACTCCCTCTCTATCCAGAATGTGATATGGCCTCTCACTTAATCCTGTATTAAAAATAAAGAGAAAAATGATCAAGTGAGACCAGTGGATAAAATATGCCACTCAATGGGCAAATGATGCCATTGCTGGTTTTGATGTTAAATGTTATAGTTACTAGATTTCAGAATTGGAACCAAAATTCAAGTCTTATTGAGTCCAGTTAGGTCATCTGTCCTATGAATTTGTGATGTACATGGTATATGAAGGTTTGTAAATCCCTTAGTCGGCATTAGATCATTCTATTCTTCTAGGACTTCTGATGGTACAGGCTGCTTTCCATTTTCTCTCCTTTTATTGTGTCCATGTTTGGCAAGGAAATTGAAATCTAGAGAGGAGATGAATTGAACCAGTACTCCAATCCAGCTCTCCTGACTGCCAGTCCCCAGTTTACCCCCCTTAAATAAGTTCCTTCTGTCAAATACGCATCATGCTGTGGCCACTGCTTCCAAGGGTATAAATGCTCATATTTTTGAGGGATTGGAGCCTATAGCTTTGAAAACTAACATTAGCACAAGAATGTGAGAGGCAGTGTTGTAGATGAGATATAGCTAAAAATACAGAAAGATAGATAACAGGCAAGTATTGGAATCCAGAAGCCCAGCGGGTATATGCTGGGAGAAAGCAGTCATTAATCAGACGTGCCAACAAAAGAGAATCATATATTTTGACTTTGAAAGTAGGCAAGGAAAGGTCAACTGTGTATTTTTTGGATCTTCTTGGCTTGTAGTACTCTTTGAACCTTTCTAATTCAATTAAACATCAACTAAAATGGAAAAATATTTCTTTGAATGTACCTTCAAGAGTAAACATATTCAGATCTTAGTCCACTATGAATGAAAGTATGATACTCCTGTTCCTCTCCTTCAAATGAACCAGATTTTTTAAAAGAATACATGCCTCTACTTCCTTGGTTTTCTCATCTGTAAAATGAACATAATTTCTGCCTTGCTTATCTCATCATGCTACTGTGAAAGTCAATTAATGTATATGTGAAAATTACCTAATTGGGGAAGGTAGGTGGCTCAGTGGACAGAGAACCAAGCCTAGAGACTGGGTTTAAATTTGCCTCCTAACTGGTTGACCCTGAGCAAGTTTAACCTTTACTACCCTTCTGTCTTGGAACAGATACTTAGTATTGATTCTAAGAAATAAGGTAAGGTTTTAAAAGAAAAATAAACTACTTAATTAGGTGTAATATAAGGTTCTTGAGGATAAGAACTTTCTCTTTTGCCTCTGAATTACCAATGCTTAGCTTGGTATCTATACATTGATGGGACATAATCAATACACATTGATTAATTACCTATACATTTTCAAGACTATAGAAATTCAGCAATTTCATTCATGTACTATAAATCATTTGAAAGATTGATGAAATACCAATCAGGAGACACAAGTCTTTGGTGTGTCACCGAGTGTTGTGTAACCTTGACTAACTTTTAACTTATCATTCTTATATTCCCTATCTATAAAATGAGGATAATTGACTAATTCACCAAGTTATTGTGAAGCTTGATTGAGATAATGAATGAAAAAGTGCTTTAAAGTGTATTAAAGCAGTAGAAAACACTCAAGAGTAGGAAGATGCTGAAGCTCTGATAATCTACTCTAGTGTTGAAGACCATGCAATTCAGTTGAAATCAATAGCATTGAGATTTAAATGAAGATTTAAATGCTCAAGTTTAAAATGACCATCTTATATTTTCTGTGCCCAGAAGGATGGTCTCAGAAATATCACCTATGAAAAGAATTACATCTATAAGCTGAGTCTTATACAAAATTTGTTGTTTTTATTGAGAGCTTCTTTTTTCAGTTGTGTTCCCCAACTAGAATTGCTAGTCTTTGGCATGGTGGTGTTCCTCAGAACTGGAGAGAGCCTGATGGAGTTATAGCAACTACTAATGCTTTCTGTGTATGTGGATATGTAGGAATGTATAATGTATTTATGGGCATACATATGTGTATAAATATTTATGTACATTTAGAAAATCTAATGAAGTTGAAAGCAACTGTATATGTATATGTGCATGCATATGCTATTGAGCTTTCAGAAAGACCCCTGAATTTTGTGAGGATGTTCCATATACGTGGGTCATATGTTTATATGCATGCATGTGTCGCAAATCTGGCTTCAGATACTTCCTAAGGTGTACGTGACCCTGAGCAAGTCACATAACCCTTTTTGCCTCAGTTTCCTCATCTGTAAAATTAGCTGGAAAAGGAAATGGCAAACCACTCCAGTATTTTTGCCAAAAAAGCCTCAACTGGATGTGATCCAAATTTCTGAACAACAATAATGTGACTATATCCATTTGTGTGTGCATTTATATATTAGTATGTACATTCATCTGTTCTGTATATCCAGATGGATAGCTTGATAATTATCTTTAAAATTTACTTATTGATTTATATGTTGAATTCCCATCCCCCACCACATATCCCCTCCCTTTGCTCCCAATAGAATGTAAAATCCTAGAAGGCTGAGACTGTTTTTCTTTTCCAGTTGAATTAAATTTTGAGATAGAAGATATTTTAGAGGTCATCAAGTCTAATCCTCTCATTAGACAGAGAAGAAAATTATGACACATAAAAGTTAACTGAATGTCCTAAGGTCACATCGCTAATAAACAATAGAGGCAAATTTTAAGCTCAGGCTTTCCTGATACTAAGACCTGTTTTTTATTCACTGCACTCTGATACTTCACCTTTTAAATTATCTTTTAATCCCCAATTTCTAGAAAAAAATATTTTGCTTATATTAGATACTTGTTAATGCCTTGTTAGATTGAATAGTTTTCAATAAAATAAGCTTAGCATGTAGGGCCCTTTGAGATTATGTGTCCAATTCTATCATTTTACTGATGAGTCAACCAAGGTATAGAAAGCTTCAGTAACTTGTCCAAGGTTACAGGCGTGGATAATAAATGTTGAAGTTTGGATTTGAACCAGGATCTATGGCTCCTAAATCCCAGGCTCTCTCTGATGTACCAAACATCAGAGGTAACTTTTTTTTCCTTTCATCACGATGGAGCCACTTGCCTTTTGTCTTATCTTGAGCTCACCACAGAGTACTGGACAACTGAATTAGGATTCAGGATAGCAGGCACAAGCATCCAGACTCACGCACATCCAGTATTTGATGTCAATACCTTTATACAGTTCCAGAGACCACACTTCTTCAAAGTAGCTCTAGGTTCTAGCTCCAGCTGGGAAAGGCTCACTCAGATTTATCATGTTTCTGTTAAATGTCTGGGATTAGTGGAAGGCTGCTTGCTAGGGGAACTTCGATATTTTAGAAGAGAACTGTGGCACTCCATTATTTCATGACAAACTGTGCTTCTGAAGGGCCACACACACAGCAGCAAACTAGAAAACCACAGGCTGATGGACTTATTAAAAAATTTAATCACAGAAGCAGGCAGCTTCCAAGGGGTGACTGAGAAGCTCAAATGATGTCTCATTGATTTTTAGATTCACAAAGCTAATGCAGTGTCCATTTGCCACTCCCATGGTCTTGCTAGGTTCTCTTATTAAATTGCTCTCCTTCATATGCTTTCCATTCCATTTCCATTACTCAGAGAAGGTAATTTCTAAATACGTTTATTCACTTCCTCTTAACTTCTAACTTCCCATCTCTAGGAAAAAGTAATTATTATTTTGAACACATGAGATTAGATTTCTTTTTTTTTAAGTGAGCCATAAGGGTGGGAAATGAGAGAAATTTGGTTGAGAGTTAGGGAGTTGATGTGAGTAATTGCCATAGTTACATTTCTTCATAAAAAAATTACATAGACTATTCTGAGAAACGCTAGGCAGGAGAGGAAACACAACTAAGTCTTGAGTGTCTAAAACTTGAACTGTTACATGGAGGCTGAATGGTTTTTTGAATTGAATGAATAAATTAAAATAGAATCAAATTGAAATTCCTCATTTATTTTAGGAAATAAATTATTTTACTGATGCTTGGAAAAAATAGATATCTTTCCCCAATACACTTCTAATCCAAGGGTGCTATAGACATAGTTTGACTTAGAGCATGATAGCACATCATTACCTTTTCAGTGTGATAATTTATGCTTCATAAATGGGCAAATACTCCAAGAATTATTATTTTTATAATTGCCTAGATTTAAGAAAGTCTTGAATAAAAATTATTTTAATGTAGATTGTTTAAAGTGTGCATTTAAAAAAGCCTGTTTTTAAACATAAAATAATTTCAAGTATAAAACTGATTTTCATCTGCCTTTTAACTAAAAAATCAATTAAATGAAATTCATTAATCATTCCTACCAATACACACTACATTCAGTCATTGTAGTACACTCTTTCTCTAAAAATCAATCAATAAATGTTGATTAGTACCTACCAAGTGCAAGTGAGATATATTTCATGAACAGTCCTTTGGATATGCAAATGATTATTGAATTAGACTGAGTTTGGTGTCTTTTAATGCATTCATTTATGTTATTGTGTTTGTTTTGTGTAGTCTCTTGGTTCCATTTACTGCACTCTACATCAGTGCAAATGAGTTTGTACACATTTTCCTAAAATCCTCATATCTGTTCTATCTTATGGGGCAATAATTTTCTGTTGTGTTCATAGACCAAAATGCTATTCATTCATTCCCTAATGGATGCATCACAACTTTGATTCCAGTAACTTGCCAACAAAAACAAAGCCATAAGAAATATTTTGATTTATTATACATTAAATTTATTTTATATAGAATTCTTACAGCAGCATTTTGTACTTCATGTACACCCATGTGTATTGTCCATACCTGTATGAATATGTGTGTGTTCATAAGTATGTGTGCAGGAATATGTATAATGTAATATGTATATATGTATATATATGTAAGTATATATATTTAAGATAGGGACTTTATAGAGTCAGTATAAATTCTCTCTCATATGTTTATATATGTATGTATGAATTCATGTATTTGAAGTCAATGGAGAGAGTGCCAGCTGGGTCTGGAGTCAGGAAGACATGAGTCCAATCTAGACTCAGATACCTTCTAGCTGTATGGTCATGTGCAAGTCACTTAACCCCATTTGGCTCAGTTTCCTTATCTGTAAAATGAGCTGGATAAGGAAATGGCAAACCATTCTAGTATCTTTGCCAAGATAAAACCTAGTGGGGTCACAAAGAGTCTGACACAACTGAAGCAAATCAGTAACAAAAATGCATATGTGTATACACATACATTCATACGTATATTTTTTTTTTAGTTTTTTTTTTCTTTACTTTATTCCTTTCACCTCTCTGTCAGGAAGTAAAGAACATGCTTCATCCTATGTCCTATAGAGACAGAGTTTTTGATTCTTGAAAAGTTAGTTTTCTTTAAATATTGTTGACCTCTAAAAAGGGGTGGATCAATGAATAATTTATAGAAACAATCAATATTTTCATTAAGGAGAATAACAACGAGAAGGCATCATATCAAAATTTATGGGAAGTAGGGAAACTAGTACTTTGGAGAAAATTTATACCTCTAAATGTTTACATCAGTAAAATAGGGAAAAAGGAGATCAATAAATTGGGCATGCAACTAAAAAAACTAACAAAAAAACAAAATAAAAATCCTCAATTAGAGACTAAATTGAAAATCTTAAAAATCAAAGGAGAGATTAATAAAATTGAAAATAAGAAAACCATTGAACTAATAAATAAGACTAGCGTTTGGTTTTATGGGAAAAAACAAATAAAATAGATAGAATATTGGATAATTTGATTTTAAAAAGGAAAGAAGAACATAAATTACCAGTATCAAAAATGAAAATGATTAATTCACTACCAATGAAGAGGAAATTAAGGCAATTATTAGGAGCTATTTTGCCCAATTATAGGACAAATCTGACCATCTAAGTGAAATGGATGAATAATTACAAAATTATAAATTACCTAGATTAACAAAGGAGAAAATAGAATACTTAAATAAGAAAAACGCCATTCCTGCATCACTGAATGTCTGTGGGACCCACATGCCCCATGGACAACTCAAATTGGACATGCCCTAGGCAGAAACCATCGTCTTCATCCCTCCTCCCCTTACCCCCCTCTGAACTTTTCTTTTCTCAGAAAAATAAATTGAACAAGCCATCAATGAACTCCCTAGGAAAATATCCCCTGGGACAAATGGATTCATAAGTAAATTCTATCAAACAAAGAAAAAATAATCCCAATATTATATAAACTATTTGAGAAAATAGGCAGAGGATCCTACCAAATTATTTTTATGATGCAAATATAGTGCCGATACCCAAGCCAAAAAGACAAAAAAAAAAAAAACAGAGGAAGGAAATAATAGACCAATTTCTTTAATATAGATGGAAAAATTTAAACAAAATACCTGCAAGACATTACCTCAATATATCACAAAGATCATTCACTATGACCAGGTGGGATTTATACTAGGAATGCAGGGTTGGTTTAATATTAGCAAAACTGTCAGCATAATTGACCATATCAGCAACTAACATAAATTACATGATTATCTCAATAGATACAATAAAAGACTGCGACAAAACACAATACCCATTCCTGTTAAAATAGTAGAAAGTATAGGAATAAATGGGCCATTTCTTAAAATGATAAGTAACATCTGTCTCAAACCATTAATAGTATTAATTATTCAGGGGTAGGCCAAGCTAGTGTCATACAAAAAACAATTCTAACAAAATTAATTTGCTTATAGCATACCAACCAAACTACTAAATTTTTTATAGAACTAGAATAAAGAATTATAAAATTCATCTGTAAGAACAGAAAGTCAAGAACACCAAAGGAATTAGTGGAAAAAACTTGTAAAGGAAGATGGCCAAACAGTACCAGATCTCAAACTGTAATATAAAGCAGTAATTATTAAAACAATGTTAAGAAATATAATGTGGATCAGTGCAATATTATTAGATATACAAAATAAAGGGGTAAATGACCTTAGCAGTCTAATGTTTGCTAAACCCAAAGTTCCCAGCTGATACTAGGGATAAGAACTCACTATTTGACAAAACCTACAAGGAAAATTGGAAAACAGAATGGCAGAAACTAAGCATAGATTAATATAGATCAACAAACAAAATATAGAGCATATTGTGAGATGTAAAATGAATAATTTTGGTAATACTATATTTAAAAAGTTTTTATACAAACAAAGTTAATGTACTGAAGATTAGAGCTCCATTCTAGTCTGTAATAGAGTTAAAGTCTGCATGAGGTGGTCATACTAATTCCAATCTCTATATAGTGAGTTCTTGGAAACCAGATAGGACGATACCAAAACGAATAAATCAAAACTTCCATGCTGATTAGCAGTGATATTAGACTCATGAGTTATTGTGAAAGGAAGGAAGGAAGGAAGGAAGGAAGGAAGGAAGGAAGGAAGGAAGGAAGGAAGGAAGGAAGGAAGGAAGGAGAAAAAGAAAGAAAGAAAGAAACTTGGAAACATTTATAGCAACTCAATGCTAAAGGTCTAATTTCTCAAATAATAGAGTATTCAGTCAAATTTATATGACTACAAATCATTACTCAATTAAGAAATGGTCAAGTTATATGAACAAACAGTTTTCAGATAAAGAAATCAAAGCTAATGATAATTGGATTGAAAAATGTTCTAAATCACTCTTGATTAGAGAATGCGACTGAAACAACTCTTTGGTTCCACCACACACCTATCACATTGGCCAATATGACATTAAAGGAAAGTGATAAATGTTGGAGAGGATGTGACAAAATTGGGACTCAAATGCATTATCAGTAGAGTTGTGAAATGTAATGTGCAATTTTATAGCCCTTTGGGCATAGTTCCAAATTGCTCTCCAATATGTCTGGATCAGTTCACAACTCTCCTTATAATGCATTTGTGTCCCATTTCTAAAATATCTTCTCTTTGATAGAAGTTGCCAGATCTAGTGTGATTCTGATTGTAAGTTCATGGAAAATTTATCTTGCCATTAAGTCTCTTCTTGCAATTATTGTAGAGCTTATTGTCCCTTTTTGAGGAATCTTTAGATCTAATATACCTACCTATCTATTTGTGTGTGTGTGTGTGTGTGTGTGTGCGAGTCTGTTTATTTTAAAATCTTTATCTTCTCAGTATCCAATCTTGGCGAGAAGAGCATCAAGGGTTAGGCAATCAAAGTTAAATGACTTTTCCAAGATCACACAACTAGAAAATGTCTGAGGTCAAATTTGAACCCAGGTCCTCTAGACTCCAGACCTGGTGCTATATCTATTGTGCTATTCCACTGCTCCGTGTGTGTGTTTATTACAAACATACACATAGAATGTCAAGGTATTTTTCTCCATATTTAGTTTTTACATTAGGACTATTGGCTAGGTCCAGTTACCCTGTTGTACTTTGGTCAAGGTATTCTTCCCTACGTGGCCTCCCCTTGGGTCCATTTGTTGGCATTCTACATTCTGGGGTCAGATCTACTTACATCTTTAATGTTCAGAGAGCTAGACATACACTATCTCAGGATAGGATGCTAGGGATTTTGCAGTTCTTAGGTTTAGAATGCCCTTGCCTGAGTTTTACCATGCTATAGATTTTTTGCCATCACTGTTCCCTTATAGTTCGTTTGCCACAGGGGGCAAAAGCTCTCAAATTACCCTGGAGATTATTCATAGTGCCTTCCTGTCTTGCTCTATAGGATGCACATTTTCTTGAAAGACACAGGTAAAGGTGGGTATTTCCCTATGCTGGTACTGGTAGGAAATAGGGGCAAAGGCTTTTCCTATTGATCTTGGACTTTGACACAATTTGGTGATGGAAAAAAAAGTCATTCACCATGATTTCTTATTGGACTTCCGTGTCATTATTCAATTTGGTGGAAACTTCATGCTTTTGAGTAAGTCTGTGGGAGCTGGTTAATCTGCTTCTAATTCAGAATACCATCTTGCCTGAAGTCCTGCATAGTTCTTTTCTTAATTCATTTTTGACTTTCTACTCAAATGTTCACTGATATTTTAGAAGAGAATAAGCTCTCTAATGCTCATTTCAGAATTGGACGAAAAGCTGTTCATTAGTTATTATGTCAGAAATAATAAGATGGGGTCCCTGAGAGGTTTTCTATCTTTTTGAATGAGGTCATTATACTTGTTAAATGGACTACACCCCTGGGATGGATCCCAAACAATTTCTGGTCTTGATCTGGCTTTTGTAAAATAAGCCTAAATTGTTTCTTCTGCTCAAATGCCCTAGGATCCTGTTCCTATTGTTTGATACTTCCCTCTGCCAATATCCTATCTATGATTCCAACTCACAGAAACACTTTGTAATTCAGTTATTAACTTCAGCACAGCACATTCTTTAAATATTTATTAAACTTCACTCACGGCTGCCCACCGGGTACCTTAAGAACAACAGCATGTATCTTATAGAGGCTGAACAGTCATCCTTATGAATACAGTCTACATTATGACTTCTGTTACAGTTGCTTTTGAAAAACCCAGCTGTTGTGGCATGGTTTTTACACAGGCTATCAGTGTTGAGGTGCTCAGAATAGGAAATGAATTTTGAATACTAGAATATAAACTATCCTCTGCTTAGATCAAAGACCCTTTCCATTAGCCGAGGAAAATGTAGAACACTGACTCATCCAGCATTACTAAATGATGTAGAAATTGGCAATCATGTAAGAATATTCTTAGGCATAGGTGAGACATTTTTTTACCTACTTTCTATAAGTATTGCTACTTTTGAAGTCATAGCTATAAGACATCCAGAAACAGTTTGCTTCACATGGTGCTTGGTGAGAATAAAATACAGTCTTTGCATGGAGTCAATTTGGTATGGTTGCGAGGCTTCTGATAGTGATGGGCTCAACATGAAGTCAAGGGACCTGAATTCAAATTCAGACTATTCACTTGCTACTGTGTGACTGAGCACATTATGCAAAATCTATGATCTTTATTCTTTTATCTGCAAAATGAGAGGGTTAGGCTGATGACTGCTAATATTCTTTCCAACTCTCTTATCTATGGTTCTCTAATTCATTTGTTTATAGTGAAGCTTTCTTAGATGTAATCAAAAATAAAATGCTAAACATTTCATCACTCTGTGTACTGAAGTATTCCATTAAAATTTTACCTATTAAAAGATATCTTGTGGTATCCATATTTGCCATTTTTCTATTTTGGGACTAATTTTTGGACTTCTTTGGAGTTCTGTGACATGCCTTCCCTCCCCAGGAATTTCATCACTGGGAAATTTTATTATTCTTCAACAATGAATCTTCCTGGTACTCATATTTCTTTGGTAGCCTCTGCCTCACTGATTGGACCCTCTGGCTAGAGAATGGGGTCATGAGCTCCATTGTCTCTATTTAAGGAGGAGGCTTCATAAACTTTTCTCCATATTTACCATAAGTTGCACTATTTTGGGATTTCTTTGGAATTCTCCATCATGACCCCTCCACTGGAGATCTTTTTCCTACCACCTTTTCAATTTCTTTTTGCTAAAAAAAGTGTGTGTGTGTGTGTGTGTGTGTGTGTGTGTGTGTGTGTATACAGATGCGTGTGCACATGCATCTGAATATCTATGTGTTTTGTATGCCTTGATGTGGGTGTATAACAGCACACATTTTGTGAAAGGACACAGGATCTGTGCCTACTTCTAAGCTGGATAGAATGAAGGATGGAATGAATGAATAAATAGAAAAATATTCCTCAAGGACTTACTATGTTTAAATGCTGTGTAAAACACTTGGAAAACAAAGACAGAAGTGAATATAGTTCTTGGCCTCAAGGAGGTGACATTCTGATAGATATAGGAATGCTGACCAAGAAATAGTACTTTGGTTTCATGTTTGGTAAATGAAACCATTATGATGACTAGTGACACACTCTTTTCTGGAGTAATGGCAGTATGCTTTCTTGTTTTTGTTTTTAATTCTCATTCCTTTTGGTTCTAGATTTATAAGAGGGAAATGGGGAAATATAGAGTGGTGAGGCATCTGGTTAGAAAATAACCAAGCAGTAAAACTTGGTTTCTGCTCAGCATGGAATAATGGTCCCTGGGAGGTACTCACAAATAAAAAGTAGCAGGATTGTCATTCATGAGTAAGTGTTCAGGGTATGTTTTCTGATTCTGGCAGTCAGGAAATATGATAAAGGATGATTTGATCCCTTAAGAAAATAGTGAGTTTCTAGAGGTTCTTAATCAAATAAGTTGGGCATTGAGGGCAAGAGTCCAGAGTAAGAAGTCATTAAAATGATAAACATTTATAAATATTTAGGTGCTTAATAAATGTTTATTCAGGGGTAGCTAGATGGCTCAGTAGATAGAGGGCCAAGCCTGGAGTCAGGAGGATCTGGGTTCAAAGTCATTTAATTCTACTTGCCTAACCCTTACCACCCCTCTACCTTGGAATCCAAAACAGAAGGTACAAGTTTTTGTTGTTATCTTTCTTTAAAGCTGATTGACTGAATTACTATGATTTTTGTCAAAGAAAATTCCTAGGATGACTTCACCACCCGTAGTTATATAAGTAAATTTACCAGTAGTAAATAGGTTTCTATGTTTTAGTAGATATTAAAAAAAGATATAGAGAAATCAGAACTGATTAGCTTCTATTTTTAACTTATCAAAACAAATTTAGACAGAACACAGAAAATAGATGAATTGGAATTAAAACCCAAAAATATTATTATTATAAAATTGCCTATAATATTAGATAATTAAAATAATTTATACTATATTGTTGATAATTATATTATTGTGATAATAACTGTATAATCTGTTCATTATATGTTTGTTCTTGTTCAGTCATGTCTGACTTTTCGTGACCCCATATTAAGTTTTCTTGGCAAAGACACTAGAGTAGCTCGCCATTTCTTTCTCCACTTTAGTTGGAAAATGAGGAAACTAAGGCAAACAAGACTATGTGATGTGCCCAGGGTCACACAGTATCTGAGACTATATTTGAACCCAGATCTTCCTGTTTCCAGGCCAGTACTCTGTCTACTACAATGTCTAGCCACAATGTTAATTATATGCCTACCCTAAATGAGTTTATTTGCTCTCTATGGGCTGCTGCCTATTTGCAGAAATATATTGGAAAAGTGATATCTCAGGTACTTTCTGTAAACTTTGAGGTCTTTCTGAGACCAGGAAAAGTGACAAAAAAACCAGACATCCAATTTTTCCTGATCATCCAAGTATATGGTAACAAGCTTGGTGTCAATACTGGAGGTCATATTTCTAGAAACACTTCATGAAATCACTGTGGACAGGACAGGGAGGAAAAGATATTTGAGTATGGTTAGGCAAATTGATAGTCTGGATAGGTGAATTGCTTGAATAATCAGTACTAACGAATATTGATTAATTAAAGAATATTGATGGATGTCAAATTGGATTGAGATCGTTTAGTGAGACAGGTGTCTATACTTTTCTGTTCAACATATTTAACAATTACATGAATGAAAAGCACAAACATATCCATTATACTTTTAAATGGCACAACATCTAGAGGGAAAGATTACATACCAAGTAGCAAAATTACAATTTGTAGAGTTTTCAACAGACTGGAATGATAGGTCAGAAAAAAATAAAATGCCAACAGTAATGAGCAAAAGTCTACATTTATATGAAAAAATATCACCTTCCAAATAAATCATAGGTGGGAGACATGTGTCTAGATACCTAGGACCTTATTGTACTGGTCACCTGCCATACCAAAGGAAAAAAGGTTCCTTTTTTCTCTATCAGAATCCCCATTTCCCCTCAAAGCTCACTCCAAACATGACAGCCTACTTGAAATATTGCCTAATCCACCCATCTGCTAATACCTCTCCTCTATAAAATATCCTGTGCTTATGTGGTATACATTTTGTTTTTTCCTCCATATGTCCACTTCGGCAGAATGCCTAGCACCTAATAGGTACTTCGCAAAACCTTGCTGATCGCTTAGTTGATAGAATGTTATGTGGAAAAATATTGAATTTTTCAGTTTAAAATGACTCAATAGTGAGCTGTAAAAGTCTAAAATGCTAGTATCATTGTACATTTATTAACACAAGTTTCAAACCTAAAATGATTAAGATAAAATCATTTTCTTCCCTGATTATAGCAAAACTGGAGAATATTCTGCCCATTTACAACCAGACTAAAGGATGGGGAACAAAGATGGCAGGGGTGCTTACAACAATATATTAATATTTGGTTTGGAAATCTTTAACCTGGAAGTAAATGATTTTTAAGTAGAGACATAATTTCTGTTTCCCAAAATATTTGAAAAGATACAAATGGAAAGAGGCTGGCTCTATAGAAATTTAAAACAACAATAACTTCTATATAGTTAGATCTGTCGTATAAAGGAATGGATTGTTTTGCTAGATTCGTCGTCATAGGAATGGTCAAATAGAATATAGCAACATTTGTATAACCCATCGAAAGTGCCTATGGGATCCAGGAGGGGGAAGGGAAGAGGGGAGGGAAAGAAAAGAAATATGGAAATATGGAAAAATATTTTAAAAGAAAAAGAAAAATGGGATATAAATGGTTTCTTGTTAAGATGATTCAAGTCAGAGTTAGACTTGATATTCTTTACATTTCTTTCAACTTCTGGGATTCAATGAAAGCTTTATGAGATTTTAACATGGTCTTCGAATAAATATTATGGAATATTTTGTTTTATAGAATTGTAAAATCCCAGGGAATAGAACAATCTGTCTAAGAATGCCACATAACACAGTCTATGGCATATGCCATTTTTATATTTTTTTATTCATGAATAACCAATAAACATTTTGGAATGACATACTGAGGTTGGCAGATGTGTATGTGTGCATTCTCACTAATAAAAAAAGTTTTAATTGAGAAGTTGGCAGTACAAATAAGTTATTTGACTTTATTACCTAGTCAGTTTTCATAATCTATGATCAAAGATATTATTAGAATGATGACCTTTCCTGGAAAGTTAGTAAAGAGAAAAGTGATATGAAATAAAATGAATTAGGAATCCTGAATTAGTAGCTAAACAGCATTTTATTTCATGTGGATCTGTTTTTATATCTATAAAATGTTGATAAGAACATTCCAGTTTTGTGTGTACAAGGGTTACAGGGGAGATGGTCCTTGGCTCATATATACATGACTTTGGATAATCATTTCACTTCCTTAGAACTTCTTCCCTTGTATATGAACCTAGGTGTTGGATTAAGTATCTTCTAGTGAAATATGTTGTGCAGATAAAAAAATCTTCCTTGAGGTCTAGAAGACATAGTTTAAATCTTACCTGTGAAAAAATTCTTCGTGTAACTGTGGATGGGTAATTTGGCTGCTTGTGACCCCTTGCAACTCTAAAACTCTACATTATAGACCAAACAGCAAACTTCAGTATATCCTTTGGGGGAGTTCCCCCTATATCATGAACTTACCCATCCAGATAGCACCTCCATATAGCACAAAGAATAAATAAAAATGAAATAATGAAATAGCCATTTAAAATTTACAAATTATTCTATATCAGTGTCTCTGTTGAGCCTCACAACAACCTTGTGAAATGTTATATAGTAATAATATAGAATTATTATATGTCAACATGTTACATATTGTTATATTACTTTTACAGATAGGGAAACTGAGTCTCAGAGAGGTTAAACTCCTACCCATGGTCACACAGTTATTTTAAGTCAGGTGTATGCATTAAATTAAAGATTTTCCTGAGTGCAAGCCTGGACTCATCACAATGCACTAGCCTGCTTTACTTACTTTCATTTTCTTATTATAAGTTATAAAAATTTTATAACTACAAAAGTGATTTTTGAAAAATAAAATTCAATTTAATTGTTTAGTTGATATCGCATGCTTTTATATGTTAGTTATTAAGAAATGTTTTCATCCCATTTTTTAATTGTTTCTTTTGTTTGTTTTATGCCAAAGCCTTCTGTGAGGAAGGATGCAGATATGGAGGGACATGTGTGGCCCCTAACAAATGCCTCTGTCCATCTGGATTCACAGGAAGTCACTGCGAAAAAGGTAACAGAAATCTGTTTTGAAAATTATTCATATGTGCTCATGAGAGAGAGGAAGGTTATGGGAATTGTAGAGTGTACTGTGAAGGAGTGGTGTCAAATTCAAATAGAAACGGGGACCAACAAACCATACATAAGGATCCCCAAAGGCACATATTGACTTAGGAAATCACATTTTGACATTAACTATGTTTTCTTTACGTTGTTATTTATTTCATTTACCGGTTACAATTTAATTTGATTCAGACCCACTCAAGAGAGTTGTAGCCCACATGTGAACCTGGTGGGGTGTTTTACACGTGTTGTAAGGGACACTTTGGGGTCCTCCCTGTTGAGATGTGGATCGTATCCATTAGGTGGGTAACATTGGATGATTATGTCACAGATGGGCTTTCTTGTCTCAAAAATATTGCTCCCTTTGCCCTCTATCAAATGTGGCTAATTTAACAAGGTCAAGGCTGCTTCCTGCCACAGTTTGCAGTGTACATCTTCAGCACTAATTAGAGATAAAACTAGATGAACTGACCTGCTCCTCTTATTGTCTATTGGGTAGCAACACAAGTGACTGTTTGGTATTATAACAATCTGCTGTGTCAACTGAATCCCAATGAGCTGCCCTTGCTCTTTGCTAAAAATGCACATTAAATAACACCACTGACACTTTTATTGGCCTTATTGCGACTTTATTCCAATATTAGTTTGTTAGGGACATTATCATTCATGGGACTGATAATGTCAGCCAATTAGTATTGGTTTGAGTTCATTCTGCGCCACCCTAAGCACCTTTCCACTTGCAGCAAATGAGGGGTTTACATTTGCTAATATTTGGTGCCATTCGGCTCCATCATTTTCTGGAAAATTATCCAGCTTCTGTGCAAATGTTCATTTGCTTCTAATGCCAATAAAAGCATGGATGCAGAGTTCTTACAGCAAAGGGGGAAATAAACAGATTTCTTCATTCCTCTGTGCTAATGCCTCTAGTCTACTATGGGATATTGCTGCTTGACTGGGAGAGTTAACCTATAATTGTGGAAATCATGGTCTCTAAGATGATTGGCCCTAACATTGATGAGAGATAGGGTGCATTTTTCCTAAGCTGAATTGCCATATAGAACACATTCAGCCTCTCTACTATTGTTAGAGATTTCCTATATACTTAAATAGTTATGTTGTGAATTTTTGACAAAAGCAAGCATTATTGGGTAGGACCTTGCCTTCCATGGCTAATATTAGCTCAGAGGATATACATAATGGCAGTGACCACGAAAATCTTTTGTTCCTTGGCTTATTTTATGTTTAAAAATAGGGAGACTCCTTATTTTTGTGACTTCTTGGCATTCTAGAGTTTAACTCATAATAGTTTAAAAAAGACTATTGTTATTAATACTATATAATGTTTTATTCATTGCTTTCCTCAAAATGAACCTGTAGATAAGGTAATAATTTAGGAAAGTGATGACTGTGCTCCATATTTCACCTTTATGGAGATATCTAAGCATTACTATTTAAGATCCAGTGATCTAATCAGTCTATTGGTCAAACTTCTTGGTGGAAAATAAATATGAAGGGGGAAAAATGTCATCTGATTGTTTTAGATATGTGACCAAAAAAAACCCTGCTTAAAAATGGATGGAGCAACAGAGAAGTAAGCAACAGGAGCATTGTCCCCCTGCTTGGGAGCAGAAATAGATGCTAGGAAGCTGGGCTATTAAGGAGTTTTACAAGAATCAGACAAAAGGGATGCCCTACTCTTAGAAGTACAAGAAAGTCATTACAAAGCACCCACCACCACCCCTAGGATATTTGCTGTAGAAGCAGGAGTCATACCAGCTTCAGAATTACTGCTGCCTGCCATGTAGTAGGGATAACTACTAACTCAGGCAAGTAAGGTTGTAGAAGTTTGTAGCCAGGATTTAATAAAGTAATAACTGATAAGGATTGGCCATAAGGTACCAATCTACATTTCAGTGTGGTATATATATATATATATATATATATATATATATATGATATATGTATATTTTTTTCTATTTATTTATTTGTTGTTTATTTATTTGTTTATTTGTTTTTATTTTGGATCGACAGGTATATTCTTTTATTGACAAAATAAATATAAGTAATTTATACTCAATATTTATACTATTATTTTTAATAAAAAGTCATACTTTCATAGAAAAACAACAGAATAGTTCCAAGTGTCACTTGTTTTCCTTAGATTCATTTCATGTTCCTGGAATATTTTATCATTTGGGACGTATTGGGTTATAAAGGGCTCTCTATAAAGCTTAACAATTTCTCTCCTGAAACTTCTTCCCACTATATAACCAAACTATCTTTTTATCAGTATATTTTAATGACATAATTAATGAATAAAGGAAATTTATTCTCAGATTCAATATAACTATTTAATCTCATGGTAGAAAAAAGTCAGATGGACTGAGTATTTGGAATTATTAATACAAAATATCCAATAGCTAACTGAATTTCTCAAGTTTTAATTGGTTATATTGATATGGTTGAAAACCAATATCATAGGAAGCATAGTTTTAGATCTGTCTGTAATGCTAATGTAATTGCTAATGTAACCTGCAATAGAGATCAGAAATTCTAGCTCTAACTTTGCTTACCAGCTATAGAAAACAAAGTCAATCATTTAACCCTTTAGAACTTAAAATAAGGGAATTTGTCAGTGTAAGTATTATATTTTTAGCACCCTGATGCTTTAAGTTCAATGTTTGGGTGAAATGAGGTACTCATGAATTGTTGGACAAAGGAGATTTGTTGTTGTTGTTGTTTAGTCTTTTTCAGTCATGTCTGACTTTTCAAGGCCCCTTTTGGGGGATTTTCTTGGCAAAGATCATGGAGAAGTTTGCCATTTGTTTTTCCAAAGAAAGTTTACTTTAAAAAATTATATATATAAATTATTTAATTATTCATTTTAAATAAAATTATGATTTGTAATCGATAACATATTAATAATAAAACTATATATATGTATACATACATCAAGGATACACTGCTAGTTTCTCTGAATGCAGTGGATGCAGTCCCCTTCTCTCCATTTGGAAGTGCATTTGGTTATGCATTTGGTCAGACATTGGGACATGATTTGTGTGGTCTTAGGCCACCACAAAGTCTAAGAGGCATCTACTGGTCTCTTTTATAGCCCCAGGCCTGGAAACTATATTAGGGAAGGTAGGGTCAATTAGTGTCTGGAAAAGAAAGTCAGGGAAGTCAGGGATGCTGAGCCAACAAAAATGCTGATCCTAATACACAAGAGGACCACTAAGGATGCTTTCAGCTCTCAGATTCTTTGTTCATGTCTCTTTTGAGCTGTGTCCTCTCTTGTACAAAATTAGGTTAACAATACTTTTGCCAACTGAGTCCACAAGATTGTGGAGAGGAATAAATTTTGTAAACCTTTAACTTCTAAATAAATCTGATTTATTATTAAGAGATGCTATGAGGAAATGGGTAGAGAACTGCACCTGGAGTTAAGAGACATGGACCACATTCTGGTTCTGTCATTTGTAAGATGTATGTCAATGGGAAAGTCACTTAGTCTCTTTTAACCACTTCTGATAATTGAATTTAGAACAAGGAATAACTTCAGAGATTATCTAATATAAAATTATCTCATCTAATCCATTGGATATGGGAATAGAAGCACAGAATAAATCAATAAAGCTAGCATTCTGTTGAATGATACAGTATACCATATAGGAAGTCAGTGATATACAATGGAAGAACAGTGACTGAGGTCCATGTTCCTGGGTTCAAATTTTACCTCTGACACCTATGTGAACTTGGGAAAATTACTTTTAAATTAATTGGCCTTAGTTTCCACATCTCTAAAATGAGGAGGATATAATGAACTGCACCTGAAGTCTGTTACAACTCCAGCTAATAAATTAGATAAATATATAGATGATAATTTGAGGAATCATAGAATGCTTCCCAAACAAGGTGGCATGTGAGCTAAAACTTGAAATACTTTACTGATTCCAAGAGGTAGAAGTGATGCAAGTGTGAATTCCTTGAATAGGGGAAGGTACATTCAAACCCTTTGCGCCAGGATATGGAACATAGAAATTAAGTTTCCTAAGGGCAAGAATTATTTTTCCCCTAATTCGCATCCCCACTACTGTTTAACTAGCAGTTTGCAAAGTACTTCATATGTTACCACATTGGACTTTATTAGGTAGGTGCTATGAAGTAGGTGCTGTTGTTATCCCCATTTTACTGATAAGTAAATTGAGGCAAAGGAGAGGTAAAATGACTTGCCCAGAGTTATACAACTAGGGACCAACTGCATCAAATTTACAACTCGGGACTTCATGCTCCCAAACTTTTTTATTGTACACAGTTCTTGGCATATAGTGGGTACTTAATGCTTATTGAACAAAAGATTATTTGGTTATTTCAATGTCTAAAACACAGAGACATTGAAAAGGAGTAATATACAATAATCCTGGAACACTCATTTGGTGCATAATGGATCTCTGTTCCACAGGGGTGAAATAACTTGCCAAAGGTGGTCACAGTAGCCAACTAGAATTTGCCCAGGTCATTGGACTCCCATTCTCTCATTCTTCTATACGATTTTGCTCATTTATTACATCCTTAAAATGAGAAACACAACTCTAATATCATCTACCTCATCAGTTTGTTGTGAAAAAAAAACATTTTGTAAAAATTCAATGCTCCTGAAATGTGAATTATTTTATTCAAAGAATTATAAATTTAGAGTTGAAAGGGATGTTTTCCACATTGACTTGTCTGACTAAACTCATCTTACTGAAGAAAATGAGGGCTAGGGACATAGAGTGACTTGCCTAAAGGTACAGATTATAATTAGAAGAAATATAATTCAAAACCAACTCCTTTGATTCTAAATCCAATGTTCTTTCCACTAAATTATATTGTGGAATTAGAGGACATTATCTTTTTCAATATGGTCCCATTTGGAAGCCCTTCCTACATCTCGATTTTGTGGGAAGTCAACTAAACATTTGAAGCTATGGAACAATGTTATTATTTTATTTCAGAAATACTCAATCCTCCTCTTATTTTTGAGGGCTCCAAATTTAAATTCTATGTTGTAATTTTTTGAGTGCAAAAAGCAGGTAAAGCTGACATTAATTTAAACATTAGGTGGATATATGTGTTCCTTTACCAACTTTGCAACCATGTCCTCATACAGAAATAGTTATAGCCACTTTTTATGAGGGAGAATAAATCTTTTAAAGAATCTGACACCATGCATTAAACTAATGAAGCATTAGGAAATACCCGCTATATTTAGTCATATGGTAATGTATACTTGAATGTTTGATGTCTTCGTGACAAATAGCTCTTGTGTGATCAACCAGGAAAGTCCAGACCATGACACTATAAAAAAGCAATTCTTAGTGGAAATACCAGTGAAAGAGGAGTCTGAGGACCTGGGTTTGAATCTCTGCTCTTCTACTTACTATTCTGTCACAGGGAACAAGTTTAATAATGTTTCCAGGTCTCTGTTGACCCTAATACTACCTAAGTCCCTTTTAGCTACAAATCTATTATCCTATTATCTTATGTTTTTTTAAAGTTGTCAGTAAAGTTTATAGTTTCTAGAATGGAAAAGGCATAAGCCTGAAAGATTTATATCAATACAATAATGGATTCTAAGAGTTAAAATGAGCTTTAAAGGTCATTTAAGTTCCACTTTTATCTGATTTTCTCTATATGATCCCAAACAGGTGATCATATAAAGAGAATTAGTAGAAAAATATGGAAGAATTGGAATTAGAATTAGATTCAATCTAGAATCTAACACACATTATAAAATAATGATTTAGTAACTCATTTGATTTTTCATTTCTTTTCCTGTAAATCAGGGGTAATACTATGTATTCTATACAAATCATAAGACCAGTATGTGGGAAATGCTCTGTAAGCCTCATATGCTATGTTCGTGAGTTAATATCCAGCCTCTGAATGAGGATCTTTAGAGCACAGGCATCCAACACATGGTTCACTGGCTGCATGTAGCCCAAACGATTGCCTCCCAAGTGTGGCTCAAAACAGACTAAAATATATCTGGAAAATATTTACCAAAATAAATATAATTAAATAAAAATAGATAATATTACATTTTAAAACTAAGTCAATATGCAACTGCAGGGATTCTCATAAATAGTTTAGTATCCCCTCTTTCTATCTGAGTTGTACAGCATTGCCCCCATTGCCCTAGAGTCAGAGAACTATCACTTAAGGTAGCCCATTTTATTTTTGGACAGCTCTAATGACTAGGGAACCTTTTATTATGTCAGTTCAAACTCTGACTCCCTCCGAATTGTATCCCTTCCTAATACTGCTCTTTATGGACAAACAGAATAAGCATAATCCTTATATCATATGAGAACCTTTAAATGTTTGATGACAGCTATTCTTTCCTACCTAAGCATTTTTCCCCTCCAGATTAGGCAACCTTAGCTCTTTCAATGAGTTCTCATAAGGTATAGTCTCTAGTTTGTCCACTCTGAGTTGCCATCTTGAAAACTCCTTTAGCATGTTATTACTCCTTTAAAGGAAAGGTAAGCCCTTAAACGCCTGTTTCAGAAATTTTATCCTAATCGCTTATAGAATCTTCTAAAAGGCAATATCCACATATCCACTGCAGTGGACTATGTATTTCTTTGGAACTCCTGCTATTTGATTGATATACACCTAGGTCATGACAGTATAGATAATGAATCCCATGTAGTGGTTTCATGTATTTGAATGGGCACTATTGGAAGTTATAGTTACATAAAAAAGGGTAATTGATTCCACATCAATGAATATATGCCTTTAGAATTTAAAAAATGCAGCCACATAATGAGATTTATTATTTGAACTAATCAGGACCTAATTGTACATACATACATTTCACTTAAGATGAAGTCCAATGCCCCTCCTACGGAGAATGATTCACTTGCAAGCTTCATTGATTTGGGATTTTTCCTTAACAAAGAAATTCAACAGGGAGAAAGAGGCCTGAAGAAAGTAAGGATTATTCATTTTAAGATAAGCACTCCTAGAATAAATGAACTTGGGGGTGTCTTTAAGACTTAAAACCAGACTTTTGAGTTATGCCAGAAATTGAGGTAAATATGGCTTGGTAATAAAATTGTGCAGGCTCTTATATCCATGTTCTCTCTGTTTGATTCTTTTTAAAATATGGGCTCTAAGAAACTGCAGAGTTTGTGAAACTTAAAATTGCTCTTTAGAAAATAATAATTTATAATAATGTCGCTAAGTTAAAAAAATGAAAAGCAATATGCTAATATCAGCACTAATACTTTTATTTAGTGATAATCATAATTACAAGAATAGTAAAACAATTCATAAAGTGCTTTAAGGTTTGCAAAGTGTTTTGCATACATTATGATGTGATACAACAATCTGGTGAATTAGCTGTTATTATCATAACTATCATATCCATTTTATAGATGATAAAAATGAAATTGATAGAGCTTAAATGTCTTGCCCAGGATTTCAAATTGGGTAGAGGCAGAATTAAAAATCAGATTTTTCTGACTCTAAGTCCAGTGATCTATACATTGTACCCTTTAGCTGTCTACTGATGATGTGATTATTTTTACCAGTATAAATTCAAAATCCTTCAATATCTTGGCAAATGGTCTTAGCAGTCTTTGAGTTTTTGAAACTCAAAAGAAGTCATTGGTCGATGGTCATTCTTCTAGCTATGAGCCTCTTTGAATTTTAGTGATCTGATTCTGAAATGACAAAGACAAGGCAATCCATCCCTCAAAGCCTATTCGTCTTCATAGATTTATTTGTATAGAGTTGAAAGGCATCTTGGGGATCAGATCCAACCCTTTCATTTTGTAGATGATAAAAATGAAACCCACAGAGGCTGTCACTTGCCCAGGATGACACATCCAGAAAGTGTGCACAGAAGGATTTAAATCTCAGTTCAACAGTCTATCTAGTAGGATTTTCTAGAGCTGAAGCTTAGCTAGCAAAATTTTCCAAAAAGCTTGGGTCAACACAGCAAGGTATGAATTAATGTAATGTTGTAAAACTACTAAGCAAGAACTGAAGCCAGCTTTCTTTAAATTCGAACAATATGAAAGCATAGGAATTAGGGACCTTATTTAGTAACCAATCAGAAAGCTATACTTTTGCCCAGGAATATGTACTACAACTTCACTGGACAGAGAAGTACTAATTTAAGTAAATAACCTTATTTAGGTGGCATAGTTTCCACTATTTGTATCATTTCCCTCTCAGTGACGCCAGTGATTAGGAAAGATGGTAGCTTTAAACTGCTCACTAAGGTCTAGAATATGATCTATTTAACAAAAAGTCTATATTTTAATTTTTGTTTCATTTTAAAAGCAATCTTTTGTTAAATGGACTAAAGAATGTCTTTTAATAATGTAGTTTAGCATGATTTTTAGAGAATCAACATCAAGTTCATTGAAAATAGGCAGCATTTTAAGTCTAGTAGATTTAGCAAACAATATGAACCAAAAAAAAAACTTCCTAAAAAGGGAATGTTACCAGAGACTTAAATTATAACTGAAAAAATTGCTTAATAGTGCCTATTAAAGTTTTTTTTTATGTACTTACTTTTCTAATCAGTGAACCATTGAAAGATAAAAGTGACTAACTGTGGAAGTGAGTGTAACTGTAGCTAACAAATCAAAATTTTTGTAAATGGATTAATATGTAGCCTACTGATTATGATGTTAAAATCAGAATTTATTATTCCATGCAAGTATTTTCCTGAGGTTCAAGAGTTATTGCTTCATCTGGATAATTTTTAGTACAAAAAGTAATTCACTTGAGGAAAAGACAGGTAGAATAGACTTCTTGCCAACAATGGATAGTTCCTATGCTTGAATGATTAAGAATTGTGTTATATAGAAAGGATAATAGACAGGGGCTCTTCAGTGGAAGAACTAAATATACAGTCGGAAGGAAGTATAAAAAGGAAGGGAGGGAAGCAGGGAAACAAAAACAAGTTATGGAGCAGAAGCAGTAAGATGGATTCCAAAAGATCTTGGATAGATTCATGGATAATGAAGATATAAATATCTCCTGATAAGTTTGAAAGCACAAATGTTGGATGCCAAGGACCTTACTTCAAGTCCTCTAACCATAGGAACCAATGTGCATCCCAGGAAAATAGATCTAGAAAAGAATATACCTCAGAGGCTATCTATTTGCAAATGGATCAGGAAATTGAAGCCTAGAAACCGGAGGAGACTTTGGGTCATTTATTTAAAGCAGGAAAGTAATTTATAGGTAATCTGGAAAGTAATTTATAGATAATTTTACAAATGGAAAAACTGAGGCTAAAGAAAGTTTAGTGACTTCCCCTTGGCCATAGAGGTAGTAAATGCTGAAAAAAGGATTTCAACTGATGTATGACTTTGAAGTAACTATTCTTTCCACTGTCCAATGCTGGCTCTTCTGCTTACTACATATATAACCTTGGGCAAGTCACTTATTTTCCTGGGCTTCAGTTTCTTCATTTTAAAATTGAAGTAGTTGAAATTATGGAGTATATTTAAATCATATGGGAAACATGTAGTTGTTTTCTTATGTTCTATTTATTTTTTAAGTTTATTTATTTAATTAGTTATTTTAGTATATTTTCCCATGGTTACATGAATCATGTTTTTTCTCTTCCCTTCACTGACCCACCTCTCATAGCCAACAAACAATTCCACTGGTTATTACATGTGTCATTGATCAAGACCTATTTCCATATTATTAATATTTGTACTAGATAGATTGTTTAGAGTATACATCGACCCATGTCATCAAACAGTTGTTTTTTCTCTCTTTGTACTCCCACAGTTCTTTTTCTGAATGTGGGTAGCGTTCTTTCTTATAAGTCCCACAGAATTGTCGTGGATCATTGCATTGCTGCTAGTAGAGAATTCCATTATGTTTGATTGTGCCACAGTGTAGCCATCTCTGTATACAATGTTCTCCTGGTTGTTCCGCTTCTTTCACTCTGCATAAATTCCTGGAGGTTGTCCCAGTTCACAAGGAATTCCTCCAATTCATTATTCCTTTCAGCACAATAGTATTCCACCACCAACAGATACCACAATTTGTTCAGCAATTCTCCAACTGAAGCCTCATTTTTGAATTTTTTGCCACCATAAAAATCGTGGCTATAAATATTTTTGTACAAGTCTTTTCCCCTATGATCTCTTTGGGGTATAAAGCCAACAGTGGTATGGCTGGAGCAAAAGGCAGGCAGTCTTTTAAAGTCCTTTGGGCGTAGTTCCAAATTGCCTTCTAGAATTGTTGGATCAATTCATAACCCCACCAGCAGTGCATTAATGTCCCTCTTTTGCCATATCCCCTATAACATTCACTACTTTCCTTTGCTGTCATATTAGCCAATATGATAGGTGTGAAGTGGTACCTCAGGGTTGTTTTGATTTCTCTATTTATAAGAAATTTAGATTTGCATTTCTCTAATTATAAGAAATTTAGAACACTTTTTCATGTGCTTATTGTTAGTTTTAATTTCTTTATCTGAAAATTACCTATTCATGTCCCTTGCCCATTTATCAATTGGGGAATGGCTTGTTTTTTTTGTACAATTGATTTAGCTCCTTATAAATCTGAATAATTACACCTTTGTCAGAGGTTTTTGTTATAAAATTTTCCCCAAATTTATTGCTTCCCTTCTAATGTTGGTTGTATTGTTTTTGTTTGTACAAAACCTTTTTAATGTAATGTAATCAAAATTATTAATTTATATTTTGTAATATTCTCTATATCTTGCTTTGTCTTAAAGTCTTTTCTTTCCCATATATCTGACAGGTAAACTATGCTAAGTTCCCCTAATTTACTTATATTTCCTTCTTTACAATTGAGTCATTCACCCATTCTGAATTTATCTTGGTGTAGTATGTGAGATGTAGATCTAAACCTAATTTCTCCCATACCGTTTTCCAATATTCCCATCAGTTTTTGTCAAATAGTGGGCTTTTGTTCCAAAAGCTGGGATCTTTGGCTTTATCATACACTATCTTGCTGAGGTAATTTGCCCCAAGTCTATTCCACTGATCCTCCCTACTGTCTCTTAACCAGTACCATATTGTTTTGATGACCACTGCTTTATAATACAGTTTAGATCTGGTATTTCTAGGCCCCTATCTTTCACATTTTTTTCATTATTTCCCTTGATAATCTTCATCTTTTGTTCTTCCAAATGAAATTTGTTAATTTTTTTTCTAATTCCATAAAAATGTTTCTCGGTAGTTTGATAGTTATGGCACTGAATAAATAAATTAATTACGGTAGGATTGTCATTTTTATTATGTTAGTTTGCCCTATCATGTTCTATTTATAACAAAATATTATTACATAATTTAATGCAACTCATCAGACATTTATTAAAGATCTACTTTGTTTATGCCACTGTGCTGGGTACAAAGAAGAGTTTACTTTTCTACTAGGGATAAGGCATAAAGTCAAGGGTAATAAAGCATAGAAACATAAAAGTAAATATGAAGTATTTGAGTTTGTAAATATTGATAACAATTTAAAGGATTAGGGACGGGAAAATGGCATTTGGTCTGAGCCATGAAGTAAGATGAGCATTTAGAGAAGGATGACTACTCATGCATACATCTATATTTTTTCTAATTTAAATGCCATATATCTTTTCTTAATATGTCCCTATATACCTGCCTGTCTGCCTATTCATCCATCTGTCTATATATGCTATGCTAGTTTGAATAGTCCCCAAGTCTAAGCCTCATTCAATGAACTATATTCTTCTTGTCATTCAGGGATAAGTACAATTTGTTTTTCCTAGATCACTGCCTTTCTTGGGCAGAGAAACTTGCATAGCTCAATGAAACTATTAGTTAAAGGATTACCTAAGACAGACAGGGCATGGTGGAGAGAACTGACAAAAAGTGATTCTCTAGAGAAGGAAAGAGGAAACCATTGCAATATCTTTGTCAAGAAAACCCCTTGGACATTTAGTCCATGAGACCATGAAGAGTTGGACATGACTGAAATACTGAACAATAAAAATGGCCAATTCTTGCCAGGGAGCTAGAAGTGGTGATGGTGGCAGCGGTGAAGGTGTTTGCTAAAGATGACTGTAACAAAATAGGAATGTGAATTTCTCTATAGTTATATTACTTCTGTGGAGATTAATGATTACACATTGCCTTAAGGGGAAAACAAATGTAGGAGTAGATAGCATATCCTGAGAGAAATTAGATTTGAAATGTCAAAATGAAGTAATAACCGAGAACAGGTCTTTCCAAATAAGGATTATGCCAATAAATTGGAAATGCTTTGGAAGCAAATATGTAGTTGACTTTGGACTCCCCCCACACACATATTAAAGCTGTTCCCTACATAATTTTCTAATCCTTTTTTTTTAAAATCTCAAGAGAAGTTTGTTATTTTGGTAAAGGGGAATTCCTTGTTAGATAACAACAGCTAACTTGCCTCCAAATATTAGACATCCAAGCTCAAAGCACTTCCTTGTGTTTCTTAGTTATACATTAGTTTAAATGGCTGATAGTGGCAGGAGTGGGTGGCTGTTGAAGGTATTTCTGAAGGAAGAGAATACATTTTAATCAGTATTTTCAAATTCTGCCCTCTGTCTCCACAACTATAGCCTTTGGCAAAACTATTTACTACTATTTGCAGAATTAAGTCATGAGAGGATGCAAGTTTCAGCTTCTTTCCTTCTCTTACTAGAGATGGTAATGAACAGTAAATTGGCCCAGAAATAACAGAAAGAGGAAAAATTAAATATCTAGATAATTTTATTCTGTAAAACAATATTTATTGAGTGCCTAGTATGTGTAAAGTTCCATAAAAGACAGAGAAGAATGATAAAACCTCTGGGTCAAGTCAAGGCAGAAGGTACTTATTAAGAAGCTACTATGCTCTAGGAATTATGTTAAATGAGGGAGATTTTTAAAAAAAAACAAAATCAGGCTCTGCATTCAAGAAACTCACAATCTCGTAGTAGAGAATAATCAAACCAGATATATACAAGATGAATTAAAGGTAAAATGGGAAGATATTAGCATAAAAGAAGTCTGGGAAATATCTCTTATGGGAAGTAGGATTTTGGCTAAGACTTTAAGGAATCTAGGAAAGCCAGAAAATGAAGGTGAATATGGAGAAAAAACCAGGAATGGGAAACAGTCATTGAAAATGTAACAGGGAAATGGAGTATCATGACAGTGTCACTAGAATATAAAATATGTATAGGAGGATAAAGTGTAAGATCATTTTATTACTTAGGAAGGGGTCAGTTAATGAAAGGTTTCAAAAGCCAAACAGTATATATGCATATATAGATATGCATATACATATACACATATATAATTCTGTCTGTATCTTCCCACTCTACCTTGTTGTACCATCCAATATCTTGTAGAAAATTTATTACAGAAATTTCTTTGGTACTGGAAAGATATAGAATTTGAGGTTGAATGTAGTAACAAGCTTAAAAGACTATTGGGTAGAAGAAAACTAAATGTTCATAGTGGTGAATGAAAGAAGCAGTAGAACAAAATAAAAAGGCATAGTATTAGAATTTGAAGGTATCTCAGATAGCATCTAGTCAAATACCTTAATTTTTTCAAATGAGTAAATTGAGATTCAGAGTCAAATTTGATGACTGTGGTCACACAGCTAGGAAGTATTGGAAACAAGATTTTAATCCAGGTCTCTCTTTATTCCATTTTAAACATTCTTTCCACAAAGACTGAAAATTAGAGTTAATTTTTCATTGTGCAAAGCAAAGTAAACTTTTATTCATGTAAATATAACTTTTACTGCATGTAAAAAAGATATTGGGAGCTGTACCACAGTTGAGGCAATGAGTACCTAGAGTGATTATAAGGAAAATGAGGGTCTTGATGGGAAGATGCTAAAGGGTAGGACAAAGGACAAGGAGGTTGTTGTCAGAATTTGCAAGATTATACTAGTGGAACAATTCTGATTGATGATAAGACTTAATCAGTAGCCAGGCCAGTATATGATTAAAAGGATTTACAAATGGAACTTATTACAGCTAATAACATTTGGGGGGGTTGAGGATATTATCCCTCTTATGTTTCCTAGAAATATCAGCATGGTGAATCCTGATGTCACAACAAACAGAATTGTCAACTCAAATTTTCTAGGCATTGGTTCATTTCTAAAAATGACACTGATTCACATTTGATGAATTTACAGAGTATAACTCTTAAAGGAACCTGATCAGATTCATTATGTTTAATAACTAATGGGTATCCTGGAGAAAATTTGGGTAGAACAGTAATACAAAAAAGGAAAGGGGTATAACAAAGATTGTAAATTCAGTGATGGCAAAAAATTTGTCTACTTTTCTCTCAAACCCCAGATCCTCTAGCAGAGAGGATTATATCACAAAGAATTATTGCCTAATATTAGGTATAGGATATATAAGTATAATCAGAAGTGTAGCTTAATAAGTATAGTTTAAATGACTGTGGATTTTTGTTCATTGGCTTGAAAATTGTGAGAAATGTTACTGGAGGCTTTGAAATTTAATTAGAATAATAGTGCTGAATATATAATTATTCTTAACTCACTGAATTGAAGTGTTTGTTTTATAAGATCATTAAAAATTTTTGAATAATCTGCCAATGTAGCTGTAATCTTGATGTAATTCTTTCCATATATACATAAACATATACATTATATGTGTACATACACACACACACACAAACATATATATCAATCAAACCTATCCATGCCTGCCCATCCCATGTAACTCCTATCTGTATCCTCTGATAAATTCACAATAGTGGGCATATCCAGGGATCTAAGTTTTTTCTTAAATTATTTTTTCCATCAGATGATTACCAAAGAAATGTTTTTATGGCCTATTGGTTATTTCTTGTTCTCAGAAGAGCTCTTCTTTTTTTGTTCTTGAAAAATAATAGTCTTTTTACGCCTTCTAAATAATTACTTTTTGCAATCTTGCAACCCTCTCTTACCCATTAAGCCTATCTCCATTGCCCTTCATGTAATCTTTAACCTCATTTCCTTGGAGACTAATGTTTTATGACTTTGAAGCCCTATAATGGGCAGCTAGGTGGCACAATGGATAGAATGCTCAACTTGGAGTAAGTAAGACTCATCTTCCTGAGTTCAAATTTGGTCTTAGATATTTACTAGCTGTGTGATTCTGGACAAGTCCTTTTACCCAGCTTGCCTCAGTTTACTTTTCTGTAAAAGGAGCCAGAGAATGAAATGGCAAAGTCTTCTATTATCTTTTCCAGAAAATCACAAATGAAGTCATGGAGAGTCAAAAATGATTGAAAACAACTGAACAACAATAAGTAACATTAATTCTAAGATGGTTTGAGAAGGCAAAACAGGAAATCCTTACTTCCATAAGTCTATGTCAGATAGGTTTCAGACATCAAGTAGTCATGTCACATAAAATTTATTGGCATAATGACAGCCAGGAGATTGTAAGAGTTTTGCCACTTTATAATGGCAGGAATAAGCAATGTAAATAATGAAAGGAAAATATAACATATAATTGGAGTTGAGCAGTCATTGAGATGCCATGGAGATGAGCCCTGGGCTGGGGCTTGTTTAACAATTTCATTAATGACCTGGAAGAAAAGGGATTCAACAAGTTAATTAAATCTACAGATGCTCCTGGGTTGCTGTTGCATATACCAGTGAGAACTGAGAAATAATATAGAAAGACCCAGAGGTCAAAAACTTTGTGAGCTGTGGGCAGAAAGTAGCACACTTAAATTTAGTAAGGATAATTACAATCTAACACTTGTGCTAATAAAACAAGTAAAATCCCAAATGTTTAATGTGGGAGAAAATCCAACTAATTTAGACAGTATTTGTGTCTGCAACTGATGAAAGATAATGGTTTAGATGAGGTTTTTTTTCAAGGACATATATATACCACACACTATGAGGGAAGAGACACTTTATTGGATCTATAATCTCATTAATATGAGTCCCTTTTACCCATGTATTCCTGTCCATCTTGTCCCATGAAATCAAAATTATTGTCATTCCATATCCAGAATCCTACACTGGAGTTCTATAAATCATACTGAAATCATTTTATAACTCTCTTGATAATGTGTAGTTACAAATGAAGTAGAGGGATTGCCAAATATTTATCCTATTATGTTGGCTATAAATATTAACGTGGCTGTTAACATTTGAAAAGTGAGGTCTTTGGTTCAATGACTGAGAAGTGGACACACTACTAGAGGAAACAAGTACCATCAATTTTGACATTGTCACTCTAAATAAAACCAAAAGACAAAAAGAAACTGTAACTAAATGGAAGGGTGTTTCATTGTATGTATGTACATAGACATGAGCATGTGCGCATATATATTGGACATGTAGTCAGCCTTTTTTGCTGGATGATTAACTTGACACTAGGATTTTGACATTGTTTTCTTTAGGTTCTCCTCCTTTTATCTCACTCCTCTTTCTTTTTCTCGTCTACTGAATTATCATTCCCTCTTGTCTTCTCCTCATCCTCAATTGTCTCTACTTCCTAAGACTCTTTCCTATACTTCTTTCTCTTTTTTTCTTTATACTTGCTCATTTGGAGTATATTTAAGGACTTTTAAAAATAAATCCATCATTATTTAATTTTAAAGACTACAATTTAATGAGATATTTTGAAGGAGAATTTTCTCCTTTATGGAAAATTCTTTCTATGATTTTCCTGTTATTCTTTCATTATCCAATATTATACAGAAACATTAGTATATATGTAGTCTCACATCGTGCATGAAACCTGAAAATCATGCAATATAAAGAATGTAATTATGCTTTTTGACAGTAGTTGGAATTCCACTGAACTCTTTGCAAACAGCATTTGAATAAAAATCACAAGGAAGGTAAAGGGAGGAAAATTCAATAGAGAGAACTCCAAAAATTTAAACCACTTTGACTTTATTTCAGTAAACATTTTTAAGCATTTGGGTAGGGTTCAATGCTATGGACTAAAGATAAAAAGGGAACAGTCATGATATTGAGGTGCTTTGATTTGAGGTGAAAATAATGCTTAGAATTTAGTAAATGCAAAGTAGATGAGAGTCAATATTTAGTGGAGAAAGCATGGAATTTGGTCATGAGAATGGAGTTTGAATGCTGGTTCTACTGTTTACTACCTGTAAGTCCTTGATCAATTTACTTAACCTTTCTGGGACCCAATTTCTTCTTCTGTGAAAAGTGAGTTGAGATAAATAACCTCTGGGTTCCCTTCCCTCTCTAGACTAGAAAAAAGTAATTTAAAGAGCAAGATTACACTATAATTATGAATACATTAGGAAAAAATTGCTTTTAGGTGGTAATGGCTTAGCAGTGCTTTGAAGAAAGTTCAGAATTTTAAAGGCAAAGATGGCAGGGAGAACTTTTCCTAATTGAGAAAAGCCATTCAGAGTCTTAGATGCAGGATATGAATATTGTGTATAAGTAATATCTGGAAGACAAATACCACTAAGATGCCAACTAACCTGCATGCAAAGCAGTGTGGCAGTAGGAGAGAGTCAGCCTCAAAGAATGGAAAGTCTGAGTTCAAGTCACTGAATTGGATGAACTAGTAAAGTACTAAATTGTCTCCCTTTCCCCCACCAAAAAATAAACCTTTAAAAAATGTTCTTGCATTACTTGGAAGAGGTGGTTAGCATATGAAAGTATCTAATGATGAGTTTCCATTCTTCATGTAAAGGGATAGTCACATCCCCAAATCTCTCATGAGTGAGTCAATAATAAAATGATTTATATATAGTTCAACAGTTCAATGCCAAAGGACTTGTAATCTCATCAGTACTTAAAACTCTTCTACAACCTAAGAGATGGAATTAGAGAATTCCTGTCTATTAATTTGCCATCTTTTTCAAAATTACCTCATTAGCTAATAATATTTCAAATTCCCTAGTGATGTATTTACTTAAAAAACTAAATATACTTTTGAGACATTTTCTTCAAAGAGCAGTATTCATCAGTTACAAAAACCCCTTCTTGAAGATGTCTAGGTAAATTAGCATTCTCCTTAGTCCAAAGAATTCCAGATCATATGATCATGGATTTAAAGTTTAGAGGAAACCTTAGAAGGGAAAATTGGAAAAACAAGGTGAGGGAGGAAGGAACTGAGGACCTGTGATCAGCTTGGTGCTGATTAAATGTGGTTAAACTAGACTTGAGACAACAGCTAGACAATTACTGATTTGACAAAAATTGCTGGAGTTTATTCTTTGCTGGCAAGCTAGTAATATTAGCCAGCATTTAGTTTTCAAATATTTTTTTATTTGAGGAGCAAGTAGGTGGTCCAGTGGATCATCTCCAGGCCCAGAGATCAGAGGTTCTGCCTTCCAATACAGCCTCAGACACTAGCCTTGTGATGCTGGGCAAGTCACTTAATCCCAATATCCTAATCCTTACTGCTTCTGCCTGGGAACCAACACTTTCTCTTAACTCTTAAGACAGAAAATAGGGGTTTAAAAAACAAACAAAAATGTTCTCTCATTTGATCCTAGCCTTGGAAATATCTGAACTCCTTCAGTACTATGATGCATTTAGACCTTTGGTAGAAAGAACAATGAACCCTTTTGTGAGGATGGGTGGGAAATGAATCAGACTTGTGATTTCATACCCCAAGAGGAAAACCTCTTGCTTTCTATGGATTGTATCTTTTTTTGCAACTTCTGGCCTTTGAGAATTCATGGAGCACTTCAAAGTTAAGAGACTTGCCCAGGACCATACAACCATTACATATTGAAGACAATTCTTGAATTATGTTTTCTTCTGTCACTGCCTACTCTCTGTTTACATACTGACCCAGAACCATGATCAGGTGCATTTTAAAATCCATATAAGGGCAGCCTGGTAGTGATGCAATCTAGGTGATAGCTTGCTGAGCAGAAGGATGCTTTCCTTTGCCTGAAACTTTAGTACAACTGAATTAATTCATGATCATGAAATCCTTCAAAGGAATTATAAGAGAATGAATGCATTAGTGCATTCATTGGGTTTTTGATCACTTTGGACAAAAATAGAAATCATGGTGGTTAGCAAAGAACTGGAAACTGAAGGGATGTCTATCAATTGGGAAATGACTAAACAAGTTTTGGTTTATGACAATAATGAAATTCTATTGTGCCATAAGAAATGAAAATATAATATGACCACAAAAATACTGGAAAGACATATGAAGTGATACAAAGTGAAGTGAGCAGGACCAGGAGGACTGTGGGTAAATCTCTTACCCTCTTATCTCATGGGTAGATGAGATCTGGATCAGAGTATATGAAAGCTATTTAAATGAGGGGGAAAAGCACATGTAAAATATATAAAGAAATCTCAGATACCAAAGTTCTATAAATTGGCCCTAAGTTTTTATTTCTTTTACTAGACTATTTTATTTTTTTTTAATTTTAGTTTTATTGTCATGCAAAACACACTACATATTGGCCATTGATGAGAGCAAACTCATATGTAACCAAAATCCCCCCAAAAAACCATAAACACACTATAGTCTCTTTCAATGAATTTTTTATTTCTCCAACAAACTCTCAAAAATTCTTTTGGCTGATGGGAAAAAAAGAGTTAGTTTTGAGTGAGAAACAGAATGTATATCTAATTTATTGTTTTAGAAAACTTTCCCACTCTCTGGTTTCATCCTTTAGCAAGGACAAATTCCATAAGATGGCATTAAAACAAAGCTTGCTTTTGTATTGTGCATATTTCATCCATGATTTGCATTTCTTTTTATGTCAAATGTACTTAATAATTTTTCTAAAAATGTTAGACCTGAAAAAGAACCTTGAAACAATCATGTCCAGTCTTTTCTTTTCATTTTTCCTTTATTATTATTATTAATCAATTTTATCCAAAAATTTTACAACTCCTCCCTACTTCCCTCAACACAAGAGCCTTCATGTTCATACAAATTCTGTCATTCATGTTTTGTGGTCTGTATTTCTGATGATTAGATTGAGTTTCCCAGTATTATTACTGTTTCCACTTTTGTAAAGCAGACATATTCCATTCTTTAAGGAAACAATCCTTTGGTAATTGTTCCTGAACTTCATAGTGAACATCCTTCTCTACTTTGCAATGCCACCTACACAGCTCACCACCAGATTTAAAGGACAGAAGCAACTTGACAATACAAGTAGAAAAACAAAACTTGGAGGGCATTAGAGTGCCTTTGTGTCTATGAAAGGGGCACACCATGTTTATTTTACAAAGCTGTTGTGAGAATTATAGTAAACTCAGTTTGCTTTTGAATGTCAGAAAGATAAAGAAATTACAAAGCAAAATTCTCTTTACTCTTCTTTTCTTTCCTTCCATCTTTAAATTATATGACTGTCTTGGTGCCAGCTCCACGCTGACTGTTAAGGCTGAAATACCACATTCTATAAAATGATTCTTAATAGAACATACAAAACGTCTTCTCTATGAAAACGTAAAAATATTTTATTGGCTTTGGATTGGAAAAGAGAAAATATTGAGCCAAAGTTTCTTGGCAAGAAACCTTTATATTCTAGGCAACTTAAGTCAGGAGGAAATAGAGAAGCTATCTGTTAAATAGTGCAATAAAGATATAATTCACAACGTAAAACAGATACTTTTTAACTTGAAATGATAAAAAAAAATAGTAACTTTTCTCAGTATAGCCAAATAGTAAATTACTTACTGTCAAAATATAGCACAAAGCCAGTCATTTGGCAAAAGAGTTCTCAGGTTAGGTTGGGTGCATCTAATGCTGAGTTCTGCTTCCATCAGCATTTTGAATCAAAACTTTTTTTTTTTTCCTTTCAGATAGCTTGTGTTGATAATATCCACAAAGTTCCGAGTAACCTGGAAAAATCATTTGTAAATGCTAGAATTATGAAGAAAGAAATGTTGTAGTTCAGAATAATAGCTGTCCAAAAGTGGAATGGACATCTTCAGGAGGTAACAGGTTTTCCATCACCTGGTAATAATTCAAATGATGATGGCTGGATGATTACTCATTGGAGATAGTATAGTGGAGATTCTTCAATAGGTATGGGTTGCACTAAGTAGCCTCAGTGGTCCTTTTCAACTCTGAGTTTATGTGTTGGAAGAAACGTTAGAATCATGCTATTAATCTGTTGTGCCACCTCCAGTTGATGTAACAGTCCTTTTTTGAAATTAAAGAAAAAATTTTTGGACAATTAATTTGTTGATCATGGAAAATAAGTGTCATGCTATACCACTTAGGTCTCCTGATTTTAGTCTCTATGAAATACATTTAAAACAAATCTGATACGCATCTGCCATGGGAAGGGGAGATTGGGGGGTGAAGGGGAAAGTAAGAGCATGAATCATGTAACCATGTTAACTTTTCTAAAAAATAAATATTATTAAATATTAAAAAAATAAAATTAGATGAAAGAAATTTTAAAATTGAAAACATGCCTGAAATCTCCAAAGGGCTCTTGGAATCTATATTCTCCCTTATATACTCAAACACTGGCTATAAGTAAAAAATTGGTTTTAGACAGAGGGTCATTCAAACACTTCCTTCTTTAACTTGAGTTCTTATTGACAACTCTGAGTAGGAACAAATAGTGTAACTCATAGTAGCATCTCAAGATAATTTTGGTTTGTCTTCTTTTCCTGGAATTTCTTTCTTTCTTTCAGTAACCTATCTCTACACTCTAGGTATGCAGTCATCTCACTCTGCCTTATTTCTTCTTTTGGGGAAAAAATCTAAAAATAATCTTTCATTATCAAAATACTAGTGATCTAAATTATTCTATAATGGTAGAATTTCAAGTATCAATGTGGGAAAGTTTCTTTTTTCTTGTACTACTTAAATAAGAAATACAAAATGTATTATTTCATCTCTGTGTAAAACTGCTCTTACATCTACCTTTTCTAGGTTTCAGAGTCAAAAAAATAGGAATAAGAAGGGAAAATGGAAAGACTCCTCTTTATAAAAGTCCCACAACCTGCACTCTTGGAACTATCTTCTATATCCTTCCAGGGAGGAGTTCTTTTGGTCAAAAAACTGCCCCTAACCTTCAAACTATAATCCAATAACCTTCAACCTATGACTCTTCAGGGTCATCTGGAGCAGAGAAATATAAATTTTTCTGTCCTCCCTAGGTCCAAAACCCATTAGCTCTCCAGCAATGTCATCTCCCTCCATTTGTTAGTTCTCTCTTCCTCTTGAAATTAGTTTGTAAAGTTCTATATATACTTTGAATTTTTTCTGAGAAAATGTGGTATTCTTCCCACTCCCCCATCCCTCAAACTATAGGATATAAGCCTCCTGCAGGCAAGGAATGTTCTTGTCTGGAATAATAGCACCTCGTACGTTATATATGTTAGTGTCTGGATCTGTTATCTCATTGGCTTTGAGAACTCCTAATGTGGATCATTCCAGCAAAGAAATTCAGAAATTTCTTTGTAACTCAGAGTCTTGGATGGATTCCTGGGGTACTTTAAATGATTTGTCCACAATGAGTCAGCTGATATGATAGATTTAGGATTTACATTGAAGTTATTCTGACTTAAAACTCACTATCTATGAATATGACCACAATATCTTTCATAACTTACATGGATTCAGCACCAAGTAAATATTTGTTGAACTTGTTAAATGTTATCACAACCCAATGGGCTTTTTAAACCTACTTCTTTCATCCCCTAAATTAAACTGATCTCTGGCAGATGGGACCACCAGAGTGGCTTTTCTCTAAGGTATACCTTTTCAAAACAGAGCATTGCAGACAGAAAGCTATTGATGTTAGCCAATGATTAAAGAAATGAGTAGTGTCTCTATTGTCATGAACTGACAGAATGTTGATGGGAGAAAGAAGTTGACCTCCAATGTAGGGCACTATTGCTTGCATTGTATACGTGTTTTGTTTTGTTTTTTTTGCTAGACTCACAGTAAGCTTTTAATAAGGTCTTTTTGATTACCTGATAGATTCCACTTAATTTCTGGTATATTTCTATCAGTGACTGTTTTGTACATTTCACAGGGAAGAGAAAGGAATACTAAATAATTCAAAAATAAACTTTATTTAAACTTATTGTCAATGAGTGGATGAGGACAAAGATATGACATGCAACATAATGCTCCTGGAGTCTCTTAGAATAAGGGCTCTCGAATCTCTTCTGACTGCAAAAGCTTAATGCTATTTTCTTGAGAAATTGCTTACAAAATCATGTCCTAACATTTTATCCTCTTTGATACTTTATATTCCATTTAAAACTCACCAAAATAAAAAATACATTTATTTTAGCAAAAAAAAACGTGCAATTAATAATAGCCTCCATTCATATCACATTTTAGAGTTTGCAAAAAGCTTTACATATAGTATCTGAATTGACTTTCACAAGAAACCTGATATAGGTTCTACTATTATTATTTCCATTTTATAGATAAGGAAATTAAGGGGAAAATGTTAAGTGACTTTATAGAATAATATAGCTAGTAAGGGGACTGAGGCTGTAACAGAACTCTTGTCTTCCAACCTAAACAATTTCAGCACCCCAATCGCTACTCCACCTAGCTGGCTCTGAAATAATCCATTCTTTGGCCCCATTTACAATATATGTAGAACTCCTGCACTTGGGTGATAGATAAGATGGAAATCCTCGAAGTCATAAAAGGGTAAAAAGCCCCAAACTTACAAATCATGAGGAAAGCAATCCCTTCACCCCCTTCATATTTACTAATTATGGTTCTTGGTTTCTTCCAAACCTACTAACAAACTCTTAACATCCACCTGAAGTCTTTCTGTCTTCCCCAACTGTCTCTTCCCTCCAAAAAATCCACATTGTATTTATTTTAATTGTGATAAAGACTGGACTTAACGTTTGTATTGTAGACAACTTCTGAATAAGGAAGCATTTTCTTTCAATGCATCAGAATCTTTTCTGCACCTTATAGTCTTAGAAAGTAGCCCAGAGAGAGCATAAAGATATAAATGACGTTTTGTGGATCACAAAGGAAGTTGTATGCCAGAGGCAGATTTTGAACTCAGATATTCCTCACTACAAGAATAATTCTATTAGGCCATGCTGACCACATTCACTCTGTATATCTGTTGTATAAACTTAAATATGGCATGTTGTATCTACCATTATTATATTAGCTCCTTTCCTACTATTTAAATAGCATAAATTATTAAGTTAAATTACATAAATTATTTTGTTATGTCAAAACATTGTAAAAATCTAGTTTTGCAAAACTTAAGAACATTGATCAATGCAATGATCAACAATGAGACCCAATTTGATAATGCAGAATGATTGAAAGATAAAGGAATGAAAAAATGAAATACTCATTTTTTTAACATGGTCAATACATGAACTTGTTCTGTTTAACTGTGCTTATTTGTAAAAAAGTGTTTGCCTCTTTCCTTATATCCAGGGGAAGGGTAATGAGAAAAAAATGATAATTAAAAATTTTTTTCAGGAAGTTCCTTAAGGGTTGGAATTTTTTTGGCCTTTCTAGCCCTAATGGCTTAGAATAGTAAATACTTAGAATAGCATTTATACTATTATTAAATATTAATAAGCAAGTTATTGTTTTTATTAAGTATTATAATTAAGTATTGATAAATAAATATTTAGAATAGTAAATACTTAATAAATGTGTGTTAATTGATTGAATTAACTTTCCCTTTGTTTATTTCTGATCATCCATTCTCCTAGAAGTCTAGTGTCTTGGCAAAAGTGCTTCAGCATCCTGATGTCCTAAAGCTTCCTGCAAGAGTAGGATCTCTCTTGACCTCAACATTATGGGGACTGAATTGACAACACACTAGAGAATACTCAAGAAGGAAAGCTTAAACCTATTGTATACCTGATGTAATATTTATTTAAAAATTAAGATTTATTAAGTTCCTTCCACAAATTATCTCATTTGATTCTCACCAGAAATCCTGGCAAATACCTGTTGTTTTTCAGTTGTGTCTGACTCTTCATGACCTCACTTAAGGTTTAATTGGCAAAACTACTGGAATAATGTGTCATTTCTTCCTCTGAGTCTTCTTACAGGTGAGGAAACTGAGGCAAACAGGCTTAAGTGACTTGTCCAGAGTCACACTGCTGTGTCTGAAGACAGATTTGAAATCAGGAAGGTGAATCTTCCTGACTTCAGTCTTTGGTGCTTGTATCTGGTGACATGTATTATATTAACTTCATTATTAGCAACAGCTGACATGTTTGGAATATTCCTTCTTCCCCATTGTCTTGGCTAGCCTCGCCCTCTGACAAAACCTTTCCTTATATGAGGTTCACTCTTTTCAAATTTATCACCCCTCTCAGGTCTGGTGCCTATTATTTAATGGCTCTCATGTTTCTCTCTCTCCTTTCTAAAGTAGTCTATTACCTGGACCTGGTTCATAGTTTTCCTTTCCACATCTTCTGCCCTTTTACTAGAGGAACTTGTGTGTGTGTGTGTGTGTGTGTGTGTGTGTGTGTGTGTGTGTGTGTTCATTCTCTCTGTTATTTCAAATCCTATGACCATCCCTCCCTCTCCATCTCAACTATACACAGGGATAGTCATATTCCCAGTCTTTATGTCACTTTTAATTATTCTATATCTGTAATAAGGCTCCATAATTCCTTCATCAATTATAACTTTTCACTTTCCCCTTTGCTTTATGACTCCTATTCCTATTATCTGGCTTCCTGAGGACTTCTAATCCTTCCATTTAATCAGACTATCAACCCTGCTCCATCATCACTTTGCTCCCTCCCCCATCTGACTGTTTAGTTGCCAGTTTGGTTCAATATAGACCTCTGCTCTTGAACCCGAGGACTCCCTGTTCCACCACTCCTGCCTTACCAAACTTTAAACCTGAATTATTCTCATCATTTATTCCTCTGTTTCTGCCCCTCTGCTGCTGAAACAGAGCTTGAGAAATCACACAATTGTACCAAATGGATCTACTCTATGTGTGGTATCTAATCTAAGATTTTCTATCCCACTAAACCCCACTTCAATGATTTCAAATGATTTCTCTTCCCAAACCTGTCACATCTCCTCACCCCACTTCTTTTACAACTGAGAGCCTGACATCATATTTTTCTTAAAAAATCAAGGACATTCATTGTAAGCTCCCTCTCAACAATTTTTTATAACTCCTAGTTCCTTGATATCTGCCATTTTCTCCCAATTTACTACAATCTCTGATGAAAAGATGGTACTTTTGTTCACCAAGTATCATTGATCCTCCACTCTGACAGATTGCCTCCTCACTTATCTTCTTTCTCTCCCTATGTTCCAATTTCTCTTTGTCTTCTATTTCTACTGATACCTGTCCTGATATCCTCAACCTTGAAGTCATCCTTATAAATACCTTACTAGACCCTATCATTCCCTCAAGTTGTTCCATATCACTTTTCCATTTCATAAAAACTTACAAGAAAACAATTTGTACTCATTGTCTCCAGTTTTTCTTCTCTCACTCTACAATCATTTGCAATTCCCTTCTTCCAAAAATTTTTACCTTTAACTGTAATCTCCAAAGTTGGCATTGCTTCTTTAATCAAATTAATTTAATTAATCATTTAAAATCAGATTGTCTTTTCCCAGTCCTCATTTTTTAGATATGTATAAAACCTGATGACCAGCATATCCTTATAAATGTTACCTGGATTTTCATAATTCCTGTTCTCTTTTTTTTCTGCTTTAATATGTCTGAAAGCTTTTTCTTAGTCTCATTTTCTGGGCCATCATCCATATTAGACCCTCTAACCCTCAGTGTATGCCCTGAGTCCACTTATTCTCTATAGTCTTTCTATTCTCTCAACAATTCACATGGAATTATTATTTCCATGAGGTGAAGGCTCCCAGTTCTATAGCTTTCCTATTTGTGGGTCCATGTGTGAATGAATGCAGTGGAAATATTGATATGTCTATATGCTGCTTTAAATCTGGAAATCATCAGGATAGAAATGATAACCCATGTGAACTTTTGGAAGGGAATATATTATTATGATTACAATTATTTCAAGAGATTGATTTTTTGATAAGGGTATCAGTTTATTAATTAGGTCAGCATCAGAACCAATAAATTGACATAGTTCCTTGGCCCTCTCTATGACCAAAGATGTCAATGGACCTGGATGAGTGACCTGCAAACACATTTAGGTGCTCATTATTCAGTTCTTCCCTTGAATACACTGAGTCATCTCTAACTGGTAAATAGCTAATGGGAAAGTGCTTGATCAAGCTAGTCACCTCTCTCCCTTTCCATGTCCTGGGGCTTATGTCCATAGGAAGTGAACACTGTACTCTTTATTAACCAAATTTTGTTTAAAGAAAATAAGACATTCTTTGGGATTCCTAAGGACAAAGAAAATGCAAAAATCAGTAGACTGGATGGAATCACTGACCCAGAATTCAGACACAGGAATACATAGAATTTCTCACTGGTCCTTATATAGAAATTAATGTAATATATATATTTATAATTCTCATTATACACAAATATGTATGTGTGCACATATATTGCTATAGATATGTGTATATTTGTATATATAATATTTCTGTATGTATATTTATATATGTATACACTCTGTGTGTTTTATATGTTTGTAGATCCACATGCAATAGTAATAGAGTGATATATTTTTTTGGTTTCATGATCTATTATCTTCTTCTTCTCCTCATTGTGAATTGCAAATTGGATATTTCAAAACCAATATCCCATAAGTATCTAAAAATCAGTGCTCCAAAAACAGAATGCATACTCATTTCCCCCAAATCATACCTCTTCCAAACCTCCTTACATCCCTTGAAAACACCAAGATCCTTCCAGTGTCTGTTTGATAACAGTGTAAATATTCTCTTTCCCCGTATATCTAAGCCAAATCATGGCATTTCTAGTTCTGCAACGTCTCTGCCTTCAGCAACTTCTCTATTCATACATCCACCATTTTCATCCAGGTTATTAATAACTCTTTCTTGGGCTACTGCCAAGACTTCCTACTTGCTCTGCTTGACTTAAATCTCTCCTTACTTCATTCTATCCTATACATAACTGCCCATAGTAATTGTCCTAAAACTTAAGTCTGACCTGGTCACTCTTACTCAGGCGATTCCAGTGCTTCTCTTATTACCTTTAATTTAGACAAAACTCTTCTACTTTAATATAGACAAAAGTCTTTAACAACCTGACCCAAATCTATGTTTCTAGCTCTTATTATACATTACCCTACTTCTTACAAACTGGTTCAGTCAACTCAGCCTTCACTCTTCCTCATTCATGTTATTATAACTCTGATCTCTGTATCTTTGCACTGATTGTTCTCTATGGCTCCAAAGCATTCACCCCTCACCTTTCAGAATTTATTATTTCCTCCAAGATTTGTTCCATCTTAATGAAGCCAGTCCTGATTTAATCAAGTATTTTGCTTTCCTTTCCTCTCAATTATTTTTTCTTTTTTCCCCCTTAAATATATGCTCTTTATCTCTGGAGGCTAGATTGGAAGCTTCTCAAGGACAGAGCCTGTTTTATATTTGTCCTTCTATTCCAAGTACCTTGTTTGCTTTCTTTGACAAAGTAAATGTTTATTGATTTATGATACTTTATTATTTATAAAAAGGCTTATATATTAGCTCATTTGATCATTACAATAATCATATATGGTAGTATTCAAGTACTATCAATTATTTTTACAGATAAGAAAAATGACTTAAATGATCAAGGGATTTGTCTAAATCTAGATATGTACAAAGTAACTGAACTACAAGTGAAACCCAAATACATCAACTCATTCTACATCTAGAGATCTTAATATCTTACTAAGATGCTCCAGTGATTTTACCCCCTATTTTACCCCTCAACCCCAGACTTGCATCTTAAATTACACAATTCCATTCATTTATCCAACAATTGATCTCTGCCATTTCCAAAAACCCATTGTTAGGGATTTTACTAGTAACTCAGTGATTTAAAAAATAAAGGCATGGCTCAGCTCATTAATTTCTTCATGAACTTAAAAATGCCTTAGATTTTATTAGTCCCTTCACTTGTTTTGATTTTATTGTAAAAAGAAAGAGGTTTGTAATTTTCTATGTCTGTTACATTCATTATTTATTGAGAGTTATAATTGCATAGAGCACTCACATGAGAAAATGTCCCTGCCCCAAGGAAATTGAGGTCAAGAGCAATGTTGGCACTGCAGGTAATACAAAATCAGATTCAATTCTCTAAGAAAAGATAGCCAAAAAAGAAGAGGAGTTATTCATTTGCTATGCCATCATATAACGGTTTTATGATATATTATAACATTTAAAGTAATTGGACATGAACTATCCCATTAGGGTCAGTTATCTGAGTCACAAGGGGTTAAATTAAAAAGAGGAAGAGGCAAGTTCCTCTTTCAGCCAGGAATCAAGAAATGGAGATTAGAACTGGAGTCTGAGTAGGGCACCAGGATGAAGGCAGCTCAAAAGGCTAGAACAAAGCCACTATTGGGCTGGAATATAAGAAATTATATTCCCTTAGAGCTGTAGGAAAGCCACAAGGGTTCAGAGAAGAGAATCAACAATGCGAGGCTTCTAGAGCCAGTCTTATAGCAGCCAAGAAAGGTCAATGCTTGTTGTTTCTAGTTTCTTGAAGTCTCCTGGTTTAGGTTTGTACTCTCAGCCCTGTCTTAGCAAAATTAAAGTTATGGTGATTTTTGTTCAGGCCATCTTACAGTACTTTTTAAAATCATGTTAGAATATTTTTCCTGGATAGAAAAAATCTTGGGTCAAGCATACAGACAAACAAAGAAAAACAAATTCTCTCCTCCAAATGCAAACACAAAGCAACCTACATTATAAGCTGAAAATTCAAGGGATTTGAGGTTTGTTCTTCAATCTCCTTGTTACTAGCTTATAGCTGAACCTAGAACAGAAACTTTGACTTTTCAAGAGCTCTGATATTTATTCATTGGGAGAAAGAAAACATTGAAAATGTATTTTAACAACTTGGCTATTTAGAACAATAGATGCATCTTAACGTGACTTTTCATGTTAAACCAAAAGTCTTTGAAGTATTTGAAGATGCTCAGAGATGAAGATGGAAAGATTTTTTTATTTCAGAAAAAAAAAAGTTTGTCAGATCTTTCCATATCAACTAAATGTAGCCAGACTGTCACCATGGGATCATAGCTTTAGAATTAGGCAGAAACTCAGAGGAGATCTAGTTCAGTCCCCTCATTTTATAATGGAAGAAACTGAGGTCCATGGAGGTTAAATGACTTTCCTCAATGTTTCCAGGGCACTAAGAATCAGAGACAAGATATAAAACAAGGTCTCCCTGAGAAAATGTTATTTCTGCTATATCTTAGTGTATTCTAGTATCTGAAGCACCACTTTGTGACATCTGAAAGGGAGCATTCTGTTGACTTCCCATTAAAATGCATCATTTTTCCTTTTAAAATTATGGAACAAATGATATTTTCCTTGAGTTTCATTTATGTTAAAAGCTTTTTAAAAACTTATTACAGACCCTTTCAAATAATTTTAATGAAAAAAACTCAAAAGTAGTGTGTATTTGGATATTTTCCATTTTGGGAGCCCTTTTATCATTGTGTCTCATGTAAGATTTCTTCCTCCCTATTCCCAATATAGCAGAAATGTCAGTTGCTTTCCCCTTTTTCTGTGTTCCATGATATAGATGCAAATAAACACACCTGTTTGGGAGAACAGCATGATTAATGTGGAGAGCACATGGAGCATTCACTCTTTCTATCATTCATTTCATTTTCATTTTACTGTAAACTGAGAAACCTTGGTTGTCACAGAAAGTGCATTGCCAGGCGAGAGAACACATTTTGGGTAAATTCTAAAGATGCATTTCAGGCTCCATCAGATTTTGCTTAAAAAAATACCAAAAATACCATATATTCTCTCTCCAATTTTTTTTTGCTTTTTAACATTTCTAATCCTGGGCCCTGTTCCAGCACCATATTCACATCATTCAATAATTTATAACATAGCATAAATCAAATCTTGGTCACAGTTCAGTATGATTTGTTATATGTGTGGATTTCTGTTTATGGTGCCTTTATTGAGATTTCTCACAATAAGATGTAATATGTAATCTCTACCTATTTAAAAGCTTCATGCTGTTTGATCACAAACATGATTTGCGTCTTCTTTATCTCAGTGGAGAGAACATTTGCTACAAGGTTGCTTACTAGAAAATCCCCTCGGTATAGTGTGCCTGACGAGGTGAATACACTATATGGAGTGGAATTGCTTAGGCATATGGTGTTTGTTGTTTCTGTGGGATTAGGGACTTGATGCTCAGTGGTTGATAAACAGCAATTTAGTTGGGAAGGGATTTAGCTTGTTTTAAGCCCAGAATTTCTTTTTTATTTCTTTGTTCTTATGGATGAATCCTGAACCCTATGGTCATATTCAGGAGAAAATAGAATATCTAGGAATGTTTTGTTTTGTTTTTCTCCCTCATCTAATAGGTTAATGTCCTCTTGTTCTATTTTCATTTTCTTTTTTCTTTTATCATTTTCTTTTTATTTAATTTTTTCCCAATTATATTTGTTTTGCTTTTAATATCTGCTCATGAAATTTATAGATTTTGCTTTTGTCATATGTGACTTGAGAATTCTTGAATTCAGACCATGATTTCTATGTCATTATTGTGGCAATGTGTTCCTGATGATTGTTTTTATATTTGAGTATTTTATGACCCATATAGCTCAGTATATCTTTCTTATAGGAGAAATAATCTAATAATTTAAGGGTATCTATTTGGGGTATTTCTTTTGGTCACCATGTCAATTTCACTATGAATTTCATTGTTTAAAAAACTATATGATCAATAGCAACTGCCATTTTGGTAAAAAAAAACATTAATTTTCTAGAATTCTTGAACAACTATAGTAGGGATTTGTTTTTGTTATGGTTTGATTTTGGAACAGATCTGCCTGCAGTGAAACTCCATTTACCAATGCAAATCAGCAGTAATCTTCTGTAATTTATAATCTTAGGTTACTGGAACACTAAAAGGTTAAGGGATTTGCCGCGGGTCATATAGGCAGTCTGTGTCAGTGCTAGACCTTGGATGAAAGTCTTTCTGACTTTGAGGTCATAATTCTATTTACTCGATCATGCCACTTCTCAATTTTGAGCATTAGCTAGAGGATCTCTATTGAAGGTGAAATATAACATAACTCCATTCATAACTATGGCTATATTTTGAACCTGAAGCTTTCCCATCCAGTTGTTTTATTTTCACTAAAGTGACAAGAAATGAGACAATGTCCTTTTTTTTTTCATCTTGGAATTGTTTTGTCTGTATGATGTGGAAAACAATAGGGATAACTACTTACAGCTGAACTTGTATGTCCTAGAGTTTCCAAGAAAACATCAAAAGAAACTATTTTCCATTACTTTCTCTGTTCTTATAGCATATTCATAAATGTTATAATTATTGGAAAGAAGATTACTTGTCCAGCAGTAGATTTGCTCTGTATTTTACATAGTTTTAAATAATCATTCTGAATCTCACCTAAGATTCAAAAATTCCACTGTTGTTTTTGTTTTGGAAATTTGAAGTGATTTTGTAGTTAGAGATTAATCTGTTTTTTAAACCTTTAAAACCTTTCATCTTTGAATCAGCACTGTGTATTTGTATAAGTGAAAATTTTATATCCTTTAGACTTCGTCTCCCAGAATTCTTCCCTCATCCCAAAATTCCCTTTTCCTTTATGTTTACATGTTTCATTTTTGCTATTGTATTTAAGTTTTGGGGGATGCCTCCCTTGCCCTCTCTTCCATGTGAGTGGGTTGGGAGAGTACTTCCTGTTTTCTCTAGTTCTCTAGTTAAATATTAATAAATCTTTATAAGTATTATATTTTGGAGAAATTGAATATTAATTTTAAAATCTACATATTGGCTCCAAGGCCCAACAATGGTAAGGGCTAGGCTATGGGGCTTAAGTGACTTACCCAGGGTCACACAGCTATTATGTGTCTGAGGCCTGATTTGAGCCCAGGACCTCCCATTTCCAGTCTTGGCTCTCAATCCAACTACCTGCCTCCTAAAGATTAATTTTTATTTGGCTCCATTTCTGTTTCTGGAGAAAGATCATCAGATCATAGACATAAAGTCCTTCATTTTCATTCCAAAGAAACTAAGGTACAGAAAAGTTATGGAACTTTCATGAAGTCACACAGACCTGAAACATGAACCCAGGTCCTTTGACTCAAAATATTTCTATCACCTCCACAATCCTCCCATAGTATTGGTTCCTCATGAACCTAAGGAATGATAATACAACAAAAACAAACAAAAATAGTAATCTCTGCTCCCCACTTCCTCTTAACTACTCAAGATTAACTTAAAAGAAAAAAGAAATACAGGATTCCAACTTTGCTATCCTTCTCCACCAATACCCCAATAGCATAATGGTAAGGAAATGGCATTGTTATTTAAAAGATACAGGACCAAACATAAGGTTGTCCTTATCAAATGGGCAAAAGCATATAATAATAAGAAAAAGGCTGATCAAATACTAGACACTAACTAGGCTTTTTCTGCCTACAAAAGAAGAAACTTTAACATCAGGAACAGAAGCCAAAGCAACATTACCACTACCATTGACATGATCGCCTCTGTCCTTACAAGGACCATTCCTAGTCATTTTGCCTCTTTATCACAGTTGCCTAATACTTCACAATTTAATGTCCAGACTGTTATCTGTAACCCTTTGACCATGTTTATTATGGGAAAACTAGAAAATACTACCTGGCCTCTGATGTACAACCCACTCTATTTCCTCATCCCTGTCATCTAGAACACAAAATCATGCTGTCCACATATGGGCATGTCTTAATGAATATGATAGGAAATACATGTCTGGTGTAGTAGGGGAATGAGATTGTGATTAATTTGATACTTTTGTTAAGAAAAAAGTAAAAAATCTCTTCCATAAATGATCTGCCAATTACCTCAGCATGAGAATACAATAAGAAAAACTCAACACTGAAGATGGAAAAGAATGAAATAATTAATCGGCCATTCAGAACACACTGTAGCAAACCAAGCTCATCCTTATGAGCATCATTTAAAGGGTACATTTATCCAGAATTACAGTTGAAAGAATATCAGATATAGCAGTCTTTTCTGTCCTTTCATTTATATCCTTTTTCTGTTTATTTTACTAAAATGCCTCACATTACCTAGTGACATTTTAGTCTAAAAGCCTCACTTATTTGTATTTTATGCTGAATAGTAGAACAGTCAGTGTGAAGGAGGAAAATTTCCTTTGAGATTCAGAAAAAAAATATTAGCATTCATTTTCGCCAGTGACCTGTCATGTTTTGAATCCAAGCCTCCTAAGGTAAAATGCAAAGGATTTAAACATCACCTGTCAAGCATTAAGGGTATCTCAAGAGGAATGCAAACAACCATTTGGTTTATGCTTCCCCTAAGAGGAAGATCAAGACATGTATTACTCATGAAGGTGGTAAAAATTTTATAACTCTCTACTTAGCGATAGATCAAGCTTCATCACAAAGTCAGCCTAGGATGGGGAAAACATAAAGGAGGTGATTCAGGCTTCTTGGATTTGAAGGAGGTGGAAAATGGAGGAAAGATGGGTCATTTGGTTTTTGAAAGGTCTTTGATAAACAAACAATGATAAAAGATCTTTTGAATCTCTCTCTCTCTTTTTAGGAAGAGAAGGTAGAAAAAAAGAACCAAGCCTAGAATGTCACAAAAACCTACAGAAGTAAAAGTCTGAGCCTGAATATTTTTCTTCTGTAGTCATACAATCAACTGGAATATTCAAGGGGATTCTGCCAGTAAACTCCTCATTTCACTAAAAGCCTTTGTCTCTTAAGGACAGCAGATATGCTCCTGACCCTCCATGAAAATGGGGCTTTTCTAATCACAGTATCTACAATGTTCTTCTTTTTGGTACTTAGTGAATTAATAGATTGATGTTTTCTCTTTGCTTTTACAACACTGTCCTTGCATTATGAATATTTATTGTTCACGTTCCTTCTATGTGTAATTAAATAGCTTCTTAAGAACATGGTCTGGGTCACATCTATTTTTGTATCCCCAGTATCTATAAGAATACCTTGGGAAGGAATATATATATATATATAGGTTCAATGATGTGGTTCAAGCCTAGGATTTCATTTGATAGATGGAACTCCAAGAACAAAAACTCTTTCAAGTCATGCAAGTTCAGAGTCAGAAACTTGCTTATAATTTGTATTCTTCAAGAGTTTCCTGAGGAAATTCAGGACCACCAAAGGACATAGCCAATAAGTACTACTAGTGAGGCTTGGATTAACTACATTCTAACTGTGTCCTCTACCTCTCATTGCCATTCTCCTTGTACATATAACATCCCTTCATTATTGATCTACCTATATAAACACTTTGATTTTTGAAAGTACATTTAGGTCAAAAGTGGAACTATTTAAATGTTTTTGACAAGACCTATTGTATATATAACCTTTTCTTGTGGTTGGGGAGCAAAAATTTTGATCTTTCTCCTCTTTTTGTCCTATCCCCCAAAAAAGAGGAAGTATAATACCCATTTTGTCTATAACATCCTGGACTGTATCTTTATTAGAAGATAGCAGATATTTTCTGGATGCCAGTAAGGAAAAAGAAGAACAGAGATATGGAATGATTAATGTTATATGCCACATGGGTAGTGGTTTGGTCAGCAAGACCATTTTGATTTTACCTTTCTGACTGTCTCACTTCTGTTTTCTGAAAAACACAGACAATAATAATTGAAGTAACCACCTCCCCACATTGTTGTGAAATTCAATTTTTATAAATGCATATGAGATACTTTGAAAATTTTGTCCTAGTTATTGTGATTTTCAGCAATACACTACAACTTCTTCATGCAACACATCAGATGTCTTCTGACCATTTTCTCCTTCCCCTTCTCCTTTTTCTTTCCATTCCTTTCTCTTCTCCGTTAAAATGAGATGCCTACTCATAAAAAATAGACTGAAAGACATCAGAAAAATAATGATGATAAAAATTATATCTATATTTCTATAGCATTTTAAGGTTTACAATGCACTTGACATGTATTATACTAATTTATCTTCATAACAGACTTATAGAGTAGGTGCTATCATCTTTCTTTTTACAGTTGATAAAATTGAGTTCTCTATAGGTTGAGTGACTTGTCTCAATTCACTCAAATATTAAGAGTTTGAAGCTGAATTTGTTCTCAGGTGTTCCTAACTCCACACTGAGTGCTCTATTCCCTGTGTGATCTAGGTGTCCCCAAGGACAAATAATATTATTAATGCACATAGTATCCCAAACAAATAATAAGCATTTCCTTAACTTTCCTATAATGGAAGCCTTTTATGGATACACAAATCAAGAGTTTACTAAAAGTAATTTTAAGATCCACCTGAGTTAGAGTAATTGAGCAACCTGAGATTATCTGAGAAGCTTTTCTACCTGAATGTGCAAGTTGAGAATCTTCCCACCCAACCCCACTGTCCTATTGTCCTTGATCTTCAGGACTATGGAAAGAAAGCTTCTAGCCATTAGATAAGGAGAGGTGAACTCACTTGAGCTGATCAGCAATGCTCAAGAGAACACAGTCCCCAGTCTTATTTTTTTCCAGCTAAATACTGCTGCCATGAGGTAAAAAGAATAATTTAGCCAGGGCAGAGAGAGAGGAAAGATCCTTTTTTTTTCCTAGACAAAAAGGGGGACTGAATTTCTTGGTATGCAATTGATAACCCTGAGCAGTGGGGTTTTAAGGACTTTGATTGACAACTTTCTCTACTGCTCAGTCAGAGTGGGTCCAGATTAAAAATGCTACATCTATTGATCGATCCTCTTTGGGTTTGTTCTGATTTCTTCCTTTTATTTTCCTCCCCCTTTTTCACTTGGAAGATAAGAGTGTGAGGTGAAGCAAAGGGTATGAGATAGTCAAACTGTCTCCTATCCTGGGGCTTATTATGCCTGTGCTCTTAATCATTCTATTTTTTTAAATCAATCATTTGGTGCTTTTGACTTCCCTTTGGCTAACTAAAGGAAGGGGGAGGAGGAAGCAGAGAAACAGGAATGGACTTAGGTGACTTTTCCTTGCTTGCAGATGCTGACACTTGAAACAAGAGGTAGGTGCCAGAGGCTGGTGTCTTTGAGATCAGGGCTTGCTGGATCCACTCCAGCAGCCACTAATTGGGCCAGCTCCTCTAGGAGCTTGTATTCCGTGCTCCTTAACATTCAATGAGTTCTATCTCAGACATCTTTAAGATGGGGCTGGGAAGGAAAGGATAGTGCAGGGAGCAAAGTCAGCTTTGTATGGCATCTCCTGATGTTGCCTGTCTAAGAGGGGAACTTAAGCTCCTTCCGGGATCATGCTACTTACTCATTGTTTGGGTCTCCGAGGAGTCCTGGCTGCTCAAATACTGTGGAAAGCAAATACCTTTCTTTAGAGAAAAAATCAAGCCCAGAATAATGTGTCTGGGAAAGTATTGTGATCTTTGGGCAAAAAGACATTACTGTCTGAGTTTGGTTTTCCACCACCCCATAAGACTTGCTTAGATGCTTTGCTCAGGTGCAGGAGTGGGCAGAGAAGGAATGATCAGGGCAGAATGGCACAGGTGTCAGAGGGAAAGAAACTGGAATGATTAATGTTCCTTGTGTGTGAGCTTGGCTCTTCAAACATGCATAGAATTTTACAGCTAGATTTTTCCCACTATGAGAATTCTAGTCATGGCAGGGGCTACTGGTACCCTCTGAACTAATTAGTGATCTGCAAGAGGAGATGATTCAGAAGGGATGAATGAGGCTGATTAGATCAAATATGTTTCTAAACTTCACATAATACTTCCATAATTGTATTGAGAAAGTCTGAAACAGAAATAAAACTGTTATTTTTCTAAAAGTATAGGAAGAAGGCATATGTCCTTCATATTCAGAGCAGAAGGCAGTCAAAGTGTTATCTTGACTAATTTTTCTCTTAAGATTAATAAGAATAAAGGGAAGCGTATAGTAGAGATTGAATCTTTTTTTTAACATTTATTAATATTCATTTTTAACATGGTTACATGATTCATGCTCCTCCTTTCCCCTCCGCCCCCCCGCTCTTCCCCCACCCATGGCCGATGCACATTTCCACTAGTTTTGTCATGTGTCCTTGATCAAGACCAATTTCCAAATTGTTGGTAGTTGCATTGGTGTGGTAGTTTCGAGTCCACACCCTCAATCATGTCCACCCCGACCC
>NC_058135.1:245869648-246087049 GCF_016433145.1 Gracilinanus agilis
AATTGTTGGTAGTTGCATTGGTGTGGTAGTTTCGAGTCCACACCCTCAATCATGTCCACCCCGACCCATGCGTTCAAGCAGTTGTTAAGACCTTACTTTCTGTCTTAGAATCAATTCTAAGTATTGGTTCTCCTTTTTCTTTCCATTCCTTTCTCTTCTCTGTTAAAATGAGATGCCTATTCATAAAAAGTAGACCGAAAGACATCAGAAAGATAATTATGATAAAAATTATATCTATATTTCTATAGCATTCTAAGGTTTACAAAGCACTTGACATAGGTAGAAGACATGACACGGTAGAAGAGTGATAAGATCTATGAAATTTGATTAAGTGGAATTAAGACTCTAGGAAGTATCTGATGTTAGATATGAACTCAGGACCTCCAATCTCCAAACCTGGATCTCTATCCACTTAGCTACCTGGCTACCCTACAGTGATAGGATCTTTTGCATCATACACATTCTCCCAACCATGTTGTTGTTGTTCATTAGTTTTTCAGTCATGTCCAATTCTTTGTGACTCCATATGCAGTTTTCTTACCAGAGACACTATAGTGGTTTGCCAGATCCTTCTCTAGCTCATTTTACAGATGAAGAAACTGAGGCAAATATGGTTAAGTGACTTGCCCAGGATCACACAATACTCTGGAATGGTTTGCCATTTCCTTCTCCAGCTCATTATACAGATGAGGAAACTGAGGCAAACAGGATTAAGTGACTTGCCCAGGGTTATGAGTGTCTGAAGCCAGATTGTATTTTAGGAAGATCGAGTCTCTTGACGTTAGCTTTGGAATGCTCTTCTATGATACCTAGCTTTCCTTATCCATGTTACTATGGTTTAAATGGCATTAAAAATAGCAAGACCCTCCAAAATCTGCCCCCTTTTCCCCCTGCTCCTATCAGGACATACTTCTTTTTATGAATACATATTGCTGGGCCCCATTTCTGTGACTTTGCTCATGAGAATCTCCCTAGGTGAACTTTTCCTTCTCTACAGAGTCTCTGGAATTCTCTAATTCTAATTCTCTCTATCATTTAAAGTCCCACAACCTCCACAAGGCTTTACAATAGGAATTCATACTCTGTCACTTTCTTTTAATTCTCAGGACATCTGTTTTCTGGAGTTATTTCCCAAATAGATTGTGATCTTCATGAGGACAGGAGATTGATTAACATTTTAAAACTTCAATAGCAAAGAGATTAACAGAAGTTTAGTCACTCTTACCTTAAGAACTCATGATGTCATAAAGTTTTTAACAAGGACTAAATTCAACAGTCAAGAACGTTTATCATGAAGTTCAGCTAAAGGGAGAATTTCTTTGGGGACTCTTGATAATATATGAGGAACCTTGATAAAAAAAAAAAAGAGGTCAGCTATTCCGCATGATTTCTATGGAAAGGGGATTCAGAAATATTCTCTCTCAATTCAGCCTATTTATAGGTTACCCAGATAAAAAGAACAAAAAGAATCTTCTAGATCAGGAATGTTCCCTTACTTAAACTCCTTTCTTGCAAAGTTCAAATGACCCAAACAGTTGAATGTGGAGTTGGGTAAACGTGTTTTAAATCGATCAGTTGCCATGGAGAGTGAATTTGTTGGGTAGGTTTATATGAACTGTATTCTTCTCTTAGAAGAATGGGTGGGACTAAGGAATCTTTTTGTGGAGTGGAAGAAGTAATATATCATTTCCATTCAACAAGGCTTTATTAAACACTTAATCTATAACTTATATTTGTTATAGGATCTAGGATTTTTTATTTCTTAAAATAAAATGATTGGTTAATGCCTAATATGATTTATTTATGTTGCTATTTTAGAATGGATTCTTTACCTACGAACTACAGATTTGTGGTTTTTTTTTTTCCTCAAAGGAGAGAATAATAGTAGTGAACAGGCAGCATTCATATGACATGTTAATGACATCTATTCCCAATCCAATCCAATCCAACAGGCTTTGATTAACCCTTGAATTTGTTAAACTGGGGTTCACAAAATTGGATTTTTAAAAATAACATATGCTTGAATATAATTTCTTTCATAGTCATATACATTTTATGCATTTAAAAACAATTATAACTAATATGAAAAATATTTACATGATTGCACATGTAAATCAATATCAGATTGCTTAGCTTCTCAGGAAAGAGGGAGGGCAGGAAGGAGGGTCAGAATAAGGAAGAGAAGGGGGGTAGCTGGGTTGCTCAGTGGATTGAGAGCCAGGCCTAGAGACGGGAGGTCCTAGGTTCAAATCTGGCCTCAGACACTCCCCAGCTGTGTGACCCTGGACAAGTCACTTGACCCCCATTGCCTAGCCCTTACCACTCTTCTGCCTTGGAGCCAATACACAGTATTGACTCCAAGATGGAAGGTAAGGGTTTAAAAAAAAGGAAGAAGGAAGAGAATTTGGAACACAAAACTTTAAAAAATGAATGTTAAAAAATCATTGTATTTTAATGCAATAGAAAATAAATTTATTTTAAAAATAAATTAATTTAAATTAAAAAATAACCATTTTGACTGGTTTCACCAAACTTCCAAAAAGGACCATGATACCAAAAGGTCAAGAAACCTTGACTATAAACAGTTTAGTGGCCCCTATATTATTAGTGGCCCCTATATTATTAGTGTTAAAGCCTATTCAAATGGTACCCTTTATGGGTACCATTTGAATAGGCTTTAACACTTCTTTTACTTACTCGCCTTTCCTGTCATGTCTTACCTATTCTTATAGTAACCAAGGATAGAGTCATTCACACTTCCCTGTAACATACATGAGAAGCAGATAAGTCAGAGAAGACCTTAATGAAAACATAAATGAGAGTATTGATTGGAGAAATGAGTTTCAGTGATGACAAAGTACCAAATGATTCTAATCTGAGGCAGTTCTGGAAAGCCTGCAGCTGCTGAATTTAATTGAATGAATCCTATTGGCTGTTTGCCCATAAGTTGTCAAGGCAACCATCACTTTTTTATATAATGAGGAAACAATTAAGTTAACCTAGGTTTCAAAAAAGAAAGAGGAGCTGCTACCTTAGGGAGAGAAATTATTTTGGTACCCTACAGATGTGGATTCCTACTTTTAGCTCATAAATCTACTTCACTGCTCTAAGGTCTCAGTTTCATAATCTGTAAAATGAGAGTGTTGATCAAGATGTTCTGTAATACTTCCTTCAGTCTTTAATCCTTTGAAATCCTTTCCAAAGCCATTATTCTCATCACTCATTTACAAACATGTCATGATTGCTGTTACTTATACAGTCCTTTAACATCTAAAAAATATTTTTAAAAACTTTTTCTTCCTTGAGTTCTCACAATAAACCTATGAAGTAAATCCTACAAATGTTATTATTCTAATTGCAAGGATGTTTAATGAGTTGCCTGCAAATGTACACAATTAATAAGTCCTAACAGCAGAACCTGAACCTAGTTTTTGTTTGTTTTACCCTAGGTCTATAATTCTGTCCATTGTGTGATATGGCTTCCTATATCCAATACTTCCACTGACGAACATGTATGTGATTGTGTACAGGAGTAATACTTCCAAAGAGAAGTAGTAAACAATTTATTTGAGCCTGAATTACAAAATCGGATTCAAAAGTTGCAACTGTTCTATTTAACAGCTCAGGAAATTTTGTTGTATTCCTAATGCCTCTAGAATAAAAATAGAAACTCTTAAATTTGAAAGGTTGTCCATCACAATATTGTTCAGACTATCTAGCGTGATTTTGTTATTCTACTCCTCTGCATATTATCTTTCAGTCATATTAATTCTACTTATTTGTTGTTGTTGAGTCATTTTTCAGTCATGTTCACCTCTTCATGACATTGGAATGCTTTGCCATTTTACAGAGGAAGAAACTGAGGCAAACAAGGTTAAGTAATTTACCTAGGGTCACATAGCTGATATTTGGATTCAGGAAAATCATGCTTCTTGATCCTAGACTCTATGACTATGCCACCTAGTTGTCCACTATACAACAATCTATCTTCCATTGCTTTGTCTTTGTACAAGCTCTATCTCCATGACTACATGCCACAAGGGATTATAGGTGTTATTGTGGAGGATGTAGTTGGCAGGCCATTATCCATTATTTCTCTCTTCTCTCCATCATCTTTTTTTTTTAACCTGGACATTTAACCAGATAGACTTTAAAAAAAAACCTTCATAATTTTTTTAGCTTAGAGGTAATATATTTCCTCAGATCCTCGTTGTTCCCTTTTCTGCTGTAATGCTGTTTATATTAAAAGAAAATTTAGGCATAGAATTCTAATAGCTCAGAGCCCCCAAGTAGGAAGGTTCCTAACATTTAGCCAGCAGATTAGTCCTCTTCTTAAATTTTGTTTTATATATATATAAGCTTTTGCCTCTTTATGGTTGAGGCAACAATTCAATTTACCTGAAACTAAGTTATAGAAAAGGAAGTAGAGTTAAGAAAATTATAAACCCAAATATTATAATGTAAATGGAAAGAAGAAAGGAAACATTAATATAATAAGAAGCTACCAGAATCTGTTGCCTTGATTATGTGTATGAATGAGGAGGGGAAACTGGCAAAAGAAAATGCCCTTTTTTGGAATTTCTCTCAATTTTTCAATAAGTGGTAACAAGAGGACCTTTAGAAGAATTAGAAGAGGAGATCAAATACTTTTTACTATTATATGCAGGTGATGGATTTCTTAACCAAACACAAAATAGAGACAACATAATAAAAGGCATACATTTTATTACATGTATCTCGTAACCTTTTATAAAAGTAATAATAATAAATATAAATAAAATTAAAATTAAATCAAGGATGAGGGAAATGGTCAACTAGAGAAACCTTTATCCAAAACCAAGAAAATTGACAAAGATGACTAAAGAGAGAAAGAGAGAATGCTGCTGGGTTGTAGAAAGACAGGCATGGGGATACATTGTTGATGGACCTGTGAATTGTCACTAATTGGTATCATACAAATAAAATGACCAGAATGTCCATACCATACTCTATGGCTCATAGACTTTATTGTTAGGCATATAATCCCAAAGAATATATTGGAGGTAAAAAGGTCCCATGAATGCAAAGATACATTTTTTGTGGTAGTAAAGAAATGGATTATGGTAGTAAAGAACATAGATTGCAGAATGGTTAAATAAATTGTGGGACATTAAAGTAATGGAATGTTACTACAATAAATAATAAATATGATTATCATAAAGAATCATGGAAAGACTTTCATGACCTCATGAAAAATGAAGTAGAGCTAAGAAAATAATAAACCTAATTATAATCATGTAAATGGAAAGAAAAAAAGGAAGCAATAATTTAATAAGAAGCTACTATGTGCCAGGCACTGTGATAAATACTGGGGCTATGAATATAAGCTAAAAGAAAAATAATTTTTGACCTTAAATAGTTTATATTCTAATAAAGTCAGATGTTCCACAAAAGGGGAGCTGTAAATTTGAGAGAAGAGGGAGACAATAAAAATATTCAAATTGGAAAGGGAATAGATTCAAAGTCTAGAAGTCAGAAAAAGAAATGCAAGAAAAATAGAGGTTGGGCAGTTTAGAACCTTCAGCAAAAATGGAGACCACAGGAAGAACTCAATAATAGGAGAAAGGGTCATGAGGCCAGAAAGATATTTGAGGATAAGGATGGAGGTATAGTTGGATGTTCAGATGTTCAGAGCGAGTAGACTCCAGGCACTAAAGGAAGTTCTAGGATGAGACAGCAAGAGAGTCAGTTTTGAAGTCCATATTTTCAGAAGCAAGACCAAGAGTGGTTTGAGGAAATAGAAATAGGAATTTTGAAATAAAATTTATTGAAATTACATAGAACTTGGTTGGAGGAAGAGAACATAGATTGCAAAATATCAGGAAATGAATATTTTAAAAATCATATTGGCATGTAATCTGGGAAAAATGAAATGTGTTATAATTAAAAAGAAATAAAAAAGAAATTATAAAAAACTATTTTATCTCCCAGGAAGAGTGTTATGAATATACCTCATTTTGCTCTTTTGCTAGGCTAGAATCAAGGTATAGGAAATTATCTATTATTAATTTTAAACATCTGTATATTAGTTTTATTATTTTTCCCCTTTTGTATTTTTTCTTATCCTTTTGGTTCTAAGGATGACTCTCTGGACTGGAGAAGAATACAGGGGGAAGAATAGACAATGGAAAAACAAAGGCTATTAACTAAAACCCATTTTAAAAAGTAAGGGTGATATCTAGACGTATGCCTAATTTTCCAGCCATCTCTAATGAATAGTTCTGTGTCCACATTCATAAAGTTGACCCTGAAAATAACCATGTAGTCAAGGGATCATCAATGAAGAGTTTGTGAATATAGTATTCTTAAAATCTGATGAGACATGTGATTTCACTGCACCAGGTATTTCCCAGTGAGAAACTCCCCCCACTCCCAATGCAGATAGGCAACTCCTCTGTAATCTCTAGAAGCAGAGATGCCTGGAATCTTTTAAAGTTTACATGAATTGCCCATGTTCAGAGCCAGCTTTTATTATATGTCACTGGAAAGATTCTCAGACATCTGGACAACCCATAGACTTGAAATCCCTTTCATTTTTAATATGTACATAATTTCATATATAATATATTGGAAATTGCCAACATAGTTGAATTTTTAAAATTTAATATCTTTATTATATTGTATTAGAATTATTATATAGTATTAGAAAATGCTTCTATGGAACAAAATTTAGGAAATTATTTTAGCACATAAAACGAAGTATATTTGGCAAAACTTAAAATCATATAAATGCATTGCAATAATTATTATGATAATGATAGTAATAATTCTGTCAAATAAGATGAGGATATTTCCTTTCAATAATAATTACCTTTTAAACAAGCTCTGCCTTACTTTGTGATAATCTCAGCAGGCAATTCACCATTATGTGGCATAGCTGGGCAGGTTCAATTTTGTTATACTTCACAAGGCCATTTCTAAGGTGTCATTAGCTATCAAGGAGTTAAACTGTCTGGAATAATTATACTTCTTCTAGTTCATTAAAACATTTAGATAATGAATGATTTTGATGCAATTTTATGTAGTGCAGGTCAATGTAATGGCTTACTAGGCATCTGGATACCTGGCCATTTATTTAAGGATTCTTCCCCCTTTGATGAATAGCAGCTTCCTTTATATTTCCAAGTTGAAAGGACCTGGTGTTTCCTCTTCTTTTTAATGTCAATCATGGCTTTATGGAGTTAGCGAGCAGGTAGACCTCTTTCTATTACCACTCTATGCCAGGGCATGATTTCTTTGCTTTTATTTTGTCAAACACAGACCTAAAGAAACAAATCTTGCTATATGGTAACCTATTCTCTAGAGAAGAATCCCAAAGTGTTAGAGCAGAATCTGAATGTCTTTGCAAAGAACTTTCATAGATTTACATCTGGAAGGGACCTTAGTAGTTATTCATTCCAAACTGCCTATATTTGTATATTGAGAAACTGAAGCCCACAGATTTTAAGTGATTTGTCCAAGGTCATGCAGATACTATAGTAAGTAGCAAAAGCAAAACTTGAAATCACATGCTTTCACTCCAAATTTCACAGTCTAGAATACCGAATTTGTTTGTTTCCATAAAAATGCTTTAATAAGGGGAGAGGAGGAATGAGAGAAAGAAAAAATTATTTGCAAAATACCAGAGAATGATTATTAAAATTATATTGATATGTAATCTAGAATTTAAAAATACTTTTTATAATCAAACTTATTTATAGTCCTAAAATATAACTGAAATGATACATCAAAATATGATTAAGCAGAATATATTTAAGCAGGATTTTGGTCTATATCTTTTACTACAAAATGGACAATGGAAACACTGGATTTTAGCTATTAAATGAAATAAATATATAAAATATATGTGTTTCACAATATTATTTTGAGTTAAATGAAATGCTATATTAAAGTGCTTTTTTAACTATAAAGACTAGTATCACTTCCCAGACATCTTTACACCATGCTTCCTTCACTTCCATAATCTCTATCTGTTCCCCTTTAATGATTTTAAACTCCAACCCTGCTTCCTTCAGGTCAATAGGCAAGCTTTTACTTGATCATGAGAAGAATCAGATCATATTTCAATCATTCTCCATCCCTTCTCCATCTTCTCTTCAAGTGTTATCTTCCTCAAATAGAGAATAATATTTTTAAGGACAGACACTTGCTGACACACTATTATTGTTATCGCCAGCATTTGACATAGTGCCTGACACATTGTAAACAATAAGTATGTGTTTTTTTCTCTCTCTCTCTCTCTCTCTCCCTCTCTCCCTTCCTCTCTCTGTCTAATTGTCTATTCACCTATCATTCCATCTATCCATTCATCCATCATCCATCCATTTGTCCATCCATAAGTCTGTCTTTCTATCTAGTAATAAAAATAAATGTAGTCTGATTAATTGCGGACGGGACGATTTTTATGGTGTATTCTGATATTATCCTATAGTTAAAGAAAACCTAGATTCAAATCCTTCCTTTGATATCTAAACCTATATGACCTAAGAAACCACACTTCCCTGGGCTGAAGGTTCCTTATTTTTTTAAAAATGGAGGCTGGCTTAATGGTCTCTGAGATCCTCTTCCATCTCCAGATCTATGGTCCATGATCTCATACTTAGATGATCATCCCAGCTCTGACTGTATGACCTTAGTCAAATCAAATGATTACCTTGAGCCTCATCTATAAACTGAGAGAAGAATGCATGAACTTCAGAACTGTAAGCTTTAATTCCTCAGGATAATATGGCTATCTCTATAGTTTAATGCTATATCTCAACACAAACTGTTATTGTTAGAGTCTACTGTTATTCAACACAGAACTAAAGTACATGCTTCTTAAATACATATCCTTTGCAAAATAACTTTAATGGTGATAAAGAAGAATCTGGAGGCTGACATGATTTTCAATCAATAACTTTACATATATAGTTTTATTAGGTATAATATAAGACATTTTATTAAATAAAAGTTCTTCGATAATATGGACTGATTTCAAAGAAGTCTCCTAAGAGTTCTCAAGAGGCCATGATGGTTCAGCAGAAATCCTGCTAGACTTGTTTCTTGGTTGAAATGTTGGTTTTGCCACTTACCACCTCTGTAAAATTGTACAAGTCATTTATCTCCCATGTGCTTTAATCTACTTATTTACAAATTAAAGGTTTTGTACTGTATCACTGGTGAGGTAATTTCCAGCTTGAAATGTAAGATTTGCAGGAAATCTGTCACTAGCATAGATAAAAAATATCCCCACAACTAAACACTTGTTATCTGGTCTGTTGGCCTTTGATTGAATACCTTCAATTAGAGGGAGCCTACTATCTGCTAAGGATTCTTATTCCATTTTTAAATAGCCTAAGTATTAGAGGAAAATGTTCTTATGTCAAACCTAGATTTGCCTTTTTTCATTTTCATCCCCTATTCCCTCTTATGGGGCTGTGTCACAACTTTTCAAGCAACAGATGATAGCTATCCAATTTCCAATAGTCTATTTTTAAATTACTTTATTTAATTTTATTTTCCCCAATTACATGTAAAAACAGTTTCCAACATTTTATTTTTTTAACGTTTAATAATTTTTATTTTTTAGAAAAGTTAACATGGTTCCATGATTCATGCTCTTACTTTCCCCTCCCCCCCACCTAACCTCCCCATAGCTGATGTGCATTTCCATAGGTTTTAACATGTATTATTGATCAAGACCTATTTCCAAATTGTTGGTAGTTGCATTGGTGTGGTAGTCCACATCTGTGCCTGCGTTCAGGGTCTGTATTCAAAGTCTGCACTTTCTTTAGCCTCTTGGGGTCTTAAGTCTTGCTGGTCTCAGGAGCAGGCCCTGGTGATCCCAGGTAGCTGCCAAGGACTTAATGGGTGCCCCAAACTTGCTCTAACTCTTGTGCACTGGCTTTGGCCCAGTAGGTTGGGGGGGGTAAGGGGGGTTGCTCAGCTCGCATTTTAGTGAGGGCAGTTTCACCCCTTTATAGCATGGAAATGCCCCAATTCCATGTACCTTTAATGCTGTGTCCTTTTGTAGGGTCCCTTCGATCCTCTGGATTTGTTTTTATGTCTTCTTGAGGAGTCCTATATTTGTGGGTTAGGAGAGGTCAAGCAGCTGCTTTTTACTCTGCTGCCATCTTAGCCCAGAACCAGTTTCCAACAGTTTAAAAATAATTATGAGTTTCAAATTCTCCTCCCTCTCTCCATTTCCCTCCCCTACCTCCAAGTGAAGTGATAAATGATATGATATAGATTTTCCATATAAAATGAGGTAAAACATTCTTCTGCATTAATTCTTTTGTAAAAAGAAACTCCTACAAAAATTAAGAAAGTGAAAATTTCCTTTGGTCTAGATTCAAAATCCATCACTTCTTTCTCTGAAAACAGAAGGCATTAATCATTACTCCTTTGGGACTGCTTTGGATCATCATAATGCTGAAAATAGCTAAGTTATTTAGAATCATTCATTGTACAGTAATAGTGTTACTATACCATGTTCTCCTGGTTTAACTTACTTAACTCTGCTTCAGTTTGTGTAAGTCTTTACAGGTTTTCTGATCTCCTTCTGCTCATAATTTCTTATAGCTCAATTATAATTATATGATATAACTTATCTATCCATTTTCCAATTAATGGGCATCCCTACACTTTCCAATTCTTTGCCATCACAAATAATGTTCTTTAAGTATTCCTTATTTATTTCATTGGGTTACAAAATTAGTAATGGCACTGTTGGATCAAAGGATACATACTATTTTGTAGCCCTTTGGGCATAAATCCAATTTATTCTCAGGAATGTTTGAATTTTTTCACAATTCCCCCAACAATGGTTTAATTTTCCCACATTCTTTCCTAGTTTAGTCACATTCATTTTCTAACACAATAGCCAATTTATTAGGTGTGGGGTGATACCTCAGAGTTGTTTTAATTTGCATTTCTCTAATTGCTAGTTTTAGAGCTTTTTTCATGACAATAGAGAACCTTAATTACTTTGAGCACTGCCTGTTCATATCTTTTGACCATTTATCAACTGTGGAATGACTTGTATTTTTATACATTAAATTTATTTCTTTATGTATTTGATAAATGAGGTTTTTATTAGGGAAACATTAATTTTTTCAGTATTATTTATCTTTTCTCTGTCCTTTCATTCAGTCCATCCTCAAAAGTGTTTAGCTTTTGACCATTTTGTCCACTCTTCTGTATCCTGCATCCCCCAATTTGCCCTTTCTTCTATTAGTGCCAGGATCTTCTTTTATCTGTTTCTCCTCCTAGTTTCCTAAAGGGTGAGATAAAATTCTCATATCCAATTGATTTGTTTATATTCTTCCCTCTTTGAGCCAATTCTGATGAAAGTAATGTGTAAAGGCTCTTTTCTTTATGACCACCATCTTCCCCTCTACTGTAAAAGCTCTTTCATACTTCTTTTGTGTGAGATAATCTACCTCATTCTATTCATGTTCCCCTTTCTTCCAATGCATTTTTGTTTCTCAAACTTTAATTTGGATTGTTTTTAGTTATCATCCCATCATATTCAATTCACATCCTTGCTTACTGACTATGTTTACTTCTAACTGATCTAAAAATGATAATGTTCTTAAGAGCTGTAAAAATCATCTTCATACGTAATATAGTTTAACCTTATTGAATTTTTAAAAATTTCTTTTTCCTGTTTACCTTTATATGTCTCTCCTGAGTCTTGTATTTTAGATGCAGATTTTCAATTCAGCTCTTGTCTTTTCATCAAGAATGTATGAAAGTGGGGCAGCTGGGTAGCTCAGTGGATTGAGAGCCAGGCCTAGAGACGGGAGGTCCTAGGTTCAAATCTGGCCACAGACACTTCCCAGCTGTGTGACCTTGGGCAAGTCACTTGACCCCCATTGCCTACCCTTACCACTCTTCCACCAAGGAACTAATACACAGAAGTTAAGGGTTTAAAAATATTAAAAAAAAAGAATGTATGAAAGTTCTATGTTTCATTGAATACCCATATTTCTCCAGAATAATTAGGCTTAGTTTTGTTGTGAAGGTGATTCTTGGCTGAAGTCCTAGCTCCTTTGCCCTTTGGAATATCATATTTCACACCCTCTGATCCCTTAAGGTAGAAGCTGATATAATCATGTATTATTCTTACTTTGACTCTATGTATTTATTTAATTGTTTCTTTTTGGCTATTTGCAATATTTTCTCTTTGCCTCAGAATTCTGGAAATTGATTATGATATTCCTGCAAGTTATCCTTTTCAGAAATCTTTCAGGAGAAGATCAGTGGATTCTTTCATTTTCTATTCTAATCTCATGTTTGCTATAAAAAGGACATTTTCCTTGATAATATTTTTTTAAATGATGTCTAAGTTCTATATTTTTGATCCTGGCTTTCAGGTGGCCTAATAATTTTTAGATTATTTCTCCTGGATCTATTTTCTATGTCAGTTGTTTTTCCAATGAGATGTTCACATTTTCTTCTAATTTTTTTTTCAGTTTTTGACTTTTTTATTGTTTATGTCTAATAGAATCATTAGCTTTCACATGCCCAATCCCATTTTTTTTTAACCCTTGTACTTTGGTGTATTGTCTCATAGGTGGAAGAGTGGTAAGGGTGGGCAATGGGGGTCAAGTGACTTGCCCAGGGTCACACAGCTGGGAAGTGGCTGAGGCCGGGTTTGAACCTAGGACCTCCTGTCTCTAGGCCTGACTCTCACTCCACTGAGCTACCCAGCTGCCCCCCCCAATCCCATTTTTTAAAAAAAATGATTTTGTTTAGTAAGATTTTGTATCTCCATTTCCACTTGACCAGTTTTACTTTGTAAATAATTCTTTTCATCATTGAATTTTGGTATCTTCTTTTTTTCTTTTAACAAAATAATGTTAAACTCTGGGTCTGGAATTATGGTGAAAGAGCACTGTTTTAAGCCTCAGGTTCTTTGGCTAGCTACAAGTTTTCAATTTTTCCAATGTGGTATATTCTAATGAGATATTTAATTAATAATAATATTTACTTATTGTAATTAATAATAAAAATAATTATATTATAAAATGATAAAAATTTAAAAAAACTAAAATTTAATTAAGGAGTGATTTATTACTCTCCTGGCCTTTGTTCTGATTTTTGAGCAACCACGAGAATTCTTTTCCACCTTGAAAATGTGACCAGGAGCCCCAATTCCTCTGCAGCCACAAGTGCTGGTACTAAGTGCTAGTGCTCTTAACCACCCTAAGACCAAAAACTGGAATGCAACCTGCATCGGCATATGGTCAAATTGACAATAGTCTTGCACCCAAGCCAGCAAAAGGATGCCTGCAATCTTCTTTGAGCAGATGTCTAACCTCTACTTCTATGGCTGAGAGTTCTGAAAGTTTTTGCTGCTGATTCAATTTTCCTCAAGGCTTGTTGCCTCTTTGGGGCCTTTTTTGGCATACTTCTTTGTGCTCCACTTCCTCTTCAAGGCAATAAATCTTTTTTGCTGGCCTTCTAAATTGTTTTTTGGGCTGAAAAATCATATCACTCCTTTTTTGTGTGTTAAGCTGCTCCAGAATATGTTTGGAGGCATTATATCATAGTCGTGTGAAGTGTAATTTGGCTGAAATCAGGTGATCCTACATACCCTCTATATATTGGCTCTCATAATTTTTACACCTCTCCACCATCTTGGCTCTGCTCCTCTTCTTTTGTCTAAATAATTCTACTTTAATCTAAAAGATCCTCCTATGGATTTGAGGGCCTTTAAGCTTTGGGTTGTCTCTTTCTGGACACTCTCTAATATGATCTTTAAACCCAAAATGAACCAGATTAATTCAGTTAATCACTGCATAGACTTCCCTACACATTCCAATCACCTGAGCCCATATTGTAAAATTCACAAAACACCATATGCATTTGGATTTTGTTTTTGTGTTTTAGGTCCCATGCTGGAGAAAGGAATTCTCCAGCTCCTCTCCACAAATGGTAATTTCAGCAAGAAAGCCCTCCTTTAATGTAAATATGTTTCTGAAAGAATGCCTTACAAGTGAAAAGCAATGATTAGCAGACTATGCTCAAAAGAAAAACCTTCTATAAAGCATTCATTTTTGTAGGGTTTATGAGTTATAAGCCTTTTACATTCTTGAAAGAGCCATAATGACTCCCCTTCACAGGTGATCTGTCACCATTTATAAGAGTCTGGGTAATCTATGAAAGAAAAGTACCCAGCAAAAATGAAAGAAAAAAAGAGAGAAAAAGGAAATTATGTTCAATTTACAAGTGATTAAAATATAGCCTAACGGCAGACTAGCCACTGATTCCCTCAGCTGACCCTGGGACCCCTGAGATGCATGAAAGACAGAAAGATCATGGTGGGCTTCTTAACCCTATCAGTCTTTGGATCAATTCTATTCCACTGAGAAACCTTTGCTCTGCGAATCCACTAATGTTGTAATTCTCTGTGACAATAGCTACAGGTCTCACAGCTCTTTCCATTAGAAGCCTCCATTTTCCCAGGTCTGTTACTCAGACATGAAATTCAGTTGACATTCAAGGTCTTAGACCAGCAACGATTTTTCTCTGCCATACAAAATTTTCAGTGTGAAAAATTACATATTTTTCTGACTGTGGGTTACAATGGGAGGGGGGACAATTTACAAAGGTCTTTTAAAAAGTGACAGCTCTATAATGTCATCTTTTAAAATGGCATTTTGCAGGCACTGGTTTCTTAATGTGCATTTCATACTCAGGTTTCCACAATGTCTCTTTCAGGCTTAATTAAAAAACTACTGGTTTTTCTCTAGTGTGATTGCTCTGTTCGCTGCATATTTTTACATTTATTTTAAATTCCTATAGATAAAATTGAAAAGAGACAAACATGTTTCAAAGTTCTTCCTGTCCTATTTAATGAAGCCTATAATGTTGATTTTTTTTTTGAGAGGGAGAGAAAAAAATGTCTAAGCTTCTTTTCCTTTGTGACTCATTTTCAGGTAAGGGACTAAATACTAGATATTCCACACTTTACAAATTTAACCTCAAGTGAGTTCTGTGTGTATTTTCAAAGCTTCCTGCTCCTTTTATTTGAGATTTTCTAGGCATCCAGTTATCACACATCTACTGATTCTGCTCTCTAAGATTGGTTTAGCAGGATAGTCAGTCTAGGAATGTTCAGGAGTGCATGTATGTGTGTCTAATAATCATATCACTTAGTACATGCCTAGATGCACTGGTCATGCATTTTATTCATTTCACAGTTGTCAATCAATAACCTTTGCAAAGAGGATCATTTTTTAGTAAACTGTTTAAATGAATTAAGGTAAAGACAAATAGGCAGAGACAAATGTATATCTGAAAAGGCAGCTGCCCTAACTCACTCTGTATCCTAATGGTATGAAATGTCCCTCCTGGTGGCTCCCACTCCAGGATTAAAAAAAAAAAAAGAATAGAAAATGCTCATTCTTGATATGGGCACTAGACACATGGAGAGGGTGGATTTGATTTATTTACACAGTCCATATCAAGTGAGTACAATTCTTCTCATTTGTCACATTAATTATGTTAGGAACATTAAACTTTTCCCCTTTGCCTTTTTGGTCTACCTATGGCTAGATTAGTTGGGTTTTCAGAATTTCTTCTGCTTCATTACAGCTGCCTCTTCTAGCAGAGTAAGTGTTTTTGTTAGGTTCATATTCACAATAAGGCATAAAAAGAAACTCATAATACTTCTGCATCTTTGTCTCCTGCTTTCCCTATGGAATTTTCCATAGCCTACTGGGAAAAATTTACCAATGTACACTTTTGCCCCCAAAGACTTTTGTTCTTTGGGAAAAGGAGCCAATGCTTTAAAGTCCCCTAGACACAGATCTGTTACACCATTGATGACGAGATGATTTCTGGCTTTGTAATGGAACAAATCCTTAGGCTAGGATAGTAGGTAGGATAGAGCAGAGAAGTCTCAAGGAACCTAAGATTTTATTCTCTCTTGGTTGCTAACACTCTGACGATAATGGCTTGCTATTCCATGCAGGGACTACCTCAAAGCTCCAAGTTGCATCATCTTTGAAATTCAAATTTCAAATCATTTGGAAATCATTTAAGGAGTAAAATATAAGGTAAAACCTTTTCCTCTTCCCTTCTAAAAGGATGAAAAAGTCAGTTGTGTATTGCAGGGCAAAAAAAAAAAAAGACAGCCTGCAGGATAGTCACTTTTCTGTAAGATGGATAGAATAAGCCCTTCCTGTGTATGATATGGATACTAAACACAGCATAAATAACTCCACTAGCCAAAAGCCAAATAACTCACCAAGGGAAGATCCTTGAGGCATCATACTTTTCAAGGTAGGCGAGTCTTCAACATCTACTTCCTCAACCCTAACATGATCTATATCCTTAGACAATCTTCTGTGTTGCTGCCCTGGATATAATGACTTTGAACCTCAGAATCTTCTGGCTGAAAGAGACCATCTGTTCCAGCCCACACATTAAATATGAGGAAATTGAGACTAAGAGAAAACGGATCACTGAGAAAGCAACAGAAATAGAACAAGAACTCAGTTGGGTCTCCTCTTTTGGTTGGAATGTCTTTCTACCACCCTGATCCACAAAGGTTCCCTGTATCTGAGGATATAAAATTTTTCCAGAGATGGGTTTTTGAACAGCTAAGAATAGAGTAAAATGCCAACAAATTTGAAATATTATAACATGGACCCTGAATGATACAAAGCTTATTTATCATTCCGATGTTCAGGAAAATAAAGAAAATGATAAGAAAACAAAGATAATGTGGGGGATTTAGTGATTAACTCCCTTCTTCTCCCAATAGGTAGGTAGCAAAGTGGATAAGAATGCTGAGCTCATCTCCTTGAGTTCAAATATGATCTTGGACACTTACTAGTTATATGACCCTGGGCAAGCCATTTAAACCTGTTTGCCTCGATTTCTTTATCTATGAAAGGAGCTACAGAGGAAATGGCAAATGATTCCAGTGTTTTTGCAAGAAAACTCCAACTAGAGTCACAAAGAAATGGACACAACTGAAATGACTGAACAACAACTCCCACTCAACATCCAGAGAATATTCTGGTGTCAATACACAATCAGCCCAGCCCCTACACTTTTGATACCTGCAGGCATTCAATTGAAAAAAAGAAATGAGGTTTATAATGATAACCTTGAATCCCTACATGCTTCCTAATTAACCATGCAAGATTTAGTTGTGTTCAGGAGTCTGCACTTATTAAGAAAGAAAAGAGAACACAAACATTTTAGAAAGATTTTCAACAACAACTTGAAAGGATAAGTGTTTTAGGGTACCCTTCAATTAACTAGAACATCATTTTCATCAAAACACCACTATTCTAGTTAATTAAGGCTTTGGCATAGTCAGAAAAAAAAAACCAAGTATTTTTTCAGTGATTACATTTCTAAAAGTGTTGTATAAGGAAAAAAGAGTACTGGAAAAGGCAGTAAATGGACTTAGAATCAGGAAATAATTCATTCTGACTCTGGAAAAATAATTTGAACTCTTTAAGCTATTTCTCATCTAAAATATTATTATGTGTAATATTATTCTGTTACTTAATAGGACTTTTGTCAGGGAATTACTTTGCAAAACAAAGCAAGCTCACCTGGTGTTGTGCCTCTCACATGTAATACCACTTCTTGGCAATGATGAGGCTGGCATCTCTTGAATTCAGGGGATCAGAATTGCAGCGTGCTCTGCAAATCAGGTGTTTGCCCTCAATGTGGTGAGTCCTTAGGAGCAGTGGGATCTAGGAGTTGACTTGAGGAGGGGTGAACTAGCCCAGGTCAAAATGGAATAGGTTAAAGCACTTCAGAATCACTAGTAGTGGGATTGGGGCAGGGAGCAGCTCTTGAACTACCATTCTGAGTGAGAAAGACCAAATTTGAAAAGCAGATAAGCAAAACTTCTTATCCTACTTATTGCTTTACCTGACACAGTATTTTACGCATTTTGTTGTTGTTCACTTATTTTTTAGTCTTGTTTGATTTTTTGTGATCCCAAAACGGGCTTTATTTGCAAAGATAACAGAATGCTTTGCCCTTACCTCTCCAGTTCATTTTACAGATGAGGAAATTTAGGCAAACAGAGTTTGCCCAAGTGACTTGCCCAGAGTCACAGAGTTATTAGGTATCTGAGACTGGATTCTAAATCTCTCCACTGTAACACCCAGCTGCACATTTTAGACATATCTCAGTTTTACTACCCAGCCTTCCTGACAGGTGCTTTGCCAGTAGGATCACAGATACGTATGTGCATTGTTGACCTCGGCTCACTTCCCTACACTTCTAGAAGTATGGTCAAAGCCATTCTGCCACTGATCCTGGAAGGAGTGTGAAAATCTACTCTTGTAGATGTATTCACCTTCCCTTTAACATTCATGACCAAAGAGCCCTTCCCTGGCCACCACTACCCTATCAGAAAGTAAACTCTATGCTGGCACAGACTGTCTTTCCTCTTGCATTTTATCCATCGTTTATAGCACATCATATATGCTTAATGGTCCACCATTCATTCAAGGAACTTTCTTATTATTATGAGAGACAACATACTGTATGTAATATAGTGAACATTGAGTTAGTTCTCTGTTTTCCCTTAATAACTCAAAAACAGTCTCTAAGTTTTTCTTCCTTATTTTGTCATAATAACTCTTATTGACATAAAAGTTTAAAGTTTTTTGAGTGTTGTAAATATATTTTCTCATTTTAAATTCACAACCCTGAGCTAGAATCTTCAGATATTATTATCCCCATTTCACCAAAGAGAAAACTGAAGCCCAGAGAGATTAGTTAAGTGATTGGTCTAGGGTCTTACCAGTAGGAGTTATCAAAAGCAGGCTTTGAAGTGGTATATTCCATATACTAAGCCTCAGCTTCTAATCACTCTACATCACTGACCCCGATGTTTTGTAAAATAAGGAATCCCAGCCCTAGGTTCAAGTCCTGCCTTGGACACATACTGGCTAAGTAACTACAGACAAATCATTTACCTTTTAATGCCCCAATTCTTTATAACTGGAATTTGGAAAGCAATGTCAATCTATATCAAGGGAGGAAATACCCTCACCAGGAATTCCTGTCATAAATGAAACTCTCAAAACAAGTCCAATACTCTCTCTGTCCATCTGTCTGTCTGTCTGTCTGTCTGTCTCTCTCTCTCTCTCTCTCTCAGATTTTATAGTTGAATAGACCCTAGGTTGTTATCTTGTCCAACCTCCTTCAATACAAGGTTCAGAAAGCCAAGATTCAAACTCATGTCCTCTGAATCCTATTAAAATATTCCTTCCAATATATGTATACACATATATATGCATAAAAGCACATCCCAAAAATCTACGTGCAGTTCTAAGCTATTATTACCTTAGTGCTCTCAAGAAGATGGGTTTTTCTACTCAATTTTTTTAACCTATTGGTAGCTTAAAACTCTAGTGAGATTTTTGGGACATGATTTCTATGAACATATGTATGTCTATTAAGATCTATCAATAGCTTATATACACACAAATTAATAATAAAACTGCACTAAGACTTTTGAATCATTAAGTAGAAGAACAAATTTATTTGTAGATTGGTATATTTGTTATTATTATCATTAATTTTTACATGTCAATATGATTTCCTAAGAAATATAATGTAGATTGTACATATATTGTCATATAATACATATGTCCACGTTCATCATATTATGAAAGAAGAAACATATTGCTTACACTAGAGAAACATTCATAGAAGAAATAAAGTAAAGAATGGTAAGTTTCAATTTGCTTTCAGACTCCATCTGATCCTTCTATGGCAGGGGATATCCCTTTTTTGTAATGGCTCCCTTGGCAAATCCTTGCCTTATTGATAACAGTAAAGTCATTCACAGTCCATCATCAAATATCATTTTTATTACTGTGTACAACATTTTCCTGGTTCTATTCAATTCATTTTTATCACTTCATGAAAATCTTTCCAGGTTTTTCTGTGATCATCCTGTTTGTCATTTCTTATGGCACGGTGGTATTCCATTACCAGCATATACCACAACTTGTTGAGCTCCAATTAATGGAGTCTCCTTCAGTTTTCAGTTCTTTGCCACTTCAAAAAAAAAGATCTACTACAAATATTTTTGTACAGGTAGGTTATTTTTCCCTATCTTTAATCTCTGTGGGATATAGACCAGATAGTGGTATTGCTGGGCCAAAGGGTATGCACAGGTTGATGGTCTTTTAGACATGGTATTTGCTATTATTATCAACAGATTCTTCACCTAATTGAAAACCTGCCTATATTGCTCTTAGCTATTCATATGTGAAACTAAATATTTTCAAGATTTCCCTAGAGGGAGCTCCTGAAAGATAAATGAAATTGAATGCCACACCAAAACAGCTCAGAATTTTGGTCCTTCAGTATTCTTCTGGCTATTTGCTTGTGATGAAACCCAGCAGTGTGATATTCTGTCCACCTCCAGATATGCCTTGTTAAATAAACAGTGGCTTTGGCCAGGACTAGAAGTCATCTTTCATTATTCTTTTAAGAGGAAATGAACAAAGCATTGAGAACAGAGACTGTTCTAAGTTATAAAAGCCATTGTTATAAAAGGGAGAGAGTGAATTTGAGAAAATGCTGCAAGAAAAGTCCCATCCCATTGGGAGAATTAAGAATAATTCAAAGGCATAATAAATATAAGAGCAGCTGGAAGGAAAATTGGAGGAAGGAGGTGATATAAATGCCTGAGCTAAAATATTAATGTTGGTAAAATTCAGTTACAAGGAATATTAAAGAATTTTTTCTCTATATAAATAGTAAGAGTTGAATAATTGTTTTTTTTTTCCATTTACCAATTTTCCCATACATGTCTTATCCTCAGACTATCTGGCCTTGGGCAAGTCATTTAACCCCCACTGGATAGCTCTTACTGCTCTTCTGACTTGGAACCGATACTGAGTACCAATTCTAAGTCAGAAGGTAAGGGTTTAAAAAATGTACACGTCTTTTGGAGTATTTCAATTTTATTGTATTGAAAAAGTGAATCATTTGATGTAGTAATAAAAATATGTATTAAATATGTTTTACTTTTGTGCAAGAAAATGTCATAGGTATTAGATATATGAAACCCAAAAGGAAAAAGCCCATATGCTTAAGGACTTTATATTCTACAACAGTGGTTGGGAATTAATAACCTTTTATTGACTTGACACTTGATAGAGTAGTATTTGTTGCAAAGTAAAGGAATTTTTTTACTCCATTCTTACTCTTGGTTTTGTACTTAGAGTGATTAATTTTGTACTTGGTGTCCAGAGCTCTACAGAGATGAATTCTGCATTTCATCTTTCAAACTCCATGCCTCAAAATTAGGTGTTCTATTTCTTCTATGTCTTCACCCTCCTAATTCAATGTGTTGGTGGGGCTAGGTGCCTGGACATCCATGGATATCCAAAGTGGAGTTTGTGATATGTTCAGGTCATCTAATTTCATGAGAGGAATAATAATTGGTATTTTGGGTACAAAAAATGTCAGTGATCAGGAGAAACAAAGCTAATAGGGTCCTGAAACAGGAGAGGATTCCAGAAAGGCATTACTCAAGGGCTGAGTAGGAACCAATTCAAAATCAGGCAAGAAAGAAGGAAACCAGATTTCCAAGTAGATATGAGTGGATATGTTCAATTTGCCTCAGCACAATGAATGAGCCATACATTTTTTGATCCCTTCTCTCCTTACTCTCAGTGATATTTGTCCTTCATGGGAAATAGTTATGTTTGAATGGGGCAAGGACCCAAGAGACAACCCAGAAATATTTGAATGAATGAATGAAAGGCTAGAACACCAAAAGGATTATTCATAATCATAAATATGTCAAAGAGTAAGGACTCAATACATTCTTGTTGACCAGATAACCTGAATGTATCACAAACTCCACTTTGGAAACTGGTCATCATGCTTGCAGAGTCAGATCTCTTAAAGTATCTAAATTTAACATGTTTCCCCCTCCACAGATATTGCTTTGTGTGTGGGTCACAGAATACTTTAATAAAATTGAATCAAATTTTCTTGTTTTTCAAGGGAGTAAAAGGTCTAATGAGAAAGTCATTTTCTTACTCTTCTTTCTATTCTGGATGTTACTGCCATGATCCTTGAATATCCTTTAGACATTTTATTCCTATAGAGTCTTTTAAAAAAAGAAAAAAAGAGTCCTTAAGGAACCATGTTTTCATCTTCCTTTTCTACTTGCTCTGCATTCTCTGCTTGCCTCTGCACTCCCAATCTGCTCCCAATGAATGAATAATGACACAGAATAATGCCTCAAATGTTCGTTTCAGGATAGGGAAGCTTTAAGAAATGTTTCAACACTTTTTCAAAGTGCTCTTAAGGGAACTCCAAGTGTTTTCCATTCCTCCACAACTCACACTTAGCAAAAGGAATTTTGTCTTTTGGTTTGTGCTTAGGAGACAGTGGTGTGTCATGAAAAAGTCTGATCAGAGAGTCAGAAGACCTGGCTTTGAATATTGTCCAAGTCACTTATTCCCTGTATGACCATAAGCAAGTCACTCTTGGTATCAGTTTTCTAGCTATCAAATGGAGTAGGGGGAAAGCAGATTCACTAGAAATTTCTAAAGTAACATTCAATTCTAATGCTATAATCCACAAACTCTTGTCCCTCTCTGAGTCTCAATCTCTTCTGTAAATCAGTCAGTAAATATTTACTGTGAAAAAGGCTTCTGAATACATTGTGGTGATATAAAGAAAGAGTAAATGAAAAACAAAATCTCTACCCTTAAAGAGTTTACAAGCTAATGGAAGTCATCATTTATATGACAGGGATTAAACAAAATTTCTCTAATATCTCTTTTGGCTCCAAATTTATCATCCACAAAATCCCTTTCTCCTCTGAGATCTGATGTAACTCTCACAAGATAAATCTCACATTCATTACTGACAGCTAGGAAGTATCAGAGGTCACATTTGAACCCAAGACCTCCCATCTTTAGGTCTGGTTCTCAATCTACTAAGCCACCTAGCTGTCCTGACCCCCAACTTTTCCACAAAGATATAGGTAATGTTTGTATAACATTTCCCTTTTACTAGTCACTGACTCAGACTTTTCTTTTCAAACACATTCTACTCAATACTTTTCAGACACAAAAGAAACACATGACTGGAAGGGTAGAAGTATTTTTTATCCTTTCCCATTTTAAATATTTGGAATCTGAGACATTGGGAGACTGGGGACTTGGGTAAGGTCACATTTCTAGAAAACATCTGAGGTAGGACTAGAAGACAATTCTATGTTTCTCCCAAAGATATGGCATTTCTTCTTCTTCACGTTTCAAAGAGAGCTACATCACATAGCCATTCAAAGGAAGCCAGACCTTTTCAATTACAGGTAATAAAAGAGCAAAGCTGGAGTCAGATTGGAGCACTCCTCTTTTTTATTTTCATTTTATGTTATTTTTAATGAATCTAGGTGATATGTGACTTCTCATCAGTGCCTCCATTCAACTACATATCTTAAAACAAAAATTTCTCCCTCAGTCCTCAATTATTGCTCTGTCTCTGCTCTAGACAATTTCCTCTTTTTCTCCCTTTTACCTATTTCCCATCTAATTAAGCATAATGAGGGAGGTAACTTTGATCTTCCACTAGTGCCTTCCCTACTGAAGTCCAGCATCTTGTTCTTTCTGGTTGTGGCTCATTAGCCATGCATGAGGCTGCCTCTATATTGTCTACTCCACTTATAACCTTTCCAATTCAAGTTTATATTTGTACAGAAAATGGAAAGGCCACTAACGGAAGGATAGGTGATTCAAGATTCAATCAGACAAGTATAGCAAGTCTTTAGGTCCAGGAAGACACCGTTTACATGTGAGCTCCTACTATTGCAAAGAATGGAGAATTTCACATTTTGGTCTTTGATCAAATGTTGCCACCTTAGTTGCAATGAAGCCAAAGAAGCTTCTCTGCATTTTTGATAAATATTATATTTCTTTTCCCTTCTGTCTTCAAGAAGGTGCTAGGTAACTGGAGTCATGACTTTTGTTTGCCTGTTATACCCTCTTTCATATACTAGTTTGGCTATGACCCTGGCCAAAGGCTTCTCCATGTCCTTAGTTATCTTGTTTCAAAAGGACTTCCATATTTTAATGAGTTCCATTATCTGGGCAATCCCACTAATGCTATAACTTAAAACCTATCCTTATCTTCTTAAATAATGCATCTTTTGTTGAAACCTTTTTGTAAATCCTCCAAAGAGATCCAATGTAATTTTCTAAGTGCCATCTTGTATTTAGATTAAGAATTCTTAACTTTTTTTGTGTCCTAGAAACGTCTAAGTCTAGTAAAACTATGGATTACTTCTTAGGATCATGTAATTAAATACAACCAAATACATATTATAAAGAAGGTAAATTATAGTCAACTAAAATTAGTAAAATATTAAAAAAAAACATGTTCACCTACTCCAGCCTAAGAGTCCCTGTCTTAATGAATAGTAGAAAATAATGATGGATATATAGATTTTTTTGACTAGATTATATCAGGTCTTAAAAACCAGGCCAAAGAAATTAGCATTGAAATGCATACATATATGTATATATTCATAGTTATTAATAAAATATTAAATATTATATTGTTAATAAATTAAATTATGTTAACAATATATTAAGCTTTTACTGCATTCCCAGCACTGTGCTAAGTAATTAGGACATAAATATACAAAAGAGACTTAATCATCATATTACTTAACCATGAGGCCCTGCAAGACCATAAGTCATAAAAGACTTAATTTTACTCTATGTCTTTTTATTCATGTGTTTGAGGCTTCATGATCTAAGGTGAAAAGCGTGGAGAATATCTTATTTGAAAATCTGTATCTACTTTGCTTAAAATCTATGATCCTCAGTTTCCACATCTCTAAGATGGGGAGATGTTATTTGTCCTATGGGCATAAAGTAAGGCTCAGATGGGATAATGTGCTTTTAAAATGTTATAAAAAATGAAGATGATTTAGGTTATAAAATATAATTCTAGAACTGACCATCAGTTAACTAAATTAAGTTAATCAAAAGAGTCTATACACTCTTTCCTCAGGTATTCCAGTTAATCATATTATTTTGCTGTGCTCATATGTGGTCATATTTCTCACTTTAGTCACTTTAAATAAAAAAGCTACAAGTCCCTTTAAAAGAATGCTAAAATCTGCTGGGAATCAGAATTGATGAGAACACTGCTAATGTAAGTTTTCTCAGCGGAATATAATTCTAATAGGACTACATAGTTCTCTGGCCTCAACAGGATTTTGTTCTCACATTTTCAGTTGGATACACAGGATGGAGAGCATCTGCATCCTCTTCCATGGTATTTTAGGAAGATGTGCCCAACCTATAGTAGTGCCATCTAAGCTCATATTGGGCTGATCAGTTATAGTTGAACACACTGTACATCATGATGTCACTTTGGTTCTAGTTGAGTATGAAGGACAAACAGCCATTTTAGGAAGATCTGACATAAACAAAAACACAATCATCATCTATCTGTGTGTGTGTGTACATATATAATAAAGGTAGTGAGTCCAACCCCTCTAACTTTTTTTTTTACTTTCTCCAGAACTAAAACCTTCTGTTTATTTTTAGCCATCCTCTCCTCTAGATTAAAGGAGGATATTGGTCTTTTTGCCCAGGCTAACCCATTTAATTCAGCCCTCAGACCAACTCTCATCTCCTCCAGCTGTCTGCTCTCTTCCTATCGTTCCATCTTTCTTTCTCATTTTCCATCCCTTCTATCTTAGCTTTTGCCCTACTCCCTGAATATAATCAGATTTTCCTTATTCTTAAAAATAATTCCTTGGTCCTGACATATCCTCTATATATTTCAGTCCTTCCACATCCAAACTAGTAAACATAGAACTTTACCACTGACTCCCATTGATTCATTTATTATCCATCCAACTTTCTACTAAATTGAATATATTCACTCAAAGCCTTCCAAAGATCTTTTAATTTCTAAATTCAATGACCTTTTATCAGTTTCCATTTTCTTTAGCCATTCTGCTTATCAACATCCCTTTTTATAATGTATATTCTCTCCTTTCTTGGTTTCCATCAAAATATTCCCTCCTTATTCTGACACAAAATCTGAGCATTTTCATTTTCTTTCACTGGTCTTCCTCCTAATCCTTATGTTTTATTTTTCACTTGTTTCAGTAATGCTGAGTCTTTGTGACCCCATTTGGGATATTCTCAGCAAAGATACTGAAATGTTTGCCATTTCCTTTCCCAGATCATTTTATAAATGAGGAAAATGAGGCAAAGTTAAGTGATTTGTTTAGGAATGTACAGCTAGTGTCTGCAGTCACATTTGCACTAGAGATGGAACAGCTCATGCATGTAAAACATCTTCTGAGGAGATTAACATGCGGATAGGTAGTTCTATAGGCAGAATTACTCGATTGTCTATTTCTGACTCCAAATCCAGTGCTGTGCCATATAGCTGCTCTTTCTACTCCCTTAAAAGTGCCTTTTTTTCATGGGACATTCTTTAAGGCCTTTCCTTTCCTCCTTTCTCATTGACCTCATCTGCTCCTTTGCATTCTATTATTATTTAATCATTATTCAAATATTTCAATTCAGAAGAATAGATCTCCATTTTCTTTTCTCCATCCTGCCTCCCACTCTGGTATCAACAAGGTCCACAAAACTAAAATGGAAACCTATTATTTAGGAGTGTAATAAATCTAGTCTTAGTCTCTCTAGCAAACTCTAGTCCTCCATCTTTATTTGACTGTTAGACCCCTTATTTAATCTTCCACTGGTACCTCAAATTCATCATTTTCACCTCAAACCTACTTTTACCCCAGCTGCCCTATTTCTGTTGATAAGAACTCCACCCTTCCAATTCATTAAGTAATTCAAATTGCAAACCTCAGAATCATCTTTGCCTTTTACATTCTCCCTTAACTCCCACATTTACTCCATCACCAATTCAAGTCTTTTACTCGTTTATAACATTTCTCACATCTCTTCTTTCATCTGACTACCACACTTCTCCAAAGTATCTTAATTTGCTTCATCTAATATGACAGTTTCTTAACTGGTGGTCCTAATGTATTGTCTTCCCCCTAATCTAAACTTTATGTATAATACATTCCTATTGATTCTATATCATGGTGATTCAAGGAACACTGTTTCAAGTCTCTGAAGATTTGAAGTTTGTGGTCCCTGAATAAGCGATGGAGATTATTTTCTGGTGGGTATCAACACACTATACCAGAAAAAATGATGAGGGCAAGGGGCAATTGAAGTGTAATGGCTAGTCAATGTGTTCTATTAGTAATCCACAAAATGTCAAGAAATCCAATGAAAATTCCCCAACACATTGGTTAAGTTGGTCCACTTGTGAAAAAAATCATGGTAAGAAATGGAATGAACTTAAATATTATGAGAATGAATGAATGGTGAACAACACCACTGGAAGGCACATAGATGAGATCATAGATCCATTAAAACAATGAAAGGCCATTATCTATAGCTCAAATGACGAAATCATAGTTCATACAGCTTTTTTGAGAACAATTCTTTATAGATAATTCATGTATTTCTATACCCTTTTAATAAAGAAATAAAATGAAATTTTCTTATAAGTGTCAACTAGGACTTGAAACCAAGTATTTTGGCAACAAGTCTAGTTTTCTTTATACCATACAATGGTATACCCATAAAATTCATTTTAGAGAACAAAGTGATTATTATGATTGTTGTTGAACTACTTTAGAGAGTACAATTTTAAAATATTTGTCATTAAATATTAATCTTTACTGTTGTGTTAGCTCAGCTAAAAAAATAAATGTACTGCACTTATCTTTGCCTTTCCTTTTTTCATTATAATTCCATTATAATCACCTGGGGATTGATTTGTAGGAGTCTCAAAGAACTTACTACAGAGTCTCCAAAAGTAAAAGTTTAATGAAAGAAGAAAATATGACTCTGATAATATTGACTTTTTCCAGAAAATCTATTCATGTTTAAATGTTAAGACATTTTATAAATGTAGTTATATCTATTGAATAAGACCACTAGTAGGCACAAATGTTATATATTCACTCCAACAGAGTGAATTATTATAAATATAATAGATAAATTTTTTAAATTAAAAGTGGTAGAATTATCCTTTGAGAATTGACCACTCTAAGTATATTTTTAACATCACTGAAAAATAATCTCCACTTAAAATAAAAGGTCATGGTGTACAATAGAAGTAACACTGTCTTTGGAATCAGAGGACATAGGTTCAAACCTTCCCACTGTCACTTAGGTGCTTGTATGATCCAGAACAAGGAATTTCACCTCTTTGGGACTCAGTTTCATTACTTATAAAATGAGATCAACTCTAAAGTCACTTCCTGCTTTATATACACAAGGCTATAAAATTCTGATTGAAATGTTTTAGCTTGGGTGTGAGCTGACCTTGGATTATGGAAAACAATGCCAATCATTCAAAAGCTCTAGCAGATCTCACCAAGTTAGGAAACTTAAAAGACTAGTTATGAAGGGCAACTATTTGGCACAATAGAGAGACAGAGAATGGCTGGGAGTCAGGAAGGCTCATATTCCTGAGTTCAAACCTGGCCTCAGCCCCTTACTAGTTGTGTGAATCTGCCAAAATTATTTAACTCTGTTTACCTCAGTTTCTTCATCTGAAATTGAGCTGGAGAAGGAAATGTCAAAACACTCCAGTATCTTTGCCAAGAAAATCCCAAATGTTGTCACAATGACTGAAATGACTGAACAACAATAGAGATTAAGCATCTGTTATTCTTTGACCAGCCTAGCTAAGGGTAAAGAATTGGATCACTACATTTGGGTTTAAGCCATCAGATAACGAATTTTTTGGGACAAAGCAGATCCTAGAGTTTGTCCAAAAAGGTATGGACAGTTGAATAAATAGGTGAAAGGAGTTTGTATGTATATGAAATTACAGAGATAGTGTATTTTAAAGGAAAATAGAAAATATAGCTGAAGTAAAATGATACTGCAGGTGAGAAATGTAAGAAAAACCAAAATAAATATATTGAAGTTATATAGAACAAATTTTTAAGGAGGTATTTTTGATACTTATTCACATGGAGAACAGGAAAAAGAGAATGGAACTAACTGGAAGAAATTTATTTATTAGACTTTAGGATAGATAGAAGAAATCCCTCTGAAATTTGAATTCTCATTTTTATGCCAATATTTTAAAATTTACGGCAGAATTTGTAGGGTAAAATACATGCTACTTATAATCATCAAGAGAGTTCATTTTTTAATTTTTAATTTTTAAAAAATTTTCCATGTTTACATATTTCATTTTCTTTTCCTCCCTTCTACCTTCCCCAGTCCCGGATCCAATAACCACTTCCACTGGGTTATCACTTATTAGAATACTTATTAGACCTTAAGTGAATGAAGAACTTTGATAGAAAGGAAGATTCAAAGAGGAAGGGAGAGATAGGCAATGGAATGGACAAACAATTTTCAGAGCAACTGGCCCCTTCACCTGAGTTCACTTGAAATGAGGAAATGAAAACATCTTATTTGGAAAATAAATTCTATTCATAACATGGAGATTTAGACAACTAGTCTGACCATTAGATGCTCTCTGAGGTCCTTTGCTGCTTGTTCTAAATATATGGCTTTGAGATCATGAGTAGTGTTATATAGTGGAATGAATGATTATTTTGAAGGCAGAATAATAATACTAGTCTAAAACACTAATTTTATCACTGACTACCTACACAATTTTGGACAAGTTATTTAATATCTCTAGTCATCAGTTTCCTCATCTATAAAATGGAGATTGGATTAAATGACCTCTTAATTATTCTAACCCTAAATCTTGGATTTTTTCTCTAATCCATGAGTTAGAAGCAAGCATTGGTCTAGTGCCAGAGTATCTGGTATGAGCATCAGGGTAGGGACCAAAAGAGGGAAAAGAGCTACCCCAGAATGTAAGGTAAGGAGCTTAAGAGGGGCTTTCAGGTGCGTTTTCAAACATTTCTTGAACATGAAATTTTAGTCGCTGACACTGTTAGCCTACAATTCTATTTGAGTTCAACTCCAGCATGAAAAGTTTTGTTCAGCCCCGGGAAACAGGATCTCTTTGCAATACAGCCTTAGGCAAAATTTGTCTTACAAACAGGTGCTCTATGAAACCTTGAACTATCAACATTCTATACACTGTAACTTGTCCATTTGACTATCCAGTACTTGTAACTTAGCACAGAAAAAAATAAGTTAGGTGAAGAATACATTGATTCTCCTGCAGTCATAGAATGGGCATATACTTCACAAGTTGTATTCAGATGCATTAAAACTTAGAATTTGTCAAAAATGAAGGAGGACATCCATTTTCGTCCTCAGCTGTCCAAAAAGGGAAAAGATCAGGTAATGATATTAAAATATTACTCCATTTCATAAGTTAAGGCTAGTATTTTTAATCTAAAAGTATTATTACCAAAATTCCTTGCTATCATGAGATCAATGTGAAGGGAACAGTCCAAGGTACAAGAAAAGGACCATGGCTCCCATAAATAATAGACATAAAATGTAATGGTCCTCAAAGGCTATTAGTTAAAATCCTTCATTTTTGCAGGTGATACAACTAATTGAAGGTAAATTATTTACTCAAACTTTCCAGGGCATATTCAGAGGCAGATGGTGATATCAGGTCCTCTATTTCCAGAACTATTATGCCTTCTACCATACCATGTTGCACCCATGTTTTCCTTAAGAATTCTTATAATATATCAAGAAAACACAAAGATCTTAACAATGAATGGATCCCTTCTGAGAAATTTATAGAAAGAAATGGAATTTCTTAAGATGTTAAGAAATGGCTGGATTACAAAGGGATACCTGTATCATAGATCCCAAATTAATTGTTATTTGGAAGTAAATATTGAAGAAATGGAGAGAATTTAGGATACTAATAAATCAAAAAATAATAAGTGCCTACTATGTGCCAGATTTGATGCTGGGGATACAGAAATAAAATTTAAATGCCTTCAAATTCTGGAGCTTGCAAGATTTTAAGGTGTTTATATTCTGTTATTCTCAAATAGAAGAAAGCACAGTGTATATTAAGCTCTCAGCAATAAATCTGGGCCAGGGGAAAGGATCTTTTTGAATTTTATGACCAAACTGCCTGGAAAACCTTAAATTCAAGGGAATTTTAGATACCACTGATGGTGAATAGAAAGTGAATGTTTATGCTCAGACCTGAATATTTATATTTGGCTAACTTAGAAATGGAATTATAAGAAATGAGTGACTATATCATAAATAAAGTTTTGCCTTGGTGTGTTGGTTTGCATTCCACATCTAGCCTGGAGCAATAATACTTTCAAGCTGTCTTTCTAAATTATTTTGGGTTGAAAACTTGTCTCACTACATCCTTTTGTGTGTTCTGCCACTATAGAATTTATTTTGAGGGATTATATCAGTCATTTGGAAAGTAATTTGCTAAAGATTTTGAGGGTCCACCATAAAGTCTCTACCCCCTCAAGAAGTCCTTTGCAAATATAAAGTACTCTATAAATGCTAACTATTATTCTTGTTTTTATTATTCTCATATTTGATAAAATACACATAGAAATAATCCTTGGAAAATTGTCATCTTCATAGTTTTGTTGTTGTTCTTTATTCAATGAAACACACTACTGGTGTATAAACTGCCTGGATAAAAATATTATGATGCAAGCTCTGTGATGTTCTTATTGAAAGCTTCCTCACAATACCAGTTATAGGGCTATTGGTATCGTGGATATCTCTTCCAGTCCCACCTAACTTGGGTCTCAAGAAACTAAGAATTTTACTTTCTCTGATGTTTTGGTATTATGAGTATTTTTGTATAGTGATATGTATTAAAAACAATGCCCCTAATTTCTGTTTTATGAATCAATGTTATATTAGGTGAATGTGGGTTACAGTTTTGTCTATTATAATGTACCAAGTTCAATAATTTGTTGAATTCTCTAGGATGCACAGAGGCCTCTATATTGTGAGAGTTTCCTCTTTTGTTATTATTCATCTTGGTCTTCTTTTCAGTGGAGTCTAGAGATATATGGGCTTGGCACAAGAAGCTATTGTATTATTCATTAATATTTAATATTCTCTGTACTATTACACAGAGGTGGATCAAATAATTGCTCTTGTAATTCAATAAAATTATTGTCTTGTAAGCTCATTTTCTGTGTGTTAACTGAGAATATCAAAGTGACTCCTCCAGTATCAGAAAAGATGACAGGAATGATTTGTACCTCAACCAGCTCTCAAATTGTTTTAATTTCTTCTTCTAGGGCTCTATATTTTAAAAATGTTCCATTTTTATAGGCTATTAGGTTATGAGTATCTAGCATGTCCACATCTGATATTTTGTTGTTATTAATTTGGGGAAAATGTAGTTAATTATCTCTGAGGGGATCAATCCAGGACAATTTTGGATAACAGTTTAATTCTAGACACCAAATCATATGTTGCAGGTAATTGAGAAAGTAGTAAGTTTTATAACTAGTAGGTTGCATTATAGTTTCTACCATTTCTTTACATAATCATCATTGGTGATCTCATATTCTCTTTTTATGAATTTATTCCTCTCATCTTTTTGATAGTGTTCAGATAGAAAAATCAGTATCCTGACGACACCATTAGATTATAATAGTCTGTGGACAAATACACATGTCATAGAATGTGTTCTTGTTAAAATAATTTGATAATTATTGAAATAAAAACACATCTATAGGTTCACAAGGAAAATCTTTGGAATAACTCTAAGAACAGAGAGGTTAAGTAGGATAGCACCATCTTTGTTTATCCCCATACATTATGGAATTCTTCTATAGCTATATTTTAAATTTTTATTTAAATTTAAATATTTCTAAATATTTTCTATATTTTAAATAAAAAGTTTATTTTCTCTTTAGTGTTCCTTGTGCCTGGCCCTGAAGGGAAGTTCATCTTTGAGCTTACCACTGACGATACTTTGATAACATCTATCAAAAGTATCTGGAAACAATTTCGAACCTTCGTTTTCTAGTTCTTTGTCCTTTATTTGTGTGTTTGCCTATTTTATTTTTACAAAGCCCTTTGAAGTATGTAGACATTGCAGTCTCCTGATGAATTCATCTCCAATCTCCACTGCCTGCCCCCATTTAGGATTGATTAGGTCAGCTAATGGATTTCTTGATATGACTTCCCTAAGCAGATGTTAAAGAGTAAGAGCTAAGGCCCTCAATCATGGCCCTCAACTTTGGAATCTCTCTTCTGCAGGATCATCCAGGGCACTTAATTAGTGAGCCTCTGGGAACTTTCCATTGCATTTGTGTCCTGCCTGAGTTAGAAAGCTCTCGACTCACTTCTGGGTTTTAATATCTGGCAGTTTTCATTGTTTTATTTTGCGTGTCTGTGCTTTCGGAGATGTTTTAATGTCTTAGGTAACAAATCTTACTCTTGTATCCTGAGACTGTTTTGACAAAGGGAAGCTTTTTAGGATGATTTTGAAGCATATTAGGAGAAGATAGTGGTCTAAATTTTTAATTCTACTAGTATAGGAAATTTTTCCTAGCAACATAGACTGGCCACTATTCTGCAAGTGCTAGTCTAATCTAGTCTCAGTTCTAGATTAATAGCACTAAAATGTTCAATGATTTGCCCAGAATCATTCAGCTAGATTGAAAATGGTAGGAATTAAACTTAGGTTTTCAATCAGTCCATGTTAAGGGCAATATTTGAATCTGTGTTCCTGACTGACAAGTTAGCTTTCTATCTAATATACTATGATATCTCCTTTTTAATATTAATAATTCATCATCATTATCATCATTCCATTGTTAACATTGATATTCTATTTCAAGGCTCCAAAAGAACTTTATTAATCAACCAACATTTGGTACCTACTTTGTATCAGACAGTGTGCTATTGATCTCCTTTATAATATTAATCATTCGTCATCATTATCATCACCACCATCATCATCATTGTTAACATTAATATTCTATTTCAAGACTCCCAAAGAACTTTATTAACCACCCAACAAACATTTAGTACCTACTTTGTATCAGACAGTATGCTAAAGCTTTGAGGATAAAAAGACAAAAGGGAAAGAGTATATGGACTAGCCCAGTGGTTCCCAAACTTTTTTGGCCTACCGCCCCCTTTCCAGAAAAAAATATTACTTAGCCCCCCTGGAAATAAATTTTTTGAATTTTAATAGCAATTAATAGGAAAGATAAGTGCACCTGTGGCCATCACCGTCTCCCTGGATCGCTGCAGCACCCACCAGGGGGTGGTAGTGCCCACTTTGAGAATCACTGGACTAGAGGATCTAATATTCTAGTGTAAATGTATTCATGTAATGCATGTAACATATACATGTATTTAAAATATATGTGTGGAATATGTGTGACTAAATAGATATATTGGCACATACTTATATATACATTTTATTTATAATGATGATGGAGGAACTGTCTTTGGATTGATGTTTCCAAACTGAGAATGTTAACAAGTATTTTGAAGTATCTGCTCTGTGAAATGTAATTATTAAAATTTCCAAGGCATTATTTCTTAATTTTAAAATAATTTAAGTGACCTGTCAAGATTTCCTAACAATGGTCAAAGAACTCTCTAGAATTCCCCAAAGTTCCTATAAATTTCTGGACCTGGTACCTATATCCACTTTCAGGAGCTCATTATGCAGCTCCTCCCTTGAACATCCCAAGACATCTCCAGTTTGGTAAATAGCTAATTAGGAGATGGTCCATCAAAACCTAAGCCCTTCCCCACACCAATAGGCGGACAAGTAATGGTTTGAAATGTATGCTGGAAAAGAATCATTGGAAAACTTTCCTTTTAGCCTGAACATATGAAAGGAACACATTCCTAAGGGCAAAGAGATTATAACAATCACTAAACTGGATGGTGCCTGAGGTCCATAGAAAATCTCTTATATACAAGAACTAATTTTGGCCTTTTTACTTTAAAGCAAATGAATACATTACATGAAAAAAATAAACTCTCACAGATTCTGAACTGCAGACATAAAGCTTAAAACCAAGTAGTCTTCACTTGAAGGGGTTGACATTTTATTTTGTTATGAGATTGGATGGCAGTATATAGTATGCATGTACTTTATAAAAATCATTGATATGTGGATGAGCACCAAAACTGGGAAAAAGAGGAATGGCTCTATGAAGGATAAAATACATGAACTGAGCTTCTGAGGAAAGCAAAGATTGCTGTGATGGGCAAATTTTTAAAGAGGGGGCCAAAGGAAAGGAAATGCTCATCTGTCAGTCTGTTTCTAAGGCAATTCTTTTGAAGTTTCATTGTATTGTATCCTACTCATTGTATTTGTCAGATTAGGAATAATGTCCTGCTGAGGATAGAACATTTTAGGGGGCCAAATCTGGCCCACTGGCAGTAGTTTGCCAATCTATGCTAGACAAAGATAAAGATAGAGTGGATTCAAGGCGTATGAATGTGTGGAAGAGATGAAATGTTGAAGTGACTACCTACTATGTCAGTTTGACTAATGTTTGAAGGGTATAATATTAACTAAACCTACAAAGGCCAGCTGGAGATAATGTGTATAGATTCTTAAATTCCGTGTTAAGAAGTTTTTTAAATCAAGTCCTTTAGGAAATAGGTAGCTTCTGAAAGTCATCAAGCCAGGAAATAACATGATTAGATATGTGATTTCTTTTGGAAAATTATTTTGACAGCTATGCACTCAATGAATTGCATATGGGGAGAAGTTAGAATCAGAATGATCATTTGCAGGAGAGACTACTGCACTCTAAGCAAAATGCAGCCCTGATGTTATCACTCATTCAAATGCTCCTAGCATAAGAATCAAATTACAAAAAACAAGTTCACCATTCTACCACCACCGGAAATGTGAAAGAAGATTGGTTGACCTAAGAGGCACAATGGATGTAGAAAATGATACATTGTTTTAAAATGAAAAAAAAATTCATTTAAGAACAACAATTAACTGAACACGGATAGCTCCAGATGTCCAAGGCTTTCCCTTTGGTTCAACATAAGAGTCAGCTATGTGTAAAAGTACATTTCACCAATATGTATGCAACTTTTTTTATTTAACATAAAGGAGTATGAATAACATGGATGGATTTTATTTTAAGACCAAAAATTATCTCTAAGATTTTGGAGAGTTGCCTAAGCCTATTTGGAATCTGAAACGCATATGAGCTGGCAAAAATGATTGAAGTTTGACAAAGATTCACTGAATTTAGGCAGAAATATAGTTTCAGAAAGTCCTTTCATATGTATTTACATGCAGGCTATGGAATGATTTACTCCCCAAAGTTCTACTTTTTTTTTGGCATTGATAGGAATATGGATTCCAATGGGGATGACAAATGTTCCTCCTTCATTTTATTCTTTCTACTTATGGCTAAAGGTAAAGTCCCAAAATATTTGAATTCAGACACTTGTTTAAGGAATAACTGAGATCATTATTAACCACTAAGGGGTATTCCTTGTCACAGATTAGTGACACCAAATGTGTCTATTAGTTCCACACAAGGGCTTGTTTCCTATCAATTTCCATCCCACACCCATCTACACAAACCATCAGTTCTGTAAGGGAATCCTTAATGCACTGGAATAAAGAAAAAAAACCTTTATGTACTCAACTTCAGCAATAGGGAATTAGGAGCTATCCGACCCTCCAAGACTGTCTTAATAATTATGCATTTTAGAGGTCATCTTCTAAGACAAACCCTCAGCAAGGAGGGACAGAGAAAGAGAAAAGAAATAGAATGGAAGTAAAAGAAAAGGAAAAAGCAAAGAGACAGAGAAAGGAAAGGAGGGAGAGAGAAAGTGAGGAAGGGAGAATAGTACAAGAGAAGAGAAGATGAAAGGAAGGAGGAGAAGGGAGGAAAGATGGGCGGGGGGAGAGAAGAAAAAAACTGTGGTAGGATCCTATAACATCCTCCTATGTGATGACAGTCAAAGCTGCTACCTGCAGAGATAGAGCTGAAACACCATTTGAAGGAGGGGAGAAAATAGTGCTTTTAATGTGTTAGGCACTGTACTAAGCTCTATGCAAATATTTCATGTGCATTCCACAGCTTTGGTGCTCAGAGTTTTATTCCCTGGAAGAATACAGTCACCAAAACCGCATTTAGTCAATTAAGGTCCATGACCAGCATCTAAGGGAGGATTTGAAGAGTGTTATTCTGGGTCTTGATGGTTGATACAAAGTTATGATATTTAAAATTTCGGTAAAGAAACATTTTCTTCTGGGCTCCATTTTATGTTAGGGCATGTTGTCAGGATTTCTAATCATGACCATCTATACTTTTCATACAATTGACAACATCTCAGGCATATATCTAAAATACCATCCCTACTATAATTTAGGGACGTCATTAAGGGACCACCAAATCATATTTCCCTCTGCTCAAAATATTTCCAAATGAGTTAAATTAAAATGCTTGAGAGTATGAATCAATATATTCCCGAGTCTCCAACCCAAGCTTTATCTTTATAATAGAATACTTCTATTACTAGGATACTGCAAACCAAGATACTCTGAACCTGTATTGTACTTGATATTCATCCCAGGGAACTGAATTGACTGCTTGAATGATAGTCATGTTCATTAATGTTATGTTTGCTCTGCTGAGCATCTATTTCAGAGACCAATTTTAAAAGAAATATACCAGAACTGGCATATTCCACCCAATACAAAATGGACATTGTCTTCCACACTCAAGACCTTAAGATAATATATTTATTGAAATAGAGCTGTAATCAAAAATATTTTTTAATTTCTATTTAGCTTTGATCTTCAGGTCCAGGTTATGAGGGGCAAATCATATTCATTATAAATTTATGCCAATTTTGACTCAAAAACGTATTGCATAATTTTATCACCAATTTTATTCTAGCAGAATTAATTATATGTGAATTATAATGTTTTCCCCAAAACCAAGTCCTTTATCTAAAGGCTAAAGATTTAATAATGTTGAAAATATTTCAGAAAATGTGAAATGGTCTCTGAAGCTCATTCTTGAAGGAAGACTTTAGAAATCATTTGGTCAATAATAAGAGGATTAGAATATCTACCTGCTAATGTGTCTGTTTTGAAGGGAAGTGATTATTTAGTTGGATAAATTCTGCTTTGTGTGGTAAAACATGTTAGTTACAGTAGATTCCTAAAGTCCCAACATGTTGACTGTAATTGACTTGTCATTGTCAGTTTTTAAGTATAACCAAATTATTTGTAAATTAGTAAGCATTAGCATTTCTGTTACTTATGGCTTACTATCTTTCCAAGTGGTAAGCCTTGGAAAACTACTGGACTCCATGTGTAAAATGACATTGAACTAACCCCATCAAAGGAGCTGGCATTTCAAATGGTGTGGTGCAAGGAGGACAAGCTTGTCTGGGGTACTCCAGAGTGTTTAGGGCATATATCCTCCCATCCTCTTTCGCAGCCTCCATTCTATAGTTAGAAGCACAGGAGCTTATTACCAAAATGTCTGGGGACCTCTTTTCAACACTGACAAAAGGCAAACTAATAGTATTATTTTTTATTTTATTTTGTTCTATAAGCAGGCAGTGGGTAAATGAATATTGTCTATATTTGAAAATGTCGTAGCATTGTATGTAGATTTCAAAACCAATGGACTTTAGTTTTTTCCAAAGGTCATAACTTGAATTGATCACTTCTAGACTCCTGTTCTTTTGTCTCTGTAAACACAGAACACTATATGAAAAGAAATATTGTAGAAGCTTGGAGTACTTATGTATATAACCCATCTCGCCTGCTAAATGTCATATACTATTTCTTCTTTTGCTTATTGTGGAATTGTAGTACAGGAGGAAAAACACTAGATCTAGAATCAGAAGATTTGCATTTGAATTCCAGAGGTGCCTCTTTAGTAATTATAAGTCCCCAGTCAAGTCTATTCACTGCTCTAGAACACTGTTTCCTAAATCTACAAAATGAGAGTTATAGATTAGTTACTCTCTAAGGTACTTTGCAGCTTGAATCCTAGGATTCTGTGATCCAACATGATCAGGCAAATTCTTGATTATTCAAGGAATTCATTACACAGTTAGTAAAATATTTATAATCTATGCTTCTCCACTTCCCCACAACTGCATACTTTTCATCCATTTTGTGGCTCAAAGACAGTTATTCCAGAAGGATATGAAAATAAGTGAAGCTAAGCTTAAATTGTTCTATTTTACAGCTTCATAGTTCTCACAAATTGCTTGCTGAAAGTCAGCAGGTAGGGAAGGGTTGTGGTACAAAGAGAGAGAAGCTTGGATTCATTTCAATTCAAGTAACCCAGAATTTATTAAAAACCCAGGCAATGGAGATAGAACAACAACAAATGAACAAATACTGCCCTAAAGAAGCTTGCATTCTTTTGAAGGGAAGCAGTATATGCATAGAACATTAAACGCAAAATAAATGCAAAGTACTTTCTGGGGCAAAGCACAGATACAGCATGAAATAGCTAATACTAGAATCATGCCAAAAAGCATTGTCAGATTAGAATGTATATGGGGAGAACAGACTAATATAGATGGTTAGAAGGAGAAGGGGGTGAGAGGTGAGTAAAAGGAGCTTCATATTAGGCAGAAAGTGATTGAGAATCATATAGATTCTCATCATAGGGCAATAGATTATATTGATATCCAAAAAAGCAAAGAAAATATTGATTTGATTATCAATATCTGAGCAAGGGCTGGAAGTTTCAGGAGGGGAGTTGGTGATTCCCTAGTCAAAGAAGAGAAGTTTAGTGGACTCCAGGGACCTGACTAGTGCAGTGTGTTTGAGGTACTCATTTTCCAATCCAAAAGTCGGTCAGGCCTGCCCCAGGTCTCATTACTATGTGTAGCTGAACATTTTTAATAGATATGAATTATCTATGCTACCTCTAATTGTGCCTTATTGGCCAATCCAATTTATTCATACACTGAATATTAAATATAAGAGAAAGCTTTATTTTTAACATGAACTTATTGATATTTTCATTTTCTTCAAAGAAACATTTAATATATTTGTCACTGATGTCCGATTTCTCTCATGTTACACGGTTCTCTTCTTCTTAAAAATGAGATATTCAGCCTTAGTTTGTCTTGAGAATTCTCACAAACTTTACGTTTTTGTAGTAAAAAGGAAAAGGGGGAGACAAATAGATGTTAGCAATAAAATCTAGGCAAAAAGCTCATTGTAAAATGTATCTTCCTTCCAGCATTGTTATCACAGCTATTGTTCATATCTTTTCCTCCATCCCTTTGAATATCCTGCTGTTATATACTTGAAAGAGGTCAAAATTGCCCTGGTAGTTTCCTCATATATAAGAAATGCTAAGTTGCCTAAAGGAAATTATCTTTATTGCTCCTCTTCAGTTGACTGAGAAGTTGGTCTTGTTTATATCATCAGGATGTGCTTTTAACCTTCTAAGTTTGGGAGACCATTAAGCTCAAAGAATCATGTCTTCATAGAATATGTTCTCATAGAGCCAAGAAGAGGTCTTAAGGATCCCTTCTTTGCATTTCCCAGATGAAAATTGGACAAGGAAGGGAAAATAGTTCCTCAAAGTCAAGTAGCTTTCCATGCCTCAGAGATAGAGTTCAGGAGTGAGCTAAACACTGAGTTGAAAGAACAAACCTTTGGTTCTCTCCAGGTCTAAGTATCTGCTGGCATTTTTGCACTCAAAAGGGGAGGTCTTCTTCAAAATAATAAGCAAACAGAAACATGTAGGTGTGTATTTCTTTAAAAGGAATCTAGATAAGGAGGAAGAAATGGAAGGAAGAAGCCTTGAATCAAAATAACAAGAGCATAACAGACATACCAGTCCATGACTTAAGAAATAAAAGGGAAGAGGGATGTGCTGAAGAAAATGACGCTAAGGAGGTGAACTAAATAGCACCAGGAACTTGGGTCTCTGAATAAAAAAAAAACAGCATTAATTAAATTAAGGATACAGATTGCAAGTGAGTTTTCTGACATTTAAAGTCCTTCTTGCCTGGTGAGATAACATGACAGCTCTGATATCCTAGTTTCTTAAAGTATGATATCCTCGGAGGATTGACAGATTACAAAGCCAAGCTGTCCTATTCCCTTCTTGATTATTCTTTCTACTCCATCATGTATATTATCACTTTCAAGCTAATTCTTTCCTCTTAGTTCATGAACCCCAAAAGGGGGGGGCTTCAGAAGACTCCATCACTATTCAAGGGAGGCCAGTTTCATTTGGATTCTGCCTTTATATTCTAGGCACTGACAAAAAATGACTCACACGTAGTGGGTAGTTCATTTGTGTTTTTGTTTTTTAATTGAAGTGAATATAAGGGTATACTACAAGTAGGTGAACCTGCCCTTTTTATTAGTCACAAAACTGTCCTTTGAGGAAAAAGAAGGAAGAAAACTATCTCAACTGCTTTTTCAGGGTCCACTCTGTCCAGCAAGTCTCTTGAGTCACTCTCTGAGTATGTAATTAGGAGCATTAGTAATGTGCTCACCCAGAGAGACAGAGAGATAAAACATTTCCAGATATATGCTTCTATTGTAACTAAAGGGAGGGAAAAAACTGAGAATTACTCTTCTAGCATTCAAATAGATAAAACCAAGGAGAAAAAAATAATCCACAACACCTATCTTGTTAAATGAACAAGAGCACAGGCAAATGAACAAGAGCATAGGCGAGCACGAGCGTGCACACGTGCTCACACACACACACACACACACACACACACAGTCCAAGTAAATGGGGAAAGCAAAGGTTCAAAGGTTCAAACAGCAGCACCTCAGGCATGCTGGGAACTCATGCCTCACGCTAATTGGCAGAGAAAAGAGCATAGGGACCTATAATTAAAATAGGATGATAAAAAAGTTCTGACCAGGTGAGTGAATAAAGCCAGAGATAGGTGAAGTAGTGTTGGTCTGTATCCACAGCTAGAAGAGTTTACCACTGGGATCATTTTCAACTAAATCCTGTTATTCCATGAGCATGTATTGGCAATATTTCTAGAATTACCCTGCCATGTGAATTTTAGGCTAATTACAAGACTGTAAAATCTATGCAGTCAGGGACTATTCCCACACACAGTAGGTGCTGAACAAAGATTGCTGTATTGTGCTCTGAGCTTTGAATAATAATACTTGAATTACAGAATTAAATCAAAGAATTACAGCTAGAATGATCTTAATCAATAATCAAGCCACTTCCCTCTCCACTTTACTCATCTCTAAAGTAAGAGGTTTCAAATAGGTGGCTGCTGAATTTCTTTTTGTCTTTAGATCTGTAATCTAATGAATTAAATGGAGGCACAAATCAAACTGAAAGCAAGCAAGATAAAGAAAGAAACTTGGTTTTTAATAGCATTTGACATTAAACTCACAATTCAAATTTTTCACATGTCTGCAGGAACCTCATCAAGATACAAGATTACTTTAGCTTTTCTTTAACAACTTTAAAAACAACTTTACTTTATCAACATACAAGATTGTCTGTTCCTGTGATGCCATTGAATAGAGTGGGGAGCTTCTCCCAAAAATTCCATTTAAAGAGGAAACCCATCCTTTACTTCCCACCAGGCTGGACTCTTCTGGACTCCTTCCTCATGCCCCTGAACTGGATAACTTCCTTATATTTTTTCCTTTCCCCTACTCATATTTCTAGAGGACTGGCTTGTTGTTGTTGAATCATTTCAGTTGTATCTGAGGCTCCATGAACCCATTTGGGATTTTCTTGACAACGAAATTGAAGTTTTTCCCATTTGCTTCTCCATCTCATGCTGCAGATAAGGAAACTGAGTAAAATGGGATTGTAATTTGCCCAGGGTCAGACAGCTAGTAAGTGTCTAAGGCCAAGATTTTGAAATCATTATATAAGATGAGTCTTCCTGATTTCAGGCCCAGCACTCTATCTACTGCATTATCTAAGTACCCAGTCATCCTCACCTTGGGTGTAGGTACTGTTAGCACAGTACCTGGCATATAAGTCATTTAATAAATGTTTGTTGGCTTGACTTGACCCCATAAGCAGTCTGTTTCACTTTGGATTTGTTCTAATAATAAAAAAAAAAGTTTTGAGGTCCTCAAGCTTATGTATCCTTTTTCTCCCTTATTATGTATTTTTATGTTCTTTTCAAATAAGATTCTTTCTTCTGCAACCCAACCCTTCATATGCATGATAACAGCTGTTATATCCTGCTATGTTTTATTTCTAGGTTAAATGTGCCCAATTCCCTAATTGATTGTTGTATGGCATGATTTTGGGGTCCTTCACCATCCTGGTCACTCTCCCTTGCATGCCCTGCAACTTACTCATGTCCTTTCTAAATGGAGGGCCCCCCAAATCTGAAATAACCCATCCTTTACCCCCAATTAAGAGTCTCCAAACTTCCTTAGATATTTTCCCATCTTTCCTAGCTCAATTTCTCATGCTTGTATTGGTCAAACCTTTATTCTGCAGACTAGCTGTGCACTTTGTTTTTGTTCCCAGACCTGCTTATTGTTCCTACTAAACTCTATTCTCTTTGTTTCTGACTCATTCAAATGTCTATTTATCAGTGTGGGCGAGAAAGACTACAGAAGAGAAAATGGCTATGCTAGGTTAAAGGAAAAGAGATGTAAAAATATGAATTTAAATTGAACTGAAGACAAAATTTTCAGTTCTGTGACCTTTCCCTAGTGTTATACATGATCATTGTTTAACTCAGATGAAAATAGTTATACCCATTTTCTCACATTGTATTCACGCTCTGATCTTCATCATCTGGAATCCCATCTTTGTTAGTTGGTGAACTGGAAATGTGAGAAAATGAATTTAATGAAAGCAATATTATCCCTATCTCTCATCATCTCCACACCACTTGCCCAAATAATATTGAGTTTGATTTTGTGAAATTTTTGTTCTTTTTAAAAATGTGTAAAAATATATATAGTAAATATATGTAGTAAATATATATAGTAAACATATATATGTATATATTCAATCTAGTCCAATTCTTCTTAACTCTGTGGACCACACTATCCAGGAGGTTTTCATGGCAAAGATAATGGAACTATTTGCCATTCATTTCGTTTTCCAGTGGGTTGAGGCAAGTGGCTTGCCGAGGGTTTCACTGCTAGCAAGTGTCTATGGCCACATTTGAATTCAGATCTTTCTGATTCCAGACCTAGTGCTCCATCCACTTAGCCATTTAGCTGCTTCCTACATACACATATTTCCAAACATATACACATATATGAATATTATATACCAAAATGCATTTATGCAATGCACATATAGGCATTTCAAATAAATTTACTGATTATTGATATGCATGTAAGGAAAGAAAAAGGATTTAAAATTCAGTAAGATCAAGCACTTAATAGAGTGAACACAAGTATAATAGAAAGAGGAAAAAATAAAGATTTCTTATCTCCTATTAAATCACAGCTTTAACTATGGTCTCTCAAGTCACCAATTATTATAAGAAGCAATGTTTAGAAGTTATTTTTAGTTGATTCCCAGAGAACATCAAGTTTCACTGAGTTCAATTCCATGACTAACTTTTGTGTCGGCCTCAATAGAGTACAGAACTGGCATTTGTTTTCCCTTGGCAGTTTTTGAGTTATAGAAACTTCCCAGAAGCAAAGTCATAAGGAAGGTCTAGTGCATTTTTTTAATCTCCCTTCACAGCAATGCCTCTTGGTTCAGATAATGCAATCTCTGGGAAAACTCAGTGTCCTATCTTCACTGATCAGCAGCCCGCCTACTGTCACTGGTAGGCATTTACTCCCATCTCAGTTAATCATTGCTTAGATTGTATTCACAGGTAGCTTAGATCCAGGCTGCTTATAAAGTACAACTGCCTTTCCTCTAACCTTGATTGCTGAACTTTAAAGATCCCCAGTCTTACAACATTATTTTAACTTGTGCCACTAAGCACATTACTCATTCATTGTTATTGTATCATAAATCACTCTCTGCCCTTTACCCACAGCTGGTCTTGAATGCAACTGTTGATATCATGTTTCAAGATGCCTTATGGAAAATGAAGGCATTGCCTACATGATGCATTTTTCATCATAATTAGGGTTGAAGAAGGATTAGCCCATAGTTTGAAAGAGATCACAGTTTGCCTACAGGTTTGACAGTTGATCTCTCTCCCTCATTTTCTTTTCTGTGTGCTAATAGATGAGCAACTAAAAATAGATTAGCCTGAGAGTCACTGGTCATAGACTACTCAAAATCTAGTGTGTACACAGACACACACATTACATACATACATATATATGTATATATATAGAGAGAGAGAGAGAGAGTTGTGTGTATATATAGATATAGATATATATATAGAGAGAGGTGTGTATATATATATATATATAGAGAGAGAGAGAGAGAGATCTATGCATATATAGAAAGATATATATATACACATAGGGAGAGATCTATGTATCAAATATATAAATATATGTGTGAAGAAAATGGTTAATTTACATTAGTAAATTGTAAAAGGGAAAAAGGGAGTTTTTTGGTTGGATATTAATTTCGAAAGGTAAGGTCACCAAGAATTGAAATAATCTCAATTCTAAAGTGATTTTAATAATTTATTTACAAAATATAAGAGAGTGGAAGTAGAGAGATGAGAAGAGGTTAGAGTAAAAAAATTAGCTTAAAGGACTAGAATATGTATTCAATCCCTGGCTTTACTCCAGCAGGGCTCCAGAGGTCCCAGCAGGAGAGCCTAAAAGTCAGTTAATAAGAGGTTTAGCACGAGGGCTTCTTCCAATCAAGGAAGCCTCCAAGAGGCTGGTAGTCCTCCTTCTTCGCTCACCATGTGTAGTTCTAAGTGAAAGATTTAAGAACAGTCTCACCAAGTCCAGAGCTTCTTCAGGTGCAGTTTCAGACTGAAGAGCAAGTCCAAGGTCCGGCCAGCACTCCTTCAGGTCCAGCCCCAGGCTGAATAGAGCTGAACTTACTCACTGACTAGAAATTGTCACTCTCTTTTAAAAGGGCTTCTTTTGTGTCACTTCCTGTGTCTTCCTCTTAGTTTATGTGTCCAATCACAACAGACGCTTTTCTTAGGATTGCCCAGGAGGCAGTCAGTAAATTTTGATTCATTACTCACTGTAGCACAGGTGGGTCACAGATCTCCAAACTTGTGAATTAAATGGGGATGTTCTCACCTTTGGTGATTAGATTAAGGATGGGCAGAGCAGATTTAATTTCTTTATCACAATATATAATAAAGATGAGTTTTTCTGTTCCAGGTTCCCTGACTTAGTGAAATCTATTCAGAAACATTAGTTTAAGAACTTCTACTATGAGAGAACCCCACATCTATTATTTCATTTATTTCATACAATATACTTATGAGATATAAAAGGTACAAATTAGATAAACAAACAAACAAAAAAAAAGGACTAGAATAGTTGAATGCCAAACACTTCTTTGGACAGAAGCTATTGAACCCAGATGTTGATTCCAAGACCATGCCTTTAGCAACACAAAAAAAGAGCTCAACATTAAACACCTGAGGGGAAAATATTTATCCAAATATTTTAAAATTTTTCCTGGTAGTGTGTTAAGTTTTTAGATTTCATTTTTCAATTATCATACCATGATTCTTTATATTATTTTTAATTACTCTTAGTTGTGTACTGCCATATATCTTTATAGGTTCTTTTCCATCTGGAATACACAAACTCCCTACATCTCTTTCTCAGAACTGCTAAACCAGATAATATCTCTTATAAGAGAACTTTCTTCTTCACTCCAAAGAGTCTTCTCTCCCTCTTGAAATTATATTTTAGTACATTATACATCTGTGTACTTGCATGTTTCTTGAAGGCACGGATGTTTAATTTCTGTTTTTGTATCCCCAGCAGCAAAATATGACTTGCATATAGTCAATAGTAAATATTTATTGAATTGAATTTTCATTAATTTCCCAACTTCCCTTGAAATCAGATATATACATATATATATATATGTATGACCATTAATTGGGTGGAAAAATTATGAAGTTGCATCCAAGTACCAGTTAAATGGGAAATAATAGTGACTGAAGTAAAGAGCACTTTTGGATGGTTTTATTCTGTTCAATATCTCAACTAGAATGGTTTTAAGAAAACAAACCAAAAAAATGACAAACATATTAAGTGCCTGTCATGTACAAAGGAATGTATTGGTATAAAGGATATACAAAGGTTCACTTAGAGACTTCTACTTTTAATGGTTTCCAGTCTAGGAAATAAAAAGGATAACAAGAAAAATGGCTATATTACAAGAGAATTACACCAAAGAATTATGAAACTTAGTTCTATATGTAATCTGAGGGAAAAGGTCAAAATAATCATTAAATGCTTCCTGGAAAATGAGGCATTTCAATTGAACTCTGAAGAATGGGTAAAAATTCAGCAGTCAAAATAGGAGAGGAAGGGTGATTTAGACAAAGGGAATTCCATGATCTAAAGAAGAGAGGTGTGAGAAGTCTCTTGGTGTGTTCAGTAAGAAGGGGATAATCTTTTTTTAACCCCTTACCTTCCATTTTAGAATCAATACTAGGTATTGGTCCCAAGACAGAAGAGTGGTAAGGGCTAGGCAATGGGGGTCAAGTGACTTGCCCTGGGTCACACAGCTAGGAAGTGTCTGAGGCCATATTTGAACCCAGGACCTCCCATCTCTGGGCCTGGTTCTTAATCCACTGAGCCACCTAGCTGCCCCCAGAAGGGGACAATCTTACTAACTAGGTAAAGGAAGATAGTATGAGATAGTCTCAAAGGAGAATTGGCTCTGCATTGTGTGGAACCTTGAATGTAAGAAATACAGATATCTGTATTTTGTCAGGCCACTAAAAACACTGAACATTTACAGACAGACAAGTGAGCTGACAAACTCATAATGAAAAGGAAGAATTGAGAAGAGAGTAAAGATGGAGAAGCCTATATGAAGGATCTTACAGTAATTTAGGGATTTGGAAACCATTTTCTGGGTTCCTAAGAAAGCAGAGGGTTGTTTATAACCAAGATGGATTTATACCAGGTTTATAGGATGATTCAACATTAAAAAAATAATCAAGATAATTATGTTTTATTAATCTAAAATCACAATATTATCTCTATAGATGCAGAATAACCTTTTAATAAAGCATGACAGTCATCTATGATAAAAATTCTACAAAAGCAAGTATGGGTAGTTTTAATATTATGGGCATTTTTGTAAAATCAATAGCAACCATCATATACTACTGACATAAAATAGAAACTTTCCCAATAAATACAGAAGTAAAGCAAAGATGCCCAGTCTAAACATTCTTTTATATAATTCTTGAAATGCTATCAATAATAATTACAGAAGAAAACAATAGTTAAAGATATAAAGATAAGTCAAGAGAAGATAAAGCTATCTGCTAATAATATCATGATTGGGTGGTTGTTTTATTTTATTTCAAAAAATCCTAATTTATCACCAAATATACTTATTTAAACAATAAATTTAGAATTCTAAGGCTAAGATGTAAATCTCCCCAAATCAGCAGTAATTTTATGTAATAAAAATCCAAAAGGTGATAATTCATATTTTTAAGGCTCTATCAATCAGACTATCAAAATGACTCTTTATAGGAACTCAATAAAATTATAACAAAATTAGCTTGGAGAAACTAAAGTTCTAGACTCTCAGAAGAAATAATTTTTTTTTAATGAGTAGAGAAGATAAATAAGGAATTGTACTATTAGATGTTAACCATATTAAAAAACAACAAGCCATCAAAATCATTTGGAATTATTTTTTAAAATGAGTTGGTTAACAGAATTGAATAGCACAATGAAACCATAAAAAAATTAAAGGGAATAACGTCCTGTTTAATAAAAAACTGTTAGGGAAACTGAAAAGCAGTATGACAGAAAGTAGACTAACAACATTCCATATTTCACAATAAAGTAAAAAAATGATAATTAACCTTAATATTCAAGATCATATCATTAAAAAGGACAAGAAAAGCAGACAATGTGGTGTACATAGCTTTGGGTAGGAGATATATTCTTTACTAAGTGAGTTATAGAGACTATTAAAAATAGATAATAGATTATATGAAATTGAAAACTTTCTGCACTAACAAAATTAATGCATCTAGGACAAGAAATTGGTGAATGAGAAAAATATTGTATCAAATCTCTCAAATAAGGGGGTTTTATCCATAAAATATAGACAACTATCAAAGACATACATCTATGTATGTATGCAAATGTGCATATATGTGTGTATATGTATTAAAGTTATATAAATAGAAATACATGAAAAGCTATTCTTCAACAAAGCAGTCAAAGACTATGAATTAATTGTTCTATAAAGAACTGTAAAGTTATCAGAATTATCTCCTTGTCCAATTGCCAAGAACTATTTATCACTCAAGTTCCACTCAACCTTATTCTTGAAAAAGGTCATGGACAAGTAGACAATACCTATAGACATGAAAATATAGTTGCTCTTTTTTAAGGTGGCAAAGAATTGGAAACAAAGTAAATTGGAGAATGGTTTAATGAGGCAGTGGATAGAGTGCTGGGTCTGTGATCAGGAAAACGAGTTCAACTCTGGCCTCAGTCAATTAATTATAGTTGTGTGACCCTAAACAAGTCACTTAACCTCCTTTTGCCTCATCTGTTAAATAAGGATAATAGCAGCTACCTCCCAGGGTTGCCGTGGGGATGAAATGAGATAATAATTGTAAAGTATTTAGCATTGTGTTTGCCACATAATTGCCAGATAAAGTTTAGTTATTCCTAAGGTAGAAATTATGTAATAATGAATGCATTAAAGCTTGAAAAGAAAGAATTACATGATCTAATAATGAGTGATGAAAATGGCACCGTATGTTAATATATATGGAGACTGGAAAGAGAGAAGGAAAAACTAAAATAATGTAAATGGAGGGGAAAAAAAAAACCCAAAGCAATCAAACATGAATGCGGCAAAATAACAAAGTATAACCATGTCCTCCTAAAAATAAATAGTAAAAATACTTACAGCCTTGGTACTTTGCTGAGATTAGAGGCCCATGAGTATAGCATATTGTATATATTTTCCGACTTTTTTTGATTTATTGATCAATTTTGCCATTCGCCCTTTTATTTTTTAAAAATATTTGTTAAATGAGACAGCTCTCCTTGACAAACAGAAAGAGGGATGGATATTGGGAGAATTTCTGATGAAGTAAAAAATATAGGATAATTAAAACTTACCTGCAAATTAATTGGAATGATTTGGAATTGGTTTTATGTACCTCAAAATAATGTTAATATCTTATTTTATATAGTGTATTCATGTTTGCAAATTGTTTTACAAACATTTGTCTGTTTCTTCTGATAATGATCCTGGCATTTTGACACTATTATCATCTGAATTTTACAGATGAAGAAAGTAAGGCATGCAGTGATAAAGTGACTTGCCTAGGGTCACTCATGCAGATGAGGATTTCAACTCAGGTCTTCCCAATTACAAGTCCAGCCTTCAATCCACTGTACGATCAAGCTACTTCAAAACAGTAAAGAGCATTGTGGGGGCTGAAGTAAATGACTGGGTTAAAAGTGAGAAAAGACATTCTTCTCCTTGTAAATTTGGGTGAAGAAGGGCAAAACTGACCTCTAGAGAAGAAAGGTGCAAAGGTATAATGAATTTAGAGAAGAGCCAAGTTTTGTTCAAATGGAGGAAATATTAAAGGTTGAAAATTTTAAGAATATTGTAGGAGTTTGTTGACCATAAAGTTATTTTGTAAAAGTCCAGCCAAATGTGCTTAATGATATACGAACTACTCTAGAGAATGGGATACTTTAGAGAGATGATATAACTAGAAAGGGCAAGTAGGTTGTGCAGTGGATAGAGTGCTGGGCTTAGAGTCAGGAAGACTCATCTTCATGAGTTCAAATTTGGCCTCAGGCAATTAATAACTAGATCCTGAGTAAGTCACTTTACTCTGTTTTCCTTGATTTCCTCATCTTTAAAATGATCTGGAAAAGGAAATGGCAAACTACCCCAGTATTTTTGCCAAGAAAATCCAAAATGGAGTCATGAAGAGTTGAACACTATTGAAACAACTGAAAAATAACATGACTAGAATAGCAGTGAGGGTTTGGAAGGCAATACTGAGAACACGCTGCTTGTAAATGTTTAAATAGGATTAGAGACTCAGTACAATAGGAATTAGACTGGGGAGGCATGATTCTGTCTGCAGAAAAACATAAAATCGACACTGTAGATTCTACTTTCCCCAGATTTTAGGATAGAATTTTAAATCTTGCTATTGGGATTTGTGTCTGGATATGGGTTCTCCTCTGAGCAAGCATCCGATCATCAACTTCTAGAGCCTGGCCAGAGACTGGACCCCTGGGCTCCTGGGATCCAGGCAGGAGAGAGACAAACAGTTTTGGGCAGACCTTTAAGAGGTTGCTCCATCAACTGAGTCATTCCAGGCTGCTGTTTTATTATAATTTGAGGTGGACAAGGAAAGGTGGTGGAGGGTGAAAATGTGATTTCTAACTCTATGAGCAGATGCTTTGATATTAAAATATCCTCCCTAAATTAAATGGATGGCATTCTGCCTGCCCAATTTCTGAAAGTCTGTTCTATGTGATGCAAACAAACAATATTTCTAATTCATAGACTTGCTATATTGGAGAAAGAAGGAGCTGGGTTTAAATCTGCTTTTGATGCATTAACTGAAAGTGAATTTCTCAGCCTCAGTTTCTCCATCATGTAAAATGAGAATAGTAATACTTATTTCATGGTGTTGTCGTGAGGATCAAATGAGTTAATAATGGATATAAATTTCTTCACAATATACAAAGCTATTTGTCTTTTATCATTATGGCTTGTTATTATTGCACCTCATCCCACCAAAAATAGCAGCCACAACATGAACTGTTGCAAGAGACATAAGCTTTAAAACTTACTGTCATAACTACCTGATAGACTGATCCCCTCTCTGGGATCCTTTCAAATCTTTTCTTGGGCAAGTTTGAAGAATTACTGTAAAACTTTTCTGGTTTTTAGCTCCCCTTTGATCATCCTATTTTTAATTTTTTTGAGCATGTCTTTGAGAACTTTGAAACAAAAGGTATTATTATATCCATTCTTTTCATTGCTTTGGGGAAGCTGTATCATCAGAAATGTAGATCGGTTTAGTGAGGAATTGTGGCAATGTGACCTAGGTCTAGTGTGGTCTAGGTCAGCCAGAGGAGAGAACGATTGGGCTGCCTGCACTTACATGGGCTGGCAGACAACTTAACAGGATTTTGTGTATACAAGACTGCCATGATGGTAAACCCCCATTCTGGGAGTCAAGAATGACAGTCACAGATGTGCTATATTGGCACAATGCTCTGACATAAATACTAGTTAGGGATCTCTTCCTCTGGCTAAAACAGGCATTTACACCTTTCTAGATGCCTGTAGCTTAACGGAGCTATTACTGTATGTGAAAGGATACTTTATCAGAGCGTTTCTGAGGCTGTAAGCTACTTGACGGAGAAAATTTGGCCAGGATCCAAGAATAAAACTGTGGCATGTGGACAAGTATACTGTGTGAACTGGAAAAAAGAAAGATGGCTTTGCATCCCTGAAAATGTTGTCCTGCACTTATGTTCCCTGATAATTTCTTTCATTTGGCTTTCATATAATTCCTCCTCCTCTATCACCGGAATTCTGGAAAGAGGATTGTGATTCTATTTTTTATAAAGTAAAACTAAAAGAGGGTCACGGAATAGTGAGGACCTAATTCAGGCTGCTCCCTTGTTAATTTAATTACAAAACTGGAACTAAATAGTCAACAAAATGAAATCTATTTAGTTATAGACATAGGAAAAAAATCTCTCAGCAAGGCTATAGCATTCATCTGGGTAAACAGAAGTGCCTTCCACCTTTCTATAAAAACAATATCTGCTCAGCAAGGGCAAGGAGTGGTAATTAATCTGGCTTTGAAGCATCCACCAAGCATGAAGCTCCTAGACTCCCCAACAGTAGGTATCTTTATGCTACTCAATGATAAGAAAGACCTGCATAGCCTTAGAGTTAGATCACCAGCCCATCCGCTTAAGTCTTAGCCACCACAGCCAATCAAATCCTGGGGACACCTTTTTTGACTTTTAGGGAAAGAATTGGATTTGAGACATTGCAGGGGATAAAAGCTAATAATGCTATTACAGGTAATATTCATCTCCTATAGTTTGAGAGTGTGGAGTTAAAACACCATTCTACTAAAGTCATAGGAACTATTAGACCATAGCTTACTCCATATAGATTCACATAAATACCATGAATCAAATTATGTCATTCCAACATAACATCAAACTGGGAAGTTCAGCCATAACACAAGTCACCCACATAAGGCAAATCCAATAGGAGTTCAATAAAATAGTCATCCTTGGTTTTATTCTTTTCTCTCTGCTCAAGAGTTAATGAGAATTACTGGGCTCCAAAAAGGGCTCAGAGAAAAGCAATGAAAATGATTAAAGTACCAGAAGGATCATTTCTCAAAGAAAGGTTAAAGGATTATTTAGACTGGAAAAGTAGAGATTGCAGGATGACTTAATAATGCTCTTCAAGTGTGTGAAGGTCTGTATTACCATTAGGAGATGATAGATGGTGGTAAAGGAAACACTAAATGAAGGGTTATACTCATGGGAAAGGATGACCTTTTTATTCTCCAGTGACCAGTTGTATCCCTCTGAAAAGGAGCACAAATTGAAATGCCTTTAAATTCAAGCCAGAGAAGTAAAACTCAAAATCACCAAAGAAAGGCTGATGGCTAGATTCCATGGCATAGAACATTCAGTTTGGGTCAACAAATAACATTTACTATGCCTAGTAAAAACAAAAGAGTTCTTGAACTCAAGGAGCTTATATTCTATTGGCTAATATTTATGTGGATAATTACATATGAAGTATATTCAGTCCTTTGGGACTCCATTTGTTTTTTAGAAAGGAGTGGTTTGCTATTTTTTCTCTCCAGCTCATTTTACAGATGGAGAAACTGAGGCAAATAAGGTTAAGTAATTTGCCCAAGGTGACCCAGCTAGTGTCTGAAGCCAGATTTGATTCTGGTCTTACTGTCTCCTGGCATAGTGCTCTATCCACTATGATACCTAGCTGCCCAGTAGACTCAACATTCACTGAAATGTACTTTATACTTGAGAAGGGGACAGTACATCTATTAAAATCCAATTTGAAATATAATTTATGTTGGGAGATAACATCTCTTAAAAGATCTGAAAGTAGTAACTCCTTAGATTATTTCAAATAATTCCCTCTTGTAGTGTTGTCAATATATTTGACAGCAATTTTTTTTTCTTATTCTTTGTGGCTTTCTTCATCAAACTAAACAAAAAGCTTTTCATGATTTTTTTATTCAAAAATTTCTCAAGCTGGGTTGTAGCTGAGATATAATATATTGCTATCTTATAGTTAAGGAATATTCTTCTTCTAGAATGCATTGCCAACTAAACTAACAAAACCTTTGCTTTCAGGATACTAATGAGGCATTAGGGACATCTTTGATCTACCTTAACATAAAGGTAATCTCACTTTTTCAGTCACAGCTATTCTTGGATTTAATATAGACAGAACTGAGGATCAGAATAAGTTACACAGGCAAGAGCACTTTTTTGAAAATAAACCATGAAGGCGAAATTGTTATAAGTCCCTTAATTAAATATGATCTTATTTCCTCTATACTTGTTTCCGGGGATATTATTTATATATATATAGTATAATCTTCTACTGATGTGTTTCTTTTTTTAAACTTTTTATCTTTTTCCCAGATTACATGTCAGTACAATTTTAATAATTGTTTTCTGATGTGTTTCAATCTATATTCTTTCCATCCTTCCCAGCCCTCCCTCTTACTCAGGATGGCAGGTAATATTCTTGGGTTATTATACAATACATATTTCCACACTCATCATGTTAATAAAGAAGATACATATTGCTTACACTAAAGAAAAATCATGGGGGGGAAAAAGTGAAGAATAGAATGCTTTAATCTGCATTCAAGGAACTTTTGCCAGTTTCTTCTATAGGCAAGCTAGCCTTTTTGGTCATAAATCCCTTGGAGTTATCCTGGATCCATCCTTACACTATTGATAATAGTTAAGTCATTAGCAGTTGATTATGGTATTTATTGCTATTACTGTGTACAATGTTCTTCTGATTCCACTTACTTCATTTTGCATCACTTTGTATATGTCTTCCAAGGGTTTTTTTCTTTTGATCATCTTCTTTGTCATTTCTTATGGCTCAATAGTATTTCATTTATAATAACAAATACAATAATATAATCATAAAAATAATATAACTTGCTCAATTATCACCCATTTGATGGATATCATTGCAGTTTCCAATTCTTTGCCACCATAGAGTCACTATAAATATTTTTTTAATAAATAGGTCCTTTCCCCCTATCTTTGACCTCTTTAGGATACAGACCTAGTAGTGGTATTGTTGGGTAAAAAGGTATGGGTAGTTTTATGGCCCTTTCCAAAATGCCCTCCAGAATGGTTATATCAGTTTACAGTTCCACGGGCAGTGTACCAGCATCCCAATTTTTCTACATCCTGTCCCACCTTTATCAATTTCCTTTCTTTTTATCATTTTATCCAAGTGTCAGATTCTGCCTCAAAGTTGTTTTAATTTGCATTTCTCTAATTAACAGTGATTTATAATATTTTTACATATGACGTTAGATAATTGTAAACTATTCATCCATGAATTGTTTTTATATATCCTTTGGCTACTTGATATTTGTGAAATGTGTTGTAGTCTTATAACTTTTATTCAGTTCTCTATGTATTTGAGAAATAAGGCATTTGTCAGATTCACTTGGTATAAAATTTTTCCCCAGTTTGTTGTTTCCCTTCTAATCTTGGAAGTAATATGAGTTTGATCGATAGTAAGTACTTAATAAATGCTAGTTGAGTGATTATCCTGAACTGATCCATGTTCCACCCACCATTTTTTTTTACTTCCAAGACAAAATCTCCTTTCTCTTTCCACCATCCCCCCATATGTGTTATTTCTTACTATTAGAATGCAAGTTCCATGAGAGAGATTTTATCCCTTTTGTATTTCTCTTCTTAGCCCTTAGTATGCCTGGCACACAGCAAGCACTAATCAATTACTTTCCCATTCATTCGTTCTTTCTTTGGCTTAAGTTCTTAGGAAGAGAAAGTCTACAGAGAATTCTCCTTCCAAATCTAGATTTCTTATCAGGAAATCATAAAAATTTCAGTCCCTTCCAATAAAGAGATGAATTTTATTTGGGGGAAGTAGATGATATTCATTCACAGATAAGTAAGCAGATAGAGACAATTTAGTTTTTTTTGTTTTATTTCTTTGGTCCAGACCTGGGATTTCTCTTTTGTAGAGAGCTCCCCATAAAAAAGCTTTGTCTGCCGATGCATATTGATTATTTTTCTGCAACCTACATTCTTAGAAGGTTGGAATAATCAGCAGTTAAGTACCTAGGCCAGAGTCACAGAATATATGTGTCAGAAGAGGCATCTAACCCTAGATAATCCTAATTCTAGCTCTCCAATCTGTACACCATCTTGCCAATGAATGGGGGTGTGTGTGTTTTTATATATACAAACACACATATATATGTATATCTTGCCAATGTATTGTATATGTGTTCATATATTTAAGTGTATATACATACTTATACACACTTTTAATTTTTATTATATATTTATATATGTGTATATTATTTAATATTGTTATTAATATATTATAGATTATATATATGATGGTATATATAATAAACCTGCATTGATTTTTCAGGGAAATCTGTTCTTGTCATATGCTGGGCTGCGTCAGTGATTTCTCCACTTTGGGGGAGTGATTGTCATGTATTCTTTACCTTTCTTAGAGAACAATGGAAGCAGCTGTTCTGCCAGCATATTCTCTGAACATTATAAAAGATTTATGCTTTTAAGAAAGCAATTCATATCTAGGTCAATCTGTGTTACCAGATTGGACAGTTAAAGAGGTTTATGCTAACTTATATGCCTCAAGAGATCCATAATTTCATCATTCTGACTACGCCTTCTACTGGTGTCAATAAGAATTGCTCCATGACAGAGGAGATAGTATGGTTAAAATTATTGAAAATCATTTTTTCCATAGGCTTCCTCACTTCTCTGTAACATATGGGAGTTGAATTAGATCATCACTCATTTCCCTCTCTTCCTCCAAGTTCTGTAATGATGAAGAAGGGGTTGAACAGTAGACTCCAGAGTACTGATAGTAGAAAAATTATCTAAAAGGGAGAGCCAGGCTTGCCACGAGTATCGTTTGGGGTTTTAGAAAATGTTCTACATAATGTATAATTTTTCCCATGTCCTGGTGGCCTTATGATAATTATTCAAGACAGGAATGTGTTGTTAATTCTTTAACAACTGAATCTGGGAATTTTTTAAATAATGCACAATATATTCTTAAATTTAATCTATATTATCATTAATATTTCCTCCATCATTTTATTAAGTATAGACAATCAAATTAAAAATAATGGACCATGACCAGACCAAGCATTTAACAATTTCTGAAGTGTAAATACTCAAAGCTGAAAATTTAACAGTTGTTTGGATAAGAACTGCATCCAGCACACACATGATGTAGAATCTTTTCAATGAAAGCTCTAATACTGCAAAAGAGATTCACTTTATTTTTTAAACCCTTACCTTCTGTCTTACAATCAATATTAAGTATTGATTCCAAAGCAGAATAGTGGTAAGGGCTAAGCAATTGGTATTAGATGGGTTTTCCAGGGTTACACAGCTAGAAAGTTTCTGAGGCTATATTTGAACCCAGGACCTCCTTTTTCTAGGCCTGACTTTCTATCCATTGTGCCATCTAGCTGCCCCTGGATTCACTTTAAGTGAACATATTTTTAAAAGCATTTACTTCTGTACACAGTAGTAGGCAAGAGTAAATGATGTAAATATACAAAATTTAAAGTTTTTACCTTCCTTCAAGAAGTTTATATCCTACTCAGAGGATATTAGTCCAGTTACTCATATTTGAAAAACAATTGAGATAAAAAATACAATTATCTCAAATTATGTCATGATGCTAGAAGGAGGATTATAAGTAGCAGTTTCTAGGGCTGTAGACCAGATATTTTCACTACAAGTCAATGTTTTCATTGATAGACTAAAAAAATGAGTTAGGGAGAAATGGGAAAGTCATAATGGGAGAATAATGAGTAAAAGATGGTGGACTGAGTACAATTTACTTGGATTTTATTAAAAGTTTTTTATAAATATCTTATACATATCTTAAGGGAAAGATAGAGAATTACGGGTTAAACAATGTTTTTAATTGCTGGATTCACAGTTGTTTGGATATTTGAACACAAAAGTGATTGGTGGTTCACTGCCAACATGGCCCTTTTCTAGTGGAATGCCACAAGGCTTTGGGGTTAGCCTTGGGCTATATATAGCATTTTTATCACTCATTTGGATAAAACCCTAAGTGTCATGCCCATAAAATTAGAAAATGGCACAAAGCTAGAAGGGATAGCAAATGCAATGGTTAACAGAGTTAAGATCCAAAAGGAATGTGGAAAACTACAGTATTGACTAGTCTGAAACTAGGAGGTGAGATGTAATAGGGATGAAATTATGAAGCTATTAACTTGAGTGCAAATCCAAAAAAAAAATAAAACAAACACCATCCTCTTCTCAAGGAGAAGATGGGAAAAAGCATGGACAGAGAGCAGATGAATTTGGATTCAATATGAGACAGCAATATGGCAGCCCCAAAATATAGTTTTGAGATTCATTGAGAGTTAAACTTGAAAAATCAGAGATGAGAGTCCCAGTGTTCTGTGTTCTTAATCCATAAGATCCTGCTGTGTTCTGTATGCCATAGTTTATTATAAGCATTGATAGGTTAGACACTTTCCAGAAGATTTGACAGGAACTCAAGACCTTTCACTATGAAGGCTAGTTAAAGTACATGCATATTTAGCCTGAAGAAAAATAGACTGAAGGGAGACAGGAGAGCTATTTTTAAGCATCTAAAAGGCTATCCTGCATCAGAGGGATTCAGCTTTTCTTGTTTAGCTCCAGAGGACCAAACAGGAAACCTTGTATGAAAGTCTTAAAGAGGCAAGTGTTGGCTTGATGACAAGAAAAAAAACAACTTTCTAACAATTACAGCATTCTTAAAGTGATTTGGGGTGCCTTGATTAGTAGTGAGTTTACTCTCTTCAGAGAACTTTAAGCAAAGTCTGAATGTCCACCTTTGGGATATGTTATAATAAACATTTATTTTATGTAAAGTTTGTATCCTATAGCCACCGAAGTCCCTTTTCACTCTAAAATTCTAAGATGCTGTGGGTATACTGGTATCATGGGAAAGTAAATGAACAAAAAATAACCTTACATCACATTGAGTAGCTCTTCTGTGAAAAATTAATGGGGAAAAATGAGCAAAAAATGCCCAAAATGAGAAGCTCAAGAGAAGTTATTTATGTTTTCATGGAGGAAATACTCATATTCAAGAAATCATGTCTGTTAATGTATCAAGACAAACATAAGATCAATAACTGCACATTAGAGGGATCACTATCAGGGAGATGGGAGGGTATAGTAAAAAAATTTTAAAGAGGTAGCATTTGAGCTGACCCTATGAAGGTTATTAGGATATAAACATTTGGCAAGAAAGAAGGGAAAGAGACATTTTCAAGTGTGAATAAAGTGTATGTGAAGGAATGAAAAAAGCAAGGATCATATTTAAGGTAAGCTTAGCTGGGTTAGAGCAACATTTTATTCTCAGGAATGAGGATACTGTGATAAAAATTATAAGAAAAAGCACTCCCTCCCCTTGAGACATCATAAGGAAATGACAGTTATACAAATATTAATTATACAAGTTAGAAGATTATATAAGTAAAAGAAACCAAAATTAATTGTTCAAGTAGGTTAATGTATTTAGAGGAATCAAGGAAGACTTTATGAAAGAGGTGACATCTGGCATGAGCATTCAATTGATGGAGATTGAAGGTATATGGAGTAGAAAGGATAGAGCTAATTCTAGGCATGGAAGGAAGCACTTTCAAGCCAACAGAGATAAGTTTGGAAAATACTGAGTAACTCAGTCACTCAGTCTGGCTGGATAATGTAATACATGAAGGAATGGGAGCCAAATGCTGGAGAGCCTTGAATGACAAAGTAAAATGGCTTATATTTTATCCTGTAGACAGTGTAGAGCCACCATCCACCATCCTCTGAGTAGGGGAATAACTTCTACCATGAAAAAAAAAATTAATCAGCTATGTGTAAAAAGTGATGGGTTGGAGAGTAAAGACAATGAAAAGGGAGGTAAAAGATGCTATCATAAAAGAAAGATGAAGAGAATTTAGCTGATGGGAGAAAAAGAAGAGGGGAGAGATGCTCACATTATCTCAGAGATAGGCTCAGCAGTATGTGGCCACTGATGGAAAATAGGACATCTCAACCTAGTGACCAAAAGTAGAAGGAAGTTTTTAAGAACCTTAATCTATTCAGTACAATCTTCTACATTTAATATATGAAGAAAATGAGTCTCAAATGTTTATATGATGTGTCCAAAGTTGCATTGGCAGCAAGTTGTGTTCTCTGATTCTACATTCACTTAAGTTTTCATTATAATGAGGATTTGGGGAGATTTGGTATTAACTACAAGCCAGATGATCGAAAAAAATGATAATGCCAATCACAATAGTGATGAATAAATTATGAAGAAGAGGCATAGGCTTGGGAAGAAATATGTCGAGTTCAATTTGGGACCAGTTGAATTTAATTATTGACAGTGTCAGAATTATGACCCTTGATAATTCACTTCTCTGATGTGTGCCTTCTTCAGTGCTGTGAAGAAAGCAGTTCTGCTCTGAAGTATTCACTTGCAAGTGATCAGATATTCACTTGCAAGTTGGTCATTATTTATATGTGACTTGCTACTGCTAATTTATTAATTAATTTATTAGCTACTGCTAATTAAAAGTGGGACAAATACAGTTTCCTCTCATATGACACTAGTCCCTAAGAAGGAGTGGAAAGTTCTATTTTTGAACTGTGAATGTTAGATATTAACAGGAGATATACACAGAGGTATCCTTCAGGCAAGTCGAAAATGTAGAAGTAGAGGTCAGAGGAGTGATTAGAGTAAGAGATATAAATTTAGAAGTGAATTAAATAAAGGAAAGAATATAAGGAAATAGATGATTCTGTTAAATGAGACAATGCTGGAAGAGAAGATGGCTAAAGAGAGTACCTTCAACATCTAACATGATAGAGAAGAAAAAGAAACCAGCAAAATGGGCTAAGAATAGTACCTTTAGGCAAAAGCTATGGGAAGATAAAAAAAGAGAGAGAATGACATTATGGAAGTCAAGAAAATGGGAAATGGCTTAAATTTGTCAAATACAGGATCATTATTGAAAAAAGACATGTAGTCTTGTAAAGCTGGTAGGATTGATAACCTTGGAGAAGGCTAATTTAATAGACTAGTAGAAATGGAAGCCATATTGACAGAAGTTGGGAGATGAGTGGATTGTAAGGAAAATAAAGTAAAAAGTATAAATTACTCTTTCTAGAACTTGTCCAAAGAAATGTGAAGATTTTGGTGGGAAAGTTTAAAGGAAGTCAGAATCAAGTGATTTTGTTTTTGTCTTCTTTGAAAATGGTTATAAAGAGATGGGGCCAATCAAGAAGAATAGTTAAAGGAACAAGATCTTGGTTTATCTAGAAGCTGAGAATCAAGTATATAAGTGATGGAATTGGCATTTGCAAGGATTTGAGAGCAAAGGGAAGGAAGAGAAGATGAGAGATAATGCAAAGTCATTTATATGGCATTATCAGAGGCATTTCAGGGAGCTTGACATTGATGGCCTCAATCTTTACAGAATAGGGCACAAGATAATCTGCTGAGAAGGGCGGGTTGAGTGTGAGATTGTATACTTTGTAAACTGACAGAAAGTCTTGAACAGTCCCTGGGGATTATGATTAGAATTCAGTAAGACTTGGATAGGCTTCCTGAGCTAGCAGAGAAAGTGCATTTGAAGTTAAATAGCACAAATTAGTGGAAGACCATATAGCTTGCTTGAGTCCCTTTCCCTGATTGGAACTTAATGTGTGTCCTCTATTTCAACAATGAGATTAAATTAAATGCTTTCTAAGCTTCCTTTCCAGTTCTATATTATTTGATCCTGATATTCTAAGAAAAGTCCAGAGTTGAAGACTGGCTAAATCAGAACAAATTGAAGGTTGTTGGACAGTCAGGGGCCTCTCTTAGAGATCTCAGAACTTTTGAGGGTGGGAAAGAGGCTCTAAAGACAAATCCTGGCCAATTTCCCCATGTTGTTAAGGGTCTAGTCTTGGTGATAGGACATTATTACTGTTAAACAAGGCCATTCTTTGATACTTACGTGATTTAATAGTTCATTATTTCCTTTCTTTTCAGAATAGTATCAAGTGTATTTAAATATTCTTATCATATGAATAGATCTGACTATTTAAGGGTGAGTGAAGTAGCCTTTGAACACCTAAGGTGAATTTGATAGTAGTTCTACTAAACTAAAGACTATTTAATCTAGTCAAAATAAAAATCATTTTCCCCATAAGGTTTAGAGAGTAAATGTAGCTGACTAAACCTAGTACCACCATGATTTGACCTGATTTAACAAACCAGACAAAGATTGTTAGCCCAGATATCTACTTACTATTCTGCTCCAAACAACTTTTTAAAAACACTACTTGCATCTCTTCTCTTCTCCTGACAATGGTGCTACAATCTATGGAGTCAAGGGAACTTTGGTAGTGTTCTTTCCTTTTCTCAGAGCCAGAACAGCTCTCATCCTGGACTAAGGTTTACAAAAAATAGAATTCTAATGCAGAAGAAAAACATATGATTGATCATGTGGTTCGATAGGGATATGAATGGAGTTTTGATGTTAAAAGATCACTACTGAAAATATGAATAACATGGAAATAGGTTTTGAACAATGATACATGTATAACACAGTAGAACTGCTTGTCAGCTTTGGGAGGAGGAAAGAAAGAGTGGAAAGTGGGGATCGTAAATCATGTAACCATGGAAAAATATTCTAAATAAAAAAGGGAGGAAAAAATAGAATTTTAGAGATGAAAGGGACATTAGAAATTATCTCGCCCAACTTCATCCTCATCTTGGAGGCAAGAAAACCGAGTCTGACAAAAATTAAATCATAGATTATTCACAATTGAAAAAAACTTCAATGGCCACATAATTTAGTTCATATTTAATAATGAATCCTCTCTAAAATATGTGACAGGTGGCTATCATGGTTTTTCTTGAACAATTCCAGTGGAAAGGAACTTATCAATTTTCAAGGCAGCCTTTCTTTTTATATAGCTCCACTTAGCAAGGGTTTGTTTTATCTATAGGGAGCCAAATCTAACTCTTTACGGAAGCCTGGCATTTGTTTTAGTTCTAAGGCCTGAAGTCAAGAAGAGAAAGACTCATTTCTCCCCTACATGAAAGTCCTTCACAAATATGAAGATGATTTTTATATCCTCCTTCTAAGTATTTTCTTAGTGATTTCTATTTTCTGAGGACATTTACAGAAGAATCACTTTAAGAGAAAGGAAAACATGTAGATGAATCAAATGACATTAATTAAAAATCCCCTTAGGGACATGATTAAACATTCCCAGGTCCCTCCAGTGGCTTTATTTTAAGGTATTCCACTATGCTGCTTGCCTTCCTCCATATGCTTTTTGGCATATATATGTTATTCTTAAAGTATAGCCACCTAGAACTGAAATCACATTCCAGATGATGTCTGATGAAGGAATATGTCAGGAATACATATTTAATCTTGTGCACAAGAGGGGTTGGTTATCAAATACACTGAAATCCACCACTCTTTTGCTATAGACAGTAAGTGCCACAGTTTTTATTAGTATTTGTTTGTTTATTTTGGCTGCCAACATACACTTTTAATTTATATGGAACTTGGAGTCCACTATTAAGACCTTCAGCTCTTTTTTGGTCCTATTGCTATCTAGATAATCATCATCATCTTCTATTTCTGAAATTTATTTCTTAAACTCATGTGTAAGACTTGCCATTTTTCTTCATTAAATTTCATCTTCTCATATCTGGTTTCATTTTATAGCCTCTTGAAATGTTTTGGTTTCTAAATATGCCATAAAATGTGATAGCTTTGGGTGATCTTAATTTTTGAAGGTCATTTTTATTATTAAATTAGCAAACATTTCAAAATACAAAGAACAGAAAAGCAGGTTCCATATGATACTCTAAGTTCTTATTAGGTAGTACATCTGAAAATATATGATAAGCATGCTTTACATGCCTTAATTAAAATACCAAAATGAAAAGGGTCAGCAGATAGTCGGGTACATTAGAGCTAGGCAGAGATATAGGAAGACCTGAGTTCAAATATGACCACAGATATACATAGATCTTGGACCCAGAGCAAATCATTAAAATTCCATTGACTTTGGTTTCATCAACTGCAAAATGAAAATTATAGCACTTACTTTGCAGAATTGGTTTGAAAATTTGAAAAGAATACTATTCATAAAAGTGATTAACATAGTGCCTGCTATGTCTGTTCTTTTCTCCTTTCCCTCAATCCTATATCCTCTAGAGGTTTTTTCCAAGCTCACACTGATTCTTCAATGATGACTTCTTAGGTTTCACCATTTATGGCTTTTTACTTAAACCACATTGCTTTTTCTTATCTACAAAAATAGAGATATTTTGATTATAAATCATTACAATCTGGGTAAATATTCCAATATTCCCTTTATCTACAACACCAAAAGAAATAATTTATTAAAGTATTTTACAAATCTCACAGCACTATAAGAGTGATAGTTTGTTATTATTGTTGTTACTATTATTATTGTTGTTATTATTGTTATTATTAATGTAGTGATCCTGTCTAAAAAGGAAATGAGTTTAGGCTGCCATGATCATCACAAAGCAGCCATCACATCTCTCTCTGATTATTGCTTTTTCTGGATGTTCCCTAGTCATTCCTTTAATTAACAGTCTAGAATTTTGCCACGAATGGGAACAAAGCTCATTAGACTTTATTTTTCTGGCTCCTCTGCCCTACTAAAATCATTGGGTCTGAAGTGAAATAAGGAATCATGGAATTTTCCAAAGCTCCCCAATGGTCAACCTCTCAGAGTCTATTAGTTACATACTATATTTGTATTATAATAGATTGTAATATAATATAATAAGATGTGATATAATATAAGACTTCAAAAAACAAACTAGAGATTCCTTGAGAACATCATTGCCTAATGTTCTGAATGAAGGGGCTACAAGTTTTCCCAAGCCAATAAAGCTTTCCAATTATATTCATCTTGAAAAGGTCCCCCGGGTCACTTTTCTTCTATGACCTTCATCATGACTAATCCTTTCTTCAATCTAGTTATGGTCAAAATCTTTGCCAAAGTTTCAGATACAATAGTATTTCTTTGGAAAGAAAAAGCACTAGCCTTAAAGTGAGAGCTATATCTTATTCTCGATTTTCTAACTATATAATTTTGGCAAATCAATTAATGTATCTGATCCTAAATCATTTCATCATAAAATGAGTCTAATTATATTGGTACTCTGTACTTCACAAAAGTAGGGCAGTTACTTATTGTGATGGTGCAGTGGGTCAAGGGCAAGCCTGTAAATTTGGCTTCAGACAATTACCACTTACGTGACATGGGATAATTCACCTAACCCTGTTTGCCTCTGTTTCTTCATCTATAAAATTAACTGGAGAAAGGAATAGCAAATCCGTAGTATCTCTGCCAAGAAAATCCTAAATGGGGTCACAAAGAGCAGGACACAGCAGAAACAACTGAACAACAACAAACCACTACACAGTGGCTTTGTTTCTTTTCTTTCTGGATCAAACAAATTATAAAGCTTTTGATGCAATGGAGCCATAATAATTATTTTTTTAATTTTAATTTTTTAGAAAAAATGTTTTCCATGGTTACATAATTCATGTCCTTATTCTCTCCACCTCAAAATCCCTGCCCCAGCCAACATGCATTTCCACTGGTTTTAACATGTATCACTGATCAAGACCTATTTCCAAATTGTTGATAGTTGCATTGGTGTGGTAGTTTCAAGTTTATATCCCCAATCATGTCTTCCTCAACCGATGTGCTCAAGCAGTTGGTTTTCTTCTGTGTTTCCACTCCTGCAGTTCTTCCTCTGAATATGGACAGTGATTTTTTTTCCATAAGTCCCTCAGAATTGTCCTTGGTCATTGCATTGCTGCTAGTACAGAAGTCCATTACATTATATTGTACCACAGTGTATCAGTCTCTGTGTACAATGTTCTGGATCTGCTCCTTTCACTCTGCATCAATTCCTGGAGGTCATTCCACATACTAATTATTTTTTATTTCATTTTAAATTTTTATTTTTTGTCTGAGGAATCTTGTTTTTGTACTCATGGGAAACTATCTTTTTGAAAATGGCAGGTTTCTGTTTCTCTTTTAGCCTTGTGTATTTACAGCTGTATGAATAACACAATTCCAAATCTATGTGAGAGTTCTTAACATTAGTGTTTCCCATTCTCAGTTTTATCACTCACTGCCTCTTATTACTATTAAGGCCATTTTGATAAGTGTTCTTTTTGTGTCATCTGCATGTTTCCCTCTCAGTGAGGATGATTAGTTTGTGAACCAAATGAAGTGTTAGGAAACCCCATTATTTGAGTCATTAAAAATGAACAGGACAACGAACTGCATAATAAACTCTAGGGTAATAATAGGTAAATTACTGAGGATAGGATTGGTTCCATTTCTATGCTCTAATTGTTAGAGCCCTGTGATACAATTTTAGAAAAAGAGCCTCAGATTATCAATTCTTTTTAAACAATGCTAGCCAGGAATAGCGCCATCCCAGATTGCACAAATTTATCCTGCATTCAAAGACTGTAGATTTTTACTCTGGTTCTAATTATTCTGGGCTGGTGAAAAATCCCAGAAAACCTTCAAATTCCGATTTGGAGGAGACCTTAGAGGACTCTGAATCCAACTCATTCTAAAAAGAAATATCCAGCAAAGGTCCTCAGCAGGTGGTCATCTGGCCTCTTCTTGAAATATCCACAGAGAGAAAAGTCATTATGATTAGAGATAATCCAGTCCTTGGCACAGCCCTAATCAGCAATAGTTTTACTGTGTTTGGTCTGAGTCCCACATCTTCTATTTCTTCTTTTCTAAAGGAGATCCAGGAGTCTCCAGAAATTTGCAGAAAGTGAATATCATCTCCTTGAAAGGAAAATCTTCCTCTATAAGATCTGCACCTAAGGGGAATGAATTTTCTCTAGACATAGTAACTTCTCTCTATGAATATTTCAAAAAAAAAGGCAGGATGACCACTTGCTGGGGACATTTGGAGGGTATTTCTATTTAAAATATGTTGGACTCTCCTCCATATCTGAGGTACAGAGATTCTGGTGTTTCTCACTCATAGCAGGAGCAACAGCTCACAGAGTCTTTCAATGGAAGATAACTTGTGACTTCTGGCAGTATCTCCCCTTGACATTCCCTAGCATTTAATAAACAAACATTTATTAAGCATTTAGTAGTATATGTAGCAGGCACTAGGCTATTACACTGGAGATGGGAAGAAAAAAAAACTGTCCTTAAGAAGCTGCTTGAGACAACGTGAAAAATTTTGCATGCTAATTTGAGTATTCCATATTTGATCATAGAAATAATAAGGGACCCAGCTGAGTTTGTTGAATAGAAGAGTGATATAGATACATCTGGGCTTTAGGTAAATCAGTGTAGGAACTGTGGGAAGGATGGATTAGAGAGTGGAAGAGACCCGAGTTGGGAATACCAAATAGTAAGCCATTACAAAAGTCCAGACAAATATCCATTGCAAGAGTTTTATTTATATGTGGAATTACTGATGTCTGGAGAAGTAAATGATTCCTCTAAGAATGTAAAATGTTGTAGAAGCATGCCTCTACATAGCAGAATTGGATATGGAGATCCAGCTGTTCTTAGTCCTTTATGATTTTAGGCAAGCCATTTCATGGACAATCAGTTTCCTCATTTAGAAAATGAAGGAATTGGACTTTATCGCCTAAGAAGTGTCTTGTAATTCTTAAGTCCATGATTCTATGATACTTTCAGAAGCAGTAGCAAAATTTTAGTCCATGTTCTCTGTCTCCAAATCCATCCACACCACACAGCCTCATGACCCATTATATAAAAGGCTGGCATGAGGACCTCTGGCTGGACTATTGGCTTAGGCTTGTCCTAGTCTACTTTTTGGTCCTTGTGTGATTCATGTAGCTGATGATGATCAAAATTTAGCACATAGCCCTAGGGAAGTGATGCGTTGGAGTTGTTTCTGCCTTCGTCTTTCTGATTCATCAGAATGTGTGACTGTTTCTAATTTGAAACAGAATAAAATTGTACCTTAAATATCATGTGTGCCTTTTGGGCTTCTGTTCTCTCCATTTGTCACTGACTTGCCTTCACTCACTTCTGATATAGGATTTGTTCAATGAATCACATAACCCTGATGGCTTTGCAAATAATTGCTCAGCCACATTTTTGCCAGGTAAGGAAGGAATAAAGTAAAAATCCATTAATTTTGCCATTTGGTCAGGCCCCATGAGAACAGCTGAGTTAAGTTTTTGGTTTTATTTTGTTGTTGTTTTTAAGTCCATGGAGTCGTTTCCTGTTTTTTTTTCCCTAAAAAAAAAAAACTCTAGAAAGTATAGATTAATAGCCAAAAGGACCTAGAATAAAGTCTTTTCTCTCTGTAACACAAAAGGGTTCATCGTTCCCAGATGTATTTTGAATGGTACTATAAATTACTTAGTAAAAGCAGGAACTAGATCCCAAAGGTCAGGAAATTTGAAGTCAATTTGAAATGTAGACTATGTAAGAACTTTTGCAAATGGAATTATTGATCAGGACAGAAAACCTAAGTTTCTAGAGATCAGTTCAAAATCACACCCCAAGAGTATGATAAGGAAGGAAGCATAGGGTAGGTAAGGAGAATGCTAGACTAAGAACTCAGTTTAAGGCCCCTCTGCTCTTGACTAGCTATATAGCCTTAGTTTCCTCATCTGTAAAATAAAGATGTTAGAATAAATGGTCTCTGTAAAGTCTCTTCAAGCTCTAATAACATATGAATTTCTGAAATGTATTTAATAAGGCCTTAGTCCAAACTCAGGCTCCAAATTAAGCCCAGAGAAAAAGAGCCCCGAGGAGCACAAGGAGTCTGTAATGGATGACCTGTAGGCAAGTGTGGAAGAATGTCTACTGAACTTGGGAGTCCTTGATTTGACTCTTGCCTCTAACCATCATGAGCTGGGAACCTAGGACAAATTGCCTAAGCCCTCAATATCTCAACATTCTCACTCATTTCTATTGTAGCATCAAATGAGAATACAGAACCTATTTCACTGAGTTGCTGTAAGGATCAAATGGGATAATGATATGATTCCAGTAAATTACTTAACCTCTACCCAATATGCCATTCTTCTGCCTTTGGTACATATTTTGAATGATTGTTTTGTAATGAGAGGAGAGGCAGAGAGAGAGACAAAGATAGAAAAAAAGAGAGAGACTGAGAAAAAGGAGGGATATGACCTAGACCTATGATTGCACTGGACCTTGGAAACTTCCAAATATAGCAAGTCTTTCTGCCAATGCAGATTGGTACTTCTCTGCAATTTATAAGTTGTCTAGGGTCTTAGGGAATTACTTAAGAGCCTTTTTCTCCAGGGTCACAGTCAGGATGTGTCAGAGTCTAGGTCTGAACCAAGGTCCTGTTGGCTTCTGGGACAATTCCTTATCCAGCAATCAATATGGCACAATGCCATCATGTCTGTGAGCTGACCTCAGAGTGAGAAAGACCTTGGTTCAAATCCTACTTTTGACTTTGACACTCTCTCTCTCTCTCTCTCTCTCTCATCTCTTTCTCTTATCTTCTCTTATCTCTTTCTCTTCTCTTCTCTTCTCTTATCTCTTTCTCTTATCTTCTCTCTTCTCTCTTATCTCTAGTTCTTATGGTTGAGAGAATTTTCTTCAAACTAAAGAAATTACAGGATTGGTCCAAACAAACAAAAAGCTTAATATCCTTATCTTCCTATAGAAGCAGCCTGAAGACAAGTGGAAGGTGGCTTAAGGACTTATGCAAATACTAGTGTGGCAGAGGCAAAATGATGAAACCAGGCAAGCCTTCACATACTAAATCAGTCTGGTTGAGACTCTCTTCTTTTGCCCTTATTTAGAGTTTTTTATCAGGGACTTTCTTAGTTAAGTACTACCAACTTCTCAAAAATATGTCTTTATCTCATTTGCAAAACACCCCAGAGATTAGTAAACATTTAAAGTCTTTTCTTTTCAAAGCTTAGATTACCCCCAGTGATTTTGTTCTGTTACTTTCTCTCATTTGGGAATTTTATTTTATTTTATTTTTTTAAAGCAGAGTTGTATGTTCTCTATGACTCCAATTTAAAAGCATAATTGAATCAACTCTCAGCATGCCTTTCTAATCTCTCTCTTAATGAAGTAGGAGACTCACCAGAGTTTACCTCTAAGGGCCTTTGGGAAGTCTGGCTTTTTAAGAAACCCACTCATGCTCTTCCCACATCCCTCCCTTGAATTCTCAAAGCACTTCGGTCTCTACTGTGACTTATGAAGATTGTTTTAGCCCCATGAGTTTGGGCTTCATCCAATTCAAACTTATGAAGATGTAAATGCTTTTTTTTCCCCAGCCTGTTGGGTGTGGGATTTAAGGGGAGATGCAAGGAAGAAAACCTGAACAATCTGCAATAAGGCACAAAGGACATAAGGGGAGAGACCCATGAGAAATACAGCAGGTCACAGACAAACTGGGTGACCAAACAATGTCTGCAGGGCTCTCTGAAACAGATCTGTCCATACTGGAGAACCATGAGTTTTAAATAGTTTCAGAAGAGCTTCAGCAAAGACTTCATCTGGGACAAATATGGAGGGTGAAAAACCAAGGAAGGGAAACTGATTCAAAGACATGGAATTTCCATAGACAAAATATAGTGTTATAGTAGAGGTTGGAGGGTCTCTCGAGGATAGGAGACAAGGGACCACTAATATTGTAGTCTGAAATTTAGAAGGGACCCTAGAGACCTCCAGTCCAACATTGTCTACCTTCCAACACCATTTTACAAGTGAGGAAAATGAGACTCCCCCCCAAAAAAAATTTTTAAGTGATTTGCTCAAGGTAAAACAGATAATAAGTAATAATGGTAAGATTGCTAAGAATGGAACCAAAGATAACTATGTCCAACACCATTTTATTGTACTACCCTGCACATAGTCTTCTATTATTAACCCAAACAGCTGTGCTAAGATAAGAAGGAGGAATTGAGGATCTAGAAATCTACTGGAGAGGATATCTGGTGATTTCCACAAAAAAAGCTCTATAAAATCTCTAACAGCTCTAAATCAAATAATCCTAAAATATGTCTGGTTTCAACTCATTTATTTTCAGCTTATCATTTGCTAGGGATTTTTCACTGAGATATCTTAATGGGATGAGACATACTTTAAAGCAAGGGTTGGCAAACTATGGCCTGAGGGCCAAATCCAGCTGGTTTGGGTTTTTTTTTTTTTGTACACTCAGAGCCAAGAATGGTTTTTACATTTGGAAATTAAGTTTTAAGTATTTACGAATGTAAAAATCATTCTTAGCTTGCAGGCTGTGCAAAAATAGGCACGCAGACCCAGACGGTACAAAAATGGGATTTGGCCCGCCATTGTAGTTTGTCAACTCCTGCTCTAAAGTGATAAGGACATCATAGCACCATGGTGGACTGTCTAATAAAAAAGACATCATGGGATCATAGAACTAGACCTGGAATGCACTTCCAGGGTTATTTAGTCAAATTCCTTTATTATACAGATAAAGAAACTAAGGCCCAAAGAGATTAAGCCCTAGGTCACATAATAATCACTGACAGAATTTGAATCCAGACTCTTTGACTTCAGAACAAGCCCATTCCATCATACATACTCCTTGGGTCCATTAGCTGCGCTCTATTAAAATAATGCATTCTTTAAGAGTATAGGCTATGTTGTTATCCTAAAAGCACTGCCAATTAGTCTTCCCTTTGGAAGGATTTATAATTTCATCTGATGTATTTAAAACCCTCTGGCATTGTGATAATGACAGTCAACAATGGCAGAATCACAGTGCAGCTGCTGGCACATTGCAGTAGCAGTCTGGATCTACCCACAGGCTCTCATGGATCCTAAGGAGCCAACCATCCCCTGGCCTCAATGATTTTTGTAGCAGAGCCATTAATATCTCCATGATTTCTCCTTAAATGTCCTCAAAGGCTCTAGAATCAATAACCTAGGAACTCCGTTCTCTTTAATAACCATCCCTGTCTAAAGATCTCTGAGCACCTTAAATACATGAGTTAAGTTTCATAGCACCCAAGTATTATAGCACTTCCTGTCAGTTTGATTTGTTGTACACAGAAGTGAAAAATGGTCATGACTTCAGTAAACTCTTACTCCAGGGGCTCTTAGGATAGAAAATTCTGTAGCCCCCAAGACTCTCTCTATTGGAAGTTATTTACAAACTTGCCAATTTTGTAAGGTTCCAAAAGAGATAAGAATGTGGAGAAAGAGTTTTTCTCATGTGAAAAATGCTACACAATCTCTGTTATCATCTCTATCCTCAGTCATCACCACCAGGACTAACTGGGATGTCAAAGGTGAGACTTAAATCCAGGATTTCCTGGCTTTAAGACTTCTCTTTCTCATTCACTACTCTACCTCTCATATTTTAATGTAGTCAAACAAATTCAATTCATACTGTAACTATGTCTGAAACATCCTCGATTATCAAAACCATGTTCGTCATGCATTTTGTGTTGCTGACAATGCTTATTTATCTATGAAATACTCATTCTAATTCTTAATCTTTCATCCATTGATTCATAAACTTGACTGTTCAACAGAATAGGACATCTCTCTTCATTTAAAGAGTATCATCTGATTTTCATTGGATTGTTATAGCAACTATAATGTTAATTCAATTTAATTTCAATGATAATTTTTGTGCATATTGGCATATTGCTCAGAAGGGCTGTCAAGAGTGGCCATGGATAAAACAAAATGCTGGAAAGATAAGGGTGGTCTCAGAGATCAAACTGCTAAGAATTATTCCTTAAAATGAATATTTTTAATCTCAGTTTCATCTTTGATGAGTTATGATGAATACACATATGGCACAATAAGGAACTAAAGTAATTTTAAAATCTCATTCAGAATCCTTTGAATTCTAATGATAATAACAATAAGTACCTTCTGTATTGGCGTTAAATCTCAAAACCTCCACAGTCCTCTCAGACTGTGGCAAGAAATCTTTACTAGATTCGGAAATGTTCATAAGCGCATGAGTGACCACGTCTTGTTTTCAATTATGGAGCATATGCCATAATGGATGCATTTTAAAAATCATATTTGTAAATGCTCGGGGAGGCAAGGAAACAGCGGCTGCATTTGATAAACACCATAAATAACTACATCGGTGCCTAAAACAGGAATTCCAATGAAGCTCTACATGCACTCTTGAAAGGTATAATGGAATTTCTTCACATAAGATTTGGCACATTTCCACATTAACCCTTTAACTTAAACTATAGTGAAGAGAGGATTTATGCAATATTATTTTCCTTTTTATTTTTCAAGTGGCTGCTGTGGTAGCACAGAGGAAACAGGACTGAACCTTCTTAAGTCAAGGCAATTGGGGTTCAAATTCTGACTGACTCTTGATTTCAGGTGACCCTGGACAAATCAATTAATCTCTGTATGCCTCAATGTCCTCAAAATTGTACCTACCTCCCTGGCTTGTTGAGAGGATATCAAGTGAAATAATATTTGTAAAGCAATTAGTACAGTATCAGACACATAGTAGGTGCTTAATTATTGTTTAATTTCCTCCTTTCAGAATTCTAAATGCAGGTTTCTTTTAAGTTGAATATAAGACCCTTAATAAGAATAGTTACCACAAAGAGAGCAGAAAGCCACCTATGTCAAATAAGTTAGATGCACAGATTCTTTAAAATTTAGCATTTGGCTAACAATAATTTTGCAAATGATAAAACACTTTATCTTTCACAAATACTTTTGTGAAAAAAAATACTTTTCTAAGCAGCATACTTTAAGATAGTTCAGTTCAGGGAGACACAAATATGGTATTGATTCCAAAGCCAGGCAGACCAAGAACAGAGAAAGAAAATTATAGACCCGTCTCCTTAATGAATATAGAATGCAAAAACCTTAAATAAAATACTAGCAAAAAGACTCTAGCAAGTGATCACCAGGATTATCCACTATGATCAGGTGGGATTCATACCAGGAATAAAAGAATGGTTTATTATTAGGAAAACTATCCATATAATTGACCGTATCAATAATCAAACCAACAGAAATCACATGATTATCTCAACAGATGCAGAAAAAGCCTTTGACAATATACCATTCCTATTGAAAATACTAGAAAGCATAAGAATAGAAGGGCCTTTGCTAAAAATAATGAACAGTATATATTTAAAACCATCAGCAAGTACCATCTGCAATGGGGCAAGTTAGACGCCTTCCTAATAAGATTGGAAGTGAAGCAAGGATGCCCATTATCACCTCTATTATTTAACATTGTATAGAAACAGCAGCAGTAGCAATTAGAGAAGAAAAAGAAATTAAAGGGATTAAAGTACGCAGCGAGGAGACTAAGAGATCACTTTTTGCACATGATATGATGGTCTACTTCAGTGATGGCAAACCTATGACACACATGTGAGCATTGACACACGTACCCATTTTCAATGACATGGCCAAATACAGAGAAGTATGGGGCCTCATGCTGAGGATGAAACATTTGTTGTAGTGTAGTGTAGAAATTCTGTGCACTACAGATGATGATTCTACCTATATTAATTTACCTATTTTGGTTTATCAAATAGTTATATATTACAATTGTACATTTTTGTTATTTAAACTATAAGTTATGGTGTTTTTTTTTTCTCAAAGTGACACACCACCCAAGTTTTTCTTGTTTTTTTTTTGATGAATTTTGACACAGACAGCTCAAAAGTTTACCCATCATTGATCTACTTAAAGAATCCAAGAGAATCAACTAAAAGGCTAATGGAAATAATCAACAACTTTAGCAAAGTTGAAGGATACAAAATAAACCACATAAATCAGCATTTCTATTTATTGTCAACATGACTCAGCAGCAAGACTTAGAAAGAGAAACTCCATTTAAAATCACCCTAGACAATATAAAATATTTAGGAATCTATTTGCCAAGACAAACACAGGAATTATATGAATATAACTACAAACTACATAATTAAAACTAGATCTAAATAATTGGAAAAACACTACATAATTAAAACTAGATCTAAATAATTGGAAAAACATTAATTGCTCATGGATATGATGAGCTAATAGAGTAAAAATGACCATCCTGCCCAAATTAATTTACTTAGTCAGTGCATGACCTATCAAACTACCAAGAAACTTTTTTTATGGAATCAGAAAAAAATTATAACAAAGTTTATCTGGAAGAATAAAAGATCAAGAATATCAAGAGAACTAATGAAAAAATAATATGAAGGAAGGGGGCCTAGCAGTACAAGATCTTAAACTATACTATAAAGTAGTAAACATCAAAACAATATGGTACTGGCTAAAAGTCAGAAGAGAAGATCAATGGAATAGATTTGGGGTAAATGACCTCAGCAAGATAGTGTACAATAAACCCAAAGATCACAGCTTTTGGGAGGAGAACCCACTCTTTGACAAAAACTTTTTTGAAAACTGGAAAAGAATATGGGAAACATTAGGTTTAGATCAACATTTCACACTAAATACCAAGACAAATTCAGAACAGGTAAATGACTTAACTATAAAGAAAGAAACTATAAGTAAATTAGGTGAACATAGAATAGTATACCTGCCAGATCTGTGGGAAAGGAAAGAATTTAAGACTGAGTAAGAGAGAGAGAATATTACAAAATGTAAAATGAATAATTTTGATTACATTAAATTAAAAAGGTTTTGTACAAACAAAACCAATACAACCAAAATTAGAAGGGAAGCAAGAAACTGGAAAAAAATCTTTATAACAAAAACCTCTGACAAAAGTCTAATTTCTCAGATTTATTAGGAGCTAAGTCAATTGTACAAAAAAATCAAGCCATTGCACAATTGATAAATGGACATGAATAGGCAGTTTTCACACAATGAAATCAAAATTATCAATAAGCACATGAAAAAGCATTCTAAATCTCTCCTGGTTAGAGAAATGCAAATTAAAACAACTCTGAAGTACTACTTCGCACCTAGCAGACCTGCCAATATGACAACAAAGGAAAGTGATAAATGTTGGGGGTGGGGGGGATATGGCAAAATTGGGACACTAATACACTGCTGGTGGAGTTGTGAATTGACCCAACCATTCTGAAAGGCAATGTGGAATTATGCTCAAAAAACTATAAAAGACTGCCTACTCTTTGATCCATCCATACCACTGCTAGGTTAGTACCCCAAAGAGATAAAAAGACTTGAACAAAAATATTTATAGCTGCTTTTCCTATATTGGCAAAAAATTGGAAAATCAGGGGGGGGGGGATGTCCCTTGATTGGGAAATGGCTGAACAAATTGTATTATCTGATAGTGATGGAATACTATTGTGCTGAAAGGAATAACAAACTGGAGGAATTCCATGTGAACTGGAAAGACCTCCAGGAATTTATGCAGCACGAAAGGAGCAGAGCCAGGAGAACATTGTACACAGAGACTGATACACTGTGGGATAATCAAATAAGATCGACTTTGCTACTAGCAGCAATGCAATAATTCAGGACAATCCAGAGGAATTTATAAGAAAGAATGCTATTCACATCCAGAGAAAGAACTATGGGAGTAGAAATTCCGAAGTAAAACATATAATCGATCATGTGGTTCAATGGCAATATGATTGGGGTTTAAGCATTAATAGATCACTCTATTGAAATTATGAATAACACAGAAATAAGTTTTGAACATAATTGTATACTTGTATACCCCAGTGGATACTGGTATAACCAGTGGAATTGCTTATCAGCTCCAGGAGGGGGGAGAAAAGAAGGGAGGAAAAGAATATTAATCATGTAACCATGGGAAAATATTCAAAATTAATTAATTAAATGATTTTAAAAATACTTCAGGGATTATTTTTAAACTAATTATCATTAATGAGAGTTATCTGGGTTTGGTGAAAAGAACACCTTAGAGTGGTATGGCCTGAGTTCAAATCCTGCCTTTGTTTATTTACTACATGTGTGACTTTGGGTATTCATTTAACTTGTATGAGTCTCAATTTCCTCTCCTATAAAAATAAGATAGTTGAGAAAGGCCGCTCCTTAGGTCCCTTACAGGGCCTCTATTTTATACTTAATGCCTTTGCAGATCTGAGAAAATCACTTTGATGGCCCAATGGAGGATAGAATGGAATGGGAAGAGACATCTGGACGCACAGACCAAAAAGCAGGGCGTAGTCACAGTCTGGGCAGAAAAGACCAACAATTAGAAAACAGTTAAATTAGAAAGTATGAATTGAGGGCCTAAAAGTACAAAAAGTTGATATTTATTTCATTAGCATAAAAGTAACATCCATATCAAATCCTTCCACTAAATTTCCCCAGTATCTTTATTATTATTGTTGTTATTGTTACTATTATTATCATTGTTACATTTTTAGATGATGCCAACTCTGGCACCCACCCCAAGGCTTTAAGCATGGCCCCAGACTATGAGGACTTGGATGGTTGCTGTTCAAGGATCCCCAATTCACCTAAGATAGGTTTTTCAATATGTTCCCTGAAGGGTGATAAATATTTCAGCCACAGCATTTCTCTGGGTCTGTAGAATAAGATGAAATAAAAGTGATGAAGCTACAATTCTTTGAAGTATTGAAGGACAATATTAATTCATTTTCATTTAAAAAAAAGAAATAACATCTGTCAGCACAATTTCTTTGATGGAGCTGCTGAAAGTGGCACATAAATACAGAATCCACCCTCAAAAATAATTGACAAAAACCCCTCTGGTAACTTTGGCATTTAGTAAATAGGAAAGTATATTTTTGTTCCCTTATCGATGGTTGTTTTTTGACTTGAGAAGAGACACTCACTCAGGTTAGAAGCACAACTGGCCACTCACAAGCCTAATCCTCTTGATTGAATATGCAAAATCTAACTTACTCTCTTCTCCCCATTTGGGGCAGCCTGGTGGTCCCACAGTCCAGGATCTTTCCATATTGGTTCCAGACACCTTACTGGATTTAGCTTTACTCATACAGCTCAGAACTCTTGAGCTGAAATGATCTACCTGAAGCCTCCCCAGGGTTGCATTATCACACAGGTCTACCTTCGACCAGCTGAATGAAGCCAGCCATGACTTGAATGGACTCACAAATTGTCTCACATCCAGGAAGCCTGCCTACCATCATCTGGCATCTGTGAGCACAGACTGGCCCCAGATGATGCTTTTACAGAAGTCATGTTCACCAACACCAGTCAGCCCGGTCCTGCTGTTATGTTTTGTTCCGTTTTGTAACTCTGTACCCTGCAGCTCTATTTTTGTCAAAGGATTATATTTGACACCACAGGAAAAATTAATGCACAGGAAATAATGCTTGAGTCATGAGGAAAAAGCACCAACTGTTCGTTCTCTCTTTCTGATGGACCAGGGAAACTTTTGTAAAGTATGTTAAAAGAGGCTCATATGCGTCAATAAGTCAAGATAAATGTTTTGTATGTATGAGTGTGTGTATGTTTTTAATGATGCTGAGGATATAAAATGATCCCTTTGCCATTTTGAAATTGAATGAATGGGCTTTGCCAGTGATGGTGATAAGGCATTTCCTCCAACCATCCCCAAATAAAAAGGTGTTATGAGACTGCCACCATTATTGTTGCTGCATTATTGAAAATACGAAAGATTAATCATTGATATGCAAAACTGGTGCTTTGAAAACATGAGCTAGTGCCAAGATGTTCAGTCATTAGGACCATCTGACACCATTTTGTTGATCAAAGAAATGAGATTGAAATACTTTTAATCCTAATATTGGTTTGGATAATTCTGCTTTTATAGTTCTGAAGCCCCCCTCTTATCCTGTGAAGTTTTCAGTTCCAATTTTCACAAAATTTCCAACATGGTTCTTACTCTTAGACATCTCATGGCATGAGGAAGATCTAGAGTAATGTTTGCAGCTCCAGGTGCTGCATTTTAGGAATAAGCCTGAGAAGCTAAGGCTCAACCACAGGAAATGATCTGGGGAGACCAAGACCATTAGGAAGACACATAAGAATAAACTGCCTGAACTGGGCATGTTCAGCATACAGACTCAGTCAATCAATAAACATTTATTAAGTATCTGCTGTGTGTCATACACTGTGGATACAAAGGAAAAAAAAAACTAAGGTAGACATGAAAACTCTTCCAAATTTTCTAAGGGCTTTCATGTGCATGAAGAACTAGTTAGGCTTGTCTCAGAGGACAAAACTAGGGAAAGAGGCAGATTTGGGCTTGGTATAAGAAATGGTCTCTTCAAAATTAAATGTATTCAGATGTGAAATGGGCAGCCTCAGGAGGCAAAGACTTCTCCTCTGATCTGTTGTCTTCAGACAAAAGCTAGGTGAGGACTTATTAAGGATAATAACTAGAAGGAATTTTTCAGAAGCAACTTGAGCTACATGACCTCTGAGGTCCCTTAAGACAATCCCCATGCCCTTGTGCTCTTGAAAGTTATGCCACTGGGACTTAAGCTCTGGTGCCCCCCATCAAACTTTATTGGCATAGTAGAATATAGATCTGGCATCAGACTATATAATTTTTGTCTAAGACCAGTCTAGCTAAGCACAGAGTGGCACATTGCCAAAATGAGTCTCCACGAGGTGATGAATCAGAGGGAGGAGAAAAGGACGAAGATACTGATACAGCAACTCATGAATTAGAAAATAATACTTGATCATTAGAATAAAGCAGACTCAAAGCAATTATTGTTCTATTAGAGAAGACCATTTATCAGGAGAGTGCCCATGCCAATGCCCGAACACAGAATACAGAAGAGTAGGCAGAGTAAAGATTTTCTTGAGAGTACATTGAAAAGGAAATGTTCTATTTCAATCAGTCAGCATAAATTATGTTTCATCAATGAGGAGTTATTCACCTTACCTACTTACTTGGTGATAAAACTGGTTACTGGTTTATAAATACAAATGCTTTTAATAGAGGGCAGCATGAGCTTTCTACTTGGAGACAAAGAAGTGATACCATATAAGATTAAGGATCACAACGAAGAAAGGGGACATGAGAAAGTTCAAATTTCAAAAGTTTTCAGCTTACTCATTTTACTGAATGCCAGCCCTGATGGACAGTACTCAGTCTCATAAGTCTTTGCTTGGATACCAACGTATTTTTTTACTATTTTTAAGGATACATTTTAAATATAAAAAGAAATAGATGGTTTTCAAGTAGGTGCTATTGACAGGTTTGATGGTTGAGATCAAAGATTTATTGAATTCATAACAGTTTTTTTAAAAAAGAGCTGAGCTTTCCTATGGAAATCAGATCAGCTATAAAAAAGCATCTGAGGCTACCAGACATTTTCAGGTTAATGAACTACTTTTAGTCTTTGGTAAAATCTAGGAAAGGAATGTTTGGAGAGTGAGATAGTGTGAGAACAGAGAGAAGTTTCTTAAAACAAAGAGTGAGGCATGTAAAATTGTGTTTGTGTGTGGAGGTAGATTGAAAATTGGGGGAAGAACTTAGGAAAACTTCACCAAATGGAATCAAACCTTCAGGTTAAATTCCTATGGTGGTCATTTATTTTGTCCATTTCCTACTATTCTGGAGGTATTTGACCATTGTCATAGTTATTCCTATCATCACGGTCATCATGACCACCATCATTTTTGTTACCAAATCTGTTCCTCTCATCAACCTTAACTTCACCATCTTCCCAAATGTATTTCATCCCAAAATGTATATGCCACACATTTGTGCCACAAAATTATGCCACAGGAAAAAAAACATGGATATGTTTTAATTTACTTGTAAGTACCAACTTCTTTAAAGTCACCATGTCTGATTTTAAAACTTCTACAATTAAACTGGTTTTCCATGGCTAATGCACAAAAGCAAATCATGCAAATAGTCTGAATGAGGGTATGTGGGTGGAGAGTGGGGATGCCATTTGGCAAATCACAGTGTTCATGAGTTTCCTTGCTTCTGGCAAAGAAGGAAATAGAGGTCTTCATAATCATTACCCAATTCAAAACTGGTCCAAGAAAACCCCTTCAGGTTGACATGAACCTAAGGAAAGGGATGAGTAGATGGAGATATTATGCTGAGAATGTTGTCATATTGTTCTAAACTCTGCTTTCCTCAGGAAGCTTAACCTGATTCAGCAAAGAGGTATTATTGTATTAATCTTCCAGATAGAATCAGAGATTAAGATAATAAATTTAAAACAAGAGGATAAATCATGAATGACCTGGTCCCCCCAATTTTAAAAATTAGAAATTGAGGCCATGATCAAGGACAACCTCAATATGTACTGAACATTTCAACTGAATGGTTACCAACAATCATAAACTGAATAGGTTTACATATGTATATTTATATATACATGCAGCATTTGGTCATTCTTCATTTTAATGCAATATTTAAAAAAGCATTACCTATTCATGTGCATGAAATTATTCTAAGAACCAGGAATACAAAGACAAAATGAAAAAAGTTATTATTCATAAGTAGACCCTCCATTTTCATCACATATTATCAAATAAATTTGTTATTCTTCTTGAATACCCAGAAAGGAATAAAGAATGTGAAATAAATTGAAATTCATTATCTCTTCATCTAATGTCATATGATACCTGAGGCAACTCACCCTTTCAATAGTCTGTCTTCATGGAGAATCAGGGAGGTTAATGAGTTGCCCATCTCTGGATTTATATAGAGATGGAGTAGATAGATAGAAAGATATGCACAGGATTTATTAAGCACTTATGTGTCTGGCATTGTTCTAAACACTAAAGGTGCAACTATAAGCAAATCAAACAGTCCCTGCTCTCAAGAAGGATGTAAATTCTAATGGAGGAAGATAACCCATAAAGGGGAACTGGAAAATGTGTATGTGGGCAGGGTTGGTGATGAGACCCAGAGGTAGGAATTTGGATAGAATACACACTGATAAGACCAAAAGCTCACTTTTCTAAGCCAGTGGAGAGGAGTGGGGAGCCATGCCTGTTGTCAAAGTGGAATCAGAGAATAAAAACCATTGTGAAGAGATGATGGGAAATTACACTTGCATACAATCTTGTAGATGGGATTTATGCTTCAATTAAGAATTGGACCAGATTTCGCTAAATTCTGATTTAGGTTTCAGATTAAGATTTTTAATCATTATCTATTTCTGAGGGCATTTCTGAACTCTTGGGTTCAAACCCCACCTCTAATACTTACTATCTGATCTTGAGGCTCCGTTTTATTATCTATAAAACAGAAGTTGGTGCCGATGGCTCATGCCGTCTCTGTAGGAGTTCATTTACAGAGGAGGGTATCCTAGCTTGTTGTTTCTAGTCATTTATTGGTCTTCGCTCAGATCTTCATGGTAGCAGACCATTCTAATATCAATTCTCTCATTCACCTCTTTTGCATGCTTGATGGATCTTTCAGAAGAGCATCATCCTCAGCTAGCTTTTACAAAATAGATCCCAGCCGTACCTCTGCTTCTATCCAGGCACACCAAACAAATGCTGTTTGGCAGTTTGAGATCAACATGATTCTATTTCTTTAAGACAATATTTGATTTTCTTATTTCTTCCTACTTGCCAAAAAAGAAAAATGAAATCATTTCTCTGGTTCTTTTAAAAATATGTACTCAATACTCCGAATTTGATGAACAAGAGCTTTTGTCTTTAGAAAGTTTTTTTTTTTCTCATTAAGACCTGGGGATCACTTGCTATTACTTAACATCAAAGGACATTTTCTCTGAATGTTCTCTCACAATGTCAGAAATATGGGGAAGCATTTTGAAGGATTGACATACTCATTTTCTCCATTTTTCACTGTGGTATGAGATCTCTCTTTTATTTGGAAAAAAATTATCCTATTTTTCATATCTTTACAAATATCTCTTCAGTGCATAATGTAGCATAGAGGGATGCTTCAAAGAAAAGTGAGGACCTGTCTACGAAAACAAGTTTAGTGTTCTTCAAGACCTAATTCTAAACCAGCTCCTGTCCATTCCCTTTACCAAAGGGACAAAACAATGCAGTTGTTTCAAAACTGCCATGATAGTGGCTTCTTAAGTCCATGGACAACTTTGGGCCAATTAAAATTAAATAGTGGAATAAGGTGAAATGAAGGCTATCTCCTATCCCTCAGTAACTCAGGAAATGGCATTACACAGAGCTTTTATTTTGAATGAGATGATACTTTCCCTCAAGGCCAACAGAGTAAAGATTATGAGGTCTGACATTACCATATATAATAAAACTGACTGTTTAACAAATGCACCAGAACTTATGTGGCCAAACATGAGAAAGGGAGTCATGAAATTTAACTAGGCACCATAGAAACTATAAATGGATTCCAGAACATATTAAAAACGAATTTCCTATAATCATAATTCAAGCGATAAATAAGAAAACATTTTCTCTACAGAGAGCCTGATCAGCGTCTTTGAGTACTTCATGCTGAGGGTTGACTATGTCACTATTCTGCTCTAAAAATGTCGTTGGCTCTCAGTTGTCCAGACTGTAAAATACAAAATTCTTGTCTTGACATTTATAAGTCTTTGGAGTTGGGTTTTAGATACCTTTCCAGGTTCACTGAACATTACTCCCCTTCAGATAGAACTTTGCACTCCAGTCAAATTGACCTGATCAGAATTATATTCTCCATTTCTCCATCTTTTCACAAAATATCTCTGTGCCAGGAATTCATTGCCTCCTCAAGTTTGTAAATCAAGCTTACTTAAAATAAAACAAAACTGAATTTTAAAACTGAGTTGATATGTCATCTTCTGGGGAAGGCCTTTCTGGATCTACTTAATTATTACTGTGCTTTCCTTTTTCAGATTTTCTCTCATTACAAAATAAATATTCAAAATATATACCAGAGGCAGAATGTCATATAGGAAGGAGGTTAAGTGACTTAATGAATTCATAGGCAGGTGGCTGATTAGAAGATAGGATAGCTTTGTGGAACTAAGTCCTGACCAGGATAGAGTCTTTTGCCTCAGTGTGGGCAAAGCTCCAGGGTCCTCATTAGCTTTTTTAACATCCCAGGCATTTTTTTCTACTTCTTGTGCATTCTTGGCATTGAACAAAATATTAAGTAAAGAGAAAGGCTTTCCTTATTGTAAACACAACATTGTCTCCTTCTGACTTCTTGCAATTATACAGAATGCAATAGCCTTTGTTTGAAGAACCCAAAATGGCTCACATGTCTTTATAACTCAGACTCAAATTATGACAGTGCTGATGCTACTATAATGTGGATTGTTACAAAACCCATAAAGATCCTTCTTGAGTTTTTACCAGTTTCCAAAATCAAGAAGGCATAATTGTGTTCATATAATTGCAGATTGAATCTATTTATATTGTACTAAATCTGCCAACAATGATATATTATCTAAACCTTAGCGTGTAAAAATAGATAAAAATTAATCAGATCTGCTTAAGTGTCTTATAATTGTCTAAATTATTGTCTTCCTCCTCTTCCTCCTACTCCACAGAAACTAGCTCTCTGCCCTACATTGAGAAACTAAGTAAGCTGACTTTGTGTCTTTGGAATATAATTTTTCTCCTCTGATATGGTGTGATTTTATCCAGAAACAGAGTCACTAAAACGTGTCCAATTCAGTCCTTTCAATGCCATTGGGTTTCAATTCAGGTAATTTAAAAAATGAACATAAATTGCAATGATTGCCAAGCAATACGTCGTATAGTGGACAGAGTGCTGAAGCTGGAGTGAGACTGATACAGGTTCAAATCTTGCCTCTGACACTTATTAACTGTGTAACTCTGGGCATATCCCTTTACCTATCTGAACCTTAAGTAACTAAAATTATAGGCAATAGATAATATTGTAATTAGTATTATAATTATAATATATAATTTTAAAAGTATAATAATAAGTAAATAAAGTATAGGCATGTTATTATCTGTGTATGTGAATGGGCTTCCCACACCCATAAAAGCAGATGTCCTTGAAATACTGATGTAAGAGGAACAGTTTCGCTGAAAACTGTAATGTGGAATGAGGGAATACACTGGATTAAATGAGTCCTGTTATCTTTGTGACTTTGAACATTTAGTTTCTCCTCTCTAGTCTTATTTCTTAGTTAAGTAAGGAGTTTGGAATAGATGGTCATGAATTTCCCTTCCAGCTCACATGTTCTTTGAATAAGCTGATTGTATAAATTTCCCATTTTTCCTCCTACAAGTATAGCCACTTGACTTGTCTATTAAAAACATCTTTGAGTGAAAGCTTGATGTTTACCACCAAACAATAGTAGCTATTTAGAAAAAAGCATGTCAGCTAGTTATGATTCATTTCCATGGACTTCTATTGGTTTTTCTGAAAAAGATTCATCTTGAAGAATACTTTGGAAAGACCATTGATTTTTATAAAGTTTAAAGCCAGGTAAAATCCTGTGTGGAGGGAGATCTGGTAAAAGAAGTAAATCTTTAGATCTAATTCAATTCAACACTGAATTGATCATTGTAATATGTATTGAACACCTACGACGTTTGAGGGAGTGGTGTGGGTGGGGGTAAGGCATTGTGTGAATAGAAAAAGGGAAAGATCCATGCCTTTGAGAAGTTAGCATTCTCAGGTGTTCAACTATTGACACACTAGAAGGTGCCATACCAGAGACTTACTGAGCTCGATGATGATGATATATATAGATATATATATATATATATATAGATATATATATATATATATATATATTATGGTCTTCCACACCAGTTTCAGTTGGCAAATAGGCAAGTGAGGGTTTGCTAACCAATTGAAGACAAGTAAAGATGTAGAAGGGTTAATTGGAACATTTCAAAGAAAAGTATTTTTAATACATCCATTATCAGGATTTGTTCACATGAATAAATGCTGTCCAATGTTCTATATAGAGGTAACAAAATTTCCTAGGGGAAAGACAATTTCTGAGAGTTCTTCAGTGTACCAAAGCATTTTGTGGTAATGTCTCCTGTAGAAGTGCCACAGTCAAGTCAAGAATGCTGTTTCCATAATGGTTTCACTGAAAAAAAGTCATATGGGATCTGGATGAAGGAGAGTCTGATTTTGTCATGCAAAAATTGTGGGAAAGGAGCATTCCAGGAGAAAGTAGAGCAAGATTCAAGGCTGAGTGATTGAAAAAAAAAACAATAGTCTTGTTAAAGGAAGTTGGCTGGGGAATAGGTTGCAAAAATTCTGAGCTGGCTGGGGAGTAGGTTTCAAGAAACCTGAGGTGGCTGGGGAATAGGTTGCAAGAAAATCTAGAAATGCAGAATGGAAAGTGGCAAAAAAAATTGTTTCAATCACCAATATGAAAACTGGGTTTAGGGGTTCTTAATTTTATGTGTAGACAATGAGGAGGCTTCTGAGAAAGAAAAAGAAGCTTTGAGATCAGTCCCCCACCCAACTGGCTTATAGAAGCAAACACATACTTTCAAAGACAGATCAAGTTTGTCCCATCAGATGCGACACGTGAAAAAAAAATCACAGTTACAAATTCCATTTGTTTTAATGAATGGAAGAGCATGAGTAGCAGGTTGAAATGGTCTCTTGGCAGCAGCTACAATTAGTGTGCCATTTTGATGTGGAAATTGACTTCTTTAAAAACTCTAAGGAAAAGAAGGAATGATGGGGAAAGCAATGTTTAAAGCAATAACCATTGAGTGTGCTTTGGGAGGCAAATAATAAATAAAGATTGAAATAAACCCTAATGTTATCTACCCTCTGAGACTAATTGTTCAACTTAAAGAGAGTGCAAACTCAGGTTTCTGTTTCTAGGTTTAAGCTTGTTCCCTTCCTTTATTTAAACTGAAGTTTAAATGACAATATAACTGAAGAAAAAGAAGAGACAACTCTTTTCTAAAGGAAAACTTTAGAATTCATTGCCAGAAGGAGCTGTGAAAAGGTTGAAGTTTTCACCCTAGTTTGACCACAAACTGGGAATTTGGCCAACTTACTTCCTCCTCCTGTGCTGCACAGCTCAGACTAGATCTTGAAGTTTAAATATAGTTCTAATGTTCTTTGGTCTGTTTTCTTTCCAGCTCAAATATTCTATGTTCTTAAGGTCCTAATCCACTCTAGGATCTTATGGCCAATAATCTGACTTTCTATAATCAAGGTCCTTTTTAAAACTCTAACTTTAGGTAAGTCAGTGTAATTAAGGGGAGAATCCTCGTTTATAAAGCTCCACTCCATGGCATACTAACACAGAGGAAGCTAGAAAAGGTATAAGTCATAGAATGACAGTTGTAGACTTAGACGGGGGTCTCAGAGGCCATCTAAGGTAATCCCCTCATTTTAAAGATGAAGAAACTGAGACTTAGGGAAGATGATTTGTCCAGAATCTCATAGGTAGGCAGGATTTGAACCCGGGTCCAATAATTGCTCTTTCCACTGTACCTTCCTCTCCTTGCCTTTCATATAAAACAGCTGAGTGCTTGGGATGAATCCAAACAGGACAAAAACAACTCATCTTGGGTGAAAAAAGGGTATTTGGTTATTTTGAAGTCATCCTTGTGTATTGCTGGAAGCTGTTGATATTTCTCTTGTTTTGATGTTGCTTGTTGCTTTCTGGGGTCAACAGGGCTAGCAGAAGTAGCAATCACTTTTTAATTAATATCATGAAAAATATAGCACCTTCTTAATCACAACAAGCTTACCCATAAAATTAATTTGCCAACTTTTAATTATTGTACTCACAAATAAAGCATGAGTCCACAGAGTCAAACAACAGCCAGGTGCCAAGGAGGAATCAGCCAAGGTCAATCTAGATGCTGAGTGGGATGTTCAGGGAGTTTAAAAGCTCCTCTTCAAAATGCCAAATATAGAGAGCGGAAGGCTAAATTGCTTTTCTCATTCGTACAGTTATATAGTGACAAAGGTGCTTCTCTTTGCCCCTCTATTTTTCTCAGTGAATATGTGGATATGGGAAAAACTAAAGTCTGCTTCTGTCATAGTCAACACAATTCTGTTGTTTCCTTATATCACATAGGCATTTAATTATCCCTTCTATTGCCTGACCCATTTAGAAATAGATAAAAAAGGGAATTAAGATTGTGTGGAGGGGAGGTACCCATTCCTGCTCCCAGACAACCTCTAATATTTCTTACATTCCAACATAGACTGAAACCTAAAGGGGGTCTTAGAACATGAAATGTTAAAACAAAGCATAGAATGTTTGAGCCTCAAGGGTGCTTAGACCATATGTTGTTGCTAGATCAGAGAATGGAGTCTCTGAGCTAGAAGGAACCTCAACAATAATTTAGTACAACCCAATTATTTAGGAATAATAAGATAAAGAAATTATTAGAATTAGGAAAAAGACATTTTAAAAAGTTAAATGAATGATGGCCAAATGGACATAATTGGTGGCTGAAATAGATTAATGAATACAAGCTTGCTTCTTGACAGTTTGAGTTGGGTGCTCTTGCCACTTGATGCTTCCAATGGCCTCTGTTTTGATTTTTAATTCTTTAGATTGCAAAGGGGTAATTGAGTCTTTGTGGTACTTTATTAAATGAAGTTTGGAGAGTTTCCTCTTTAGAGATATTCAAGAATAGATCTTATTTTTTTGAGAGGATTTGAACATAGATCGATGCAGAGGCAAGAGAATGATCTATTTTGATATCTAGACCTCTAATAAAACATATATATGCATATATAATATTTAATTGCACATAACTGAAATATAATTTTACATATAAAATATACATGCATATTATATACATAGATGTACATAGATAGCCACAGAACAATTCTGAAAATCAAATGGAAACTACTGGAAACTCATCTGTGTTATGTTCTTACTCTTTCAAAATGTCTAATGAATAAAGTTTTCTAGATATTCAGCTCCTTGGATGAATCAATTCATGGATTTTTTCTATGATCCCATATTAATTTACTAGACTATAATTATTTAGAGAAATGGATAGAGTGCTGGCTTTGGGATCAGGAAGATCTTTGTTCAAATCAGATCTTGGCCACCTCACCTCACTTGTCTATATTAGTTTGCTCATCTAGAAAATGAGGATAATAGCAGCACCTAAATCACAGGGTTGTTGTTAGGATCAAATGAGATAACATTATATAAAGTCCTTGGAAAATCTTAATATGCTTTATGAAGACTAGCTTTTATTTGCTACTATTATTACCCATAACTCAGAGGCTGCATGACCTAGCTGATAGGGGGCTAACCTTAACATCAAGAATACCCAGGCTCAAAACTGGGTACAAATTAATTTATATTTATTTTATTTATATTATTTATATTTATTTTATTATATATTATATATTATAATTTATTATCATATATTTTATTATCCATTATATTTTATTGTTATATTATCATATATTATCATATATATTATTATATTTATATTAATTATATATAATATACAAGATACTTAAATTTTGACTGCCTCAGGTAGCTCTCTGTGACTAGAAGTTACATATAAGTTGTTGATCTATATTGAAAAGGGGCCTTCTATGCCAATAAAATAATGTTAATAAATCTAATATTAAAAATGCCTCAAATATAAGTAGATTTCCTTTTGATTCATAAATAACTTAGCTTTATAGATTCAGATTATTATTGTCATTAGCTCATTCGCTGCTTGTATGCCAATTAAATATAGAACATTGTGCTCAAGGAAACAAGATGAATAAAATGCAATCTATTCGCTAATGTGGTTAAGATCCAGTGGGAGAAATAAAATATATACACATTTAAAAAATCATAATGGCTCTATCTGTGAAATCATTCAGGTCCATGGAACTCCTAACTGAGGAAACCTCTAGGAGTAACCATTACAGATCAAAGCCTTCTCTGGGACATGTTGTCTTAATCTTAGCTCCTCTGACTCTAAAATGAGGGAATTGGGCTAAGTGGATTCTGGATGTCCCTGGAGTTCTTCTAGATTAAGTGCCTCATCCAGGAGCATAGAGTAAAAATGTGTCAAAAAGCAGGGATTGAACCCAGATATTCCTGGCTTCTAAGACCAGTTCCTACCTACTTTTCTTTACTAACTGGGAAAAAATAAACCAAAGCAAACTAAAAAGAAATTAAAAACCTCACAGGTACCTCATAAAGGTAATAGAGTACAAATACGATTAAATCGCATGAGGGAGAAAACATTTCTGGGAGGTATGAGAGCAGCAGGGCTCTCAAAAAAGGCTTTCTGGAGGCAAAAAATTGAATTGGACCTCATGAACATTAATTATCTTTGTACAGAGTTATGAAAAACATTTTTCTTCCATTTATCCAGATTCTGTGTAAATGGGAACCTACAGTACTTATATATGTCTTTCAACTTAGACATTTTCATTGATAATCTGATGTGAGAAATATTTTTAAGCATTAGCTGAAATGTTAAGTGTCAAAGGAAATTAATTCCCTGGCTGGCTTGTTTTTTCTCTGAGGCAGATATTGATGAATGTACAGAGGGAATCATTGAGTGCCACAACCATTCCCGCTGTGTTAACCTGCCAGGGTGGTACCACTGTGAGTGCAGAAGCGGTTTCCATGACAATGGAACCTATTCACTTTCCGGAGAATCCTGTATTGGTAAGCACCTTTCCTCCAAGGATTTTTTCTCTTTACCCAGATCGCATCAGGTTCTGCTACCATATTTAATGAAAAAGATGCAGCATAATCAGCTATGAAAGAGATGGAGCAATACAGTAGATAAAGCACTGGCCTGAGCCAGAGGATGGAGGTTCAGATCCCATCTCTGGCTATGTGAATGTGGGCAAGTCATTTACCTTTCCTGAAACTCAGTTCACCGTAAAATGAGTGGGTTGCACTAAATGATATCTGACAACCTTTCCAATTCTAAATCTATAAGCCCATGATTTCTTAAGTTCAATTTATTTACATAATAGGCAGCATTTTACTATGGATCCCTGGACATGGACTCAGGAAATCTGAGTTCAGGTTTTTCCTCAGACTCTTACTAGTTAGCTGTTCAAGGGCAATTTACTTCCCATTTTAGAGTCGCAGGTGAAATGTGGCTAATGATATTGGTACCATGGGTCTATCAAGAGTTAGCCATGGTAAAATGGAAAGAATGTTTAATCTGGGAGGGTCAGAAGAACTGTGTGTGAATACAAATGCAAATAATCACATGTGACTTTTAATTTAATCTCTTGGGGGTGGTCATTCTTTTTATTTGTAATTCAAAAAAGTAAATGATCTCTAAGTCCTTTCTTGGTTCTAAATTTCTAATCCTAGGATTCTAAGGAATTGCCTAAAGACACAACACCAAACCTAAAGTGACTTGCCCAGATTTACCCAGCTATTAATGTTAGAGCCAGGAATTTAAACCTAGGTTTTTCAGACTCCATCCTCTAAACTCTAGGCACTCCACCAGGCCCTCTTATCTCTGGTATGAGAATAATGCCTGTATGATCTAGATAATAGGGTTCTTAAAGGTGAGCTGTTGTAATCATCACCAGATTGTCATAAAATTTAGGGGCTGTGGAATGTTCTGAATTAGAATGAAAATAAGGAAGGTGAGTAGAACAAAATTTATCTCACCCTCTAGCATTTATCTTAAAGAAAACCACAAAAGAACACCTTCCCATTTGAAGAGCTATATAAGCAGGTTCAATCCAATATCATCAGCACTGCCATCTTTTCGTTGCACTGACCATGTAACCCAAGTCATAGTTTATATGAACCCCAAACTACTTTTTTAAAAAACTAGTTCAATGAAAAACATGATTGAAAGTTATTTCATGGCCCAGGAGTACAAGTTGCAATCCAGTAATGAGACAGACAAATATCAAGGAGTTTGAGATAGTCAAAACAGCATTAATAATGTTAATTGCATCCTTTAATCTTCATGTTTCTCGCCCTACTCCCTACTCAGGAAAACAAGATGGATTTATGAATCCTTTCAACATTGAACAGAAAAGGGCCAAAGGCTGCTCCCTCCAGCTAGGCACACCATGCTGTCTCTCAGAGTTGTGTGAAAATACGGTTTTTAATTATTATTTGGTTCATTTGTTAATCATACCATTCATATATGATAGGCATTTCTTAAATTCTTGAAATGAGTAGGGCATGGGGCAGAGGAAGAAGGATCTAGTAAAGTATACAAAGGAGCTGTCTATGTGGGAAACTATTCTTATGGAAAATCCTATCACCACCCCCTTTGTAACTTAGGAGATAAATCCTAGAAAGTTGCTTCAAGCAAATGGAGACTTAGTCTTGTCTAGTGTCACACAGTTAGCTACTGTCAGAATAACATATTGAACCCAGGTCTTTCTGAATTCTAGTCCAAAAACCCATGTAATATGCCTCATTGCCTCTGACTGAGTAAGGAGAGTCCTGGGTGTTCCAACCCCGACTCAAATGAATTATGAGCTTTGTCATCATGGGCAAGTTAATGGAACATTCAGGTTAATCAAAATAGTTAATTCAAAAATACTATTGAATCGGGTTCTAAATGTGTTGTTTCAACATTCAGCTTCTGCATGGATATAATACAGAATACGTATGGTTTTTTTGATGACTGATGATCTCTAAAATTTTTGCTGTACATAGAGTCACTAGGGAAGGTTTAACACTTTGGAATTTCAGAAGAGAATTCAACACAAAACCTGGAATGTTTTTATTTTTTACCAAATTAATACTAAAAGGCAGAATAAATCGGCTCAATTTTCTGTGCAAGTTTTTAGCCAGTTCAATTTAGTTCCTTTCATTGTGTTTTAGTTTCTTTAGTACTAAGAAATGTATAACACAACACTAGTGTATCTCTCTCTCAGAGTTGTGAAGATAGAATGTTTATACCATAGGTTAAAGTCTTTTTTATAAAGCATAAAAATTTCCAAAAACATATTTTCTATTTGATTACATTTTTGACATTTTGATTTTTTCATTTTAAAACAGAGGCAGAATCTGATTAGATTATTGCTTTAATTAATTATATTATGATTAATAAAGTTTTTACTCTGAAGCAACTAAAAGATAGACTCAATCCCTTTCTTCCTTGAAAACAAAATGTTTAAGTTTTTCCCTTTGTAAATCAGAAATTAGACTGATGGCATTTTCCTAGCAGAAAGAGAAGTACAAAGCTATCAATGAAAGTGAATGTCTGATATTAACAAATGATGATAGCCATAACCTATGGCACCAGGATATACTATTCGTTCTGTCTCTTGATGGTGGTATCAGACACCAAATTTCTGTTGCATTTAGAAATATTGTGTCTTAATACCAAAAGTTGAATTACCCTTATTTTTGAATCATTGCCAGAAAAGTATTATAAGTAAAATATTTAACGATGAGATTGATGCATTTGTAAATTCCTGTGCAGTGGTGGTTGGTGCCCTATGTCGCCTTCTAGTCCAAATTCTTCATTTTAAAAAGATGATGAAACTTAAGCAATGGTAGATTAAGTTGCCTGAGTCTATAGAGTTAGTAACATCATCACTGACAAGATTAGAATTCTAGTCTTTTGACTCAGACACATTTTTCTTTCCATTGAATCATGATGTTATGTTTTGCTTGACTACATAATTATTTGTTAAAATGGGGGGAACTATTTGGAGGGGGGGGAAGTGTTAATAGGTGCTGATAGATAATTTGATTCCAAATAATGGTACTCTCAAGCCACCAGCCAAACTGCTTCATCAGAGTCTATTTAGTGCATATGTGTTAGCTTTCTCCAAGGCAGTAGTGTTCTCCCTGCTCACAGAAGGGCACTCAGCTTAAAGGTTCTTAGACTATTTTCCTTCCCAATGACATGAGATTCTGTTGCTCATACAATGGTAATACTGGTCTCCGATTCAGAGCTGACCTAGTAATATGAAAAAATAATATGGAATATTATTCTGAAATATTAAGCTTATAGACATTGCAATTTGCTACGCAACCTTCACTCAATTTCTAGAAAAAATATCCTAATCCTCATTGGTCAGCCTCACTCAAAAGACTCATATGACAGACTTTTCAGTGACTACATGGTCTATTTAAAAACACAGAAAACTCTATAAAGGAGCAATCTGCAAAGAAATTATTTTGCTTTCTCATCTCTTCTCATCTTCTTCCCATTTCCCCCAGGTGGTAAAACGATTAGGGAAAGGAGTTTGGCTTTTGGAACCTACTGTGACTTATTTTGCAATTAATGCCTTCTCTCTGTTCATTATTTCACATTTATTTTGTATATTGTTGGTTGCATGTTGTCTCCCCCTTTAGACTGAGAGCAGGGTCTGGCTCTTACATTTCTTTTTTATTTGCATGGCTTAGTATGGTTCCTGGAATAGAGTAGGTGCTTAGTAAACATTAACTGGCTGATTGACTAAGATTTCACATTATCTGACAGTCAAGATGCTTCCTGGGTGCCTGTTCCACCTTTTTGGTCCAATCTTGGTCCCTGTTCATTCTGGCTATTTAGGATCTGTCTTCACCTGTCCTTCAATGCAATCCTTCCTAAATGCAGTCAGACCAGGGGTCAGAGACAGCATCAAATGACAAGATACAAGTTGCTGCTGCTGGCTGCCCCTTTCTGGCAGCATGGGGGAATTGGAAATCTCTTTGAGAGTCATGGAAAGGCAAACACAAAGGTATTATAAAAAATATACCTCCTCCCTGAATTTCCTATTTTCTCATTGATCTATTTTCTTTAGGTCAAATTTGGGGGAAATTAGTCACACCTTTTAAGATCAGAAATCACAGGTGGGTACTTCTGGGACAAGTAATTTAGTTATTTATTGGAATAAAGAGGTTTAGGGGTGGATTAAGGTCCAGGAGATTTTAGCTTTAATCTGACTCTCCTCACTAACCCCCTACATATCCATACAGAAACGAATTTAGGATTATGAACAAATTTAGGGATAAAAAAGGAATTTAAAGATAAGGAAACACTCTTTGTACTGCTTGACTTCAACAGATGTTTCAAAGTGACCTCAGGGGTCAAAAATGGCCAGAAGTTTTGTTTTTGTTTTCTCTCCTTAGTAATGTTTCAAATAAAAATAATTTTCTTATTAAAAAATTAAGATAAGGAAACAGTGACCCAGGGATGTTATGTCCACTGTCACACAGGAATTTTTTTAAGCTAGAAAGTGATCTCTAGAAGAGTGCTCTTTCTATAAGAGCCTGGGCTTTCTTCTCTCTTTGCCCATGTTTCCTCATTTGGAAGCCAGAGATAATAATAGGCATCCTGCCTAATAATGAGGATTGCTGTAGAGATCAAAAGACAAAATAAGAAGGAATACACTTAGAAAACTCTAAAAAGCCTCAAACAGCTACACAATTTTGCTATTTTTAAAAAGAATAAAAAGCCTTGTGTGCTCAAAATTCTGCTGCACTCTAGGGGTAATAAACATAGGAGTTGTGGTCACCACTGTTGAGAAGCATGAACCCTAGAGTTGGGGATATATGATTTATACACACAAAACAAGAGCAAACAATGCGAGAGAGAATATAATTAAGTGCTTAAATTATGTGAGACAGACTTTAAATATTTTAGATCAAAGAAGAGAAATCAGTGAAAAATGGAGTACTTCAGGAATGAGGAAGATTTCATGAATGAGGAATAATTTGAGCTAGACTTGAAGAATTGTCAATATTTGGAATATTATGAGCTTGATGTAGTAGATAGAGGGTTGCCTTGCAATCAGGAAGAAGTGCCTCTGCTAGGTAGGAACTGTGACCATATGCACATCAATTCATTTCTTTTTGCCCCAGACAAATCTCTAAAACTATAAAATTGAGGGAATCTGCATAGATAGAGGGAGTTTCCATATTGGAAGGTAACTTTATTGATTAAATATTAACATTCCTTTCTCTATCCCTTCCTCCTCCTCTTTTCTTTGCTTCTCAAAATCTATTCTATTCTTTCTTTTTGCATTTGGGGTAAAATAGACCAAATTCTTGGCATGGAGTCTCTTCAAATCCAGCCTCAGGCAATTGCTTTACTAGCTATGGGTCTCTGAGCAAGTCGCTCATGCCATAGTAAGCATCCAAGGCAATATTTGTTTGGACATCCTTAAGAAAAACTGGTTGGCTCAGTATATCAGGACCACCCTATGCCTTCCAGAGCCTGTGGGGAAAACCCCAAATTCCCACGTTTCTCTGAACCCACCATATTTGTTTAAATGAATTCAGTTGGAATTAAAAGAAAAATATGCCTTAACAAATTTCTCTGACAAATTTCTGCTAACTAGGACTTTTAAAGATGTAGTATAAATAGGGGAGTAGGTATATGGCTCAGTGGATTGAGAGGCAGGCCTACTAAATATGGGACATCCTGAGTTCAAATATGGCCTTTGACACTTCCTAACAAGTCACTTAACCCTCATTGTTAGCCCCTGCTGCACTTCAGTCTTAGAACTAGTACATAGTATTGATTCTTAGATGGAAGGTAAGGGTTTAAAGCAAATCAAAAAAGAAGTGGTATATATACACAAGAAATAGAGTCATTCTCCAATATTTAAAGAGGCCAAGGGGTATGAAAATAATGACCAACCATTTGAAAATAAAGCCTCATATCATTAATGATAAATTAAACTTAAAACAATTCTGAGTTCCCATCTCATACCCATCACATCAGCAAATATGACAAAAGGGTAGAACAGCAAATGTTGGAAGGGTTGTGTAAGCACAGGTACACCAATGTACTATTGTTGGAACTATGAAGTGATGAAACATTAATCAAACAACTTGCAACTATATCCAACAATGTCATTAAACTTTGTATATATTCTTGTACTTTCCTCTTCCTTTTCTTCATTCCTTTCTTCATCAATAAATATAAAGTACTTAAAGGTTTACGAAGTGCTTTCTATACAATGGTGCTATGAGAGAGATTGTTCTAGTATTGTTATCTCCATTTTACAGAGGTATAAACTTGTGCCTCTTTGGGATTTAAGAGATGTGCTGAGGGCCATTTGGTCACTATGATTTCCCCGACTCTAGTTTATGTATTCCTGGAAAATCTAGTCTACTTTTTTGCTATTTCATATTATTTTCCTCCAAGAATTATGGAGGATGATATTGACCCCAAAGGCTATTTTTCAATGATGCCAAATTTAGGGGCAGCCAGGTGGCTTTATAAAGAGCCACACCTGGAGATGAGAGGTCCTGGGTTCAAATATGACCTCAGACACTTCGTAGCTATATGAATCTGGGCAAGTTACTTAATCTCAAGCCTAGCCATTACTGACCTTCTGCCTTAGAATCAATAATATTGATTCTAAGAATATAAGTTTAAAAAAGAAAAAAAAAAGATACCAAATTTGCAAGGATAAAAAAAAGCCTTTTTCTTTAATTATGAACATTTGTATGGAGAATGAGATTAAGCCACAACATGTTCTCTTCAGAGACTTCCTATTCCAATAACATGTGTGGAGGAAATAAATCAGTTTTTGCAGATACTGAGAAAATGGGACTGTGTTGGGGATATGCTCAGGAATGGATTATATGCCTTGCTTTTAAAAACAAGCCCAAGTAAGATAAAAGAAACTCAACACAATTTTGACTTCAGCCACAGCAACTCTTGGAGTATAAAGGGCTTTGGATTTGTGTTTAGTGGAAAGAGTATTCACACTGAAAAAAAAAAGATAAAAGAATCTTCGTTATAAATTATATTCTAAAAAAGAATGATTTTTCATCTTCCCTTCTCCCCTTTGCCCATTTCCTAGCACAATGCTTCATACATAGTTGGAGTTTAATGATTGCTTATTGGATTAGAGTTGATTGGATTAAAATCTAAATGGATTAAATTTGACTGCATCCTCTCTTCAGAAAAAAGGCATTTCAATTTTTTCTTGCCTTGACAATAGTAGATCCTAATTGATGATTGTTAAATTGAGTGGAACTGAATTTTGGGAGGAGATCCTCTTACCAAATGTAAATGGTAGGTGAAGATAATGGAATGATTTAAAACTAGTGGTTTTGAGCTTGAGTGTTTTAGGTTGTTCTTACTTTATATGAGCATTCACAGATAATTGCCCTCATTATCCACTTCATTTTGTGTGTTGACGTAACTTTGGAGTCAAAGATTGATTTTCAATTCAATTTGTATTGACTCTAGAGAAAAACAGGCTTATCCAGTACTGGGGGTGCTTTCCTGGGTTTTGTTCATAACCAAATTGGCTCAGCTTTGTTTAAAGGGCTGTGTGCATGTTTCTCTATGTTAACATCTATAAGATGTCAAGAGATAGTAAAACATCATTATCAATATCATATCTGTGCTGTTTTAAGTCATTGATGGGTGTCACAAATGCCATGTTCATAGAAACAGCTATCATATGTCAACTTGGAGCTTCCTTCCTTTAGATGTCATAGGGTCTTTGAGTGAGAAAAAGTCCTGTATTCAAACCCTGACTCAGTTACTTATTAGAAATGTGACTCCAGGCAAGTCTGTTTTTCTAGATGTTCATTTCCCCATCTATAAAATATGGTGTCAGACTTGGTGACCTCTAAAGTTCTATCCAGATCTATAATTTATGAATTCATGATTGACTTATTCTCAAGTCCATGGCAGAGTCTTGAGATATACATGGCTCTGAATAAAATCATTGTTGACAAAAATCTGTGATGCAAGAAGAAGTAAAGGCAAATATTGTTGGATAACTGATGGGACAGAAGGTCAAGAAAAATCATGCATTCCTATTTGGTACCAGCAACTCCAAGCGTGAACCCCAAAGCAAGCATCATAGTTACTGAGCAGCAGGACAATAATTTTACCCAACTGCTTTCTCTCCATTACCCACAAGCACAAATTTCCAAGGCCATTTACATTCGCACCATAGGCAAGCAATAACTTTACTGTGAGGGTCTGGGAGGCTAGGGGATGAATGAGTCTGCCTGGGCGATTGTGATAACTTCTTGACATTTAAAACAAAAGACTGGACATAAATAAGCCTTTTGTTGATGACTAAACTTCGTCATTATGGACATGGTTTGTTGGACACGGGATTATAAGACTGATATTTTCATGGGGCTAACAAAGCTTTTATTTTTTCTCCCCCTATCTCTTTTCTCACTGTCAACCTTTCAACCATCACTCTTTGCCCCTGTCAGTTTGTCTAGTTTGCTTCTGGTTTGTGCTTTTAGTCTGAGGTAGGATAATATGTTAGATAATAAGCTTCTTCGTGCCTTGTCAAAGAATTATTAATTATTATGACATGATAATTATTATAATATCATTATCATTATTGTACAATTATTATTATTAATAATTAAGACATAAAGAATTATGTCTCTTCTATGAGCTATTTCTAGCACAGACTCAAAAACATTTTTATTTGGTCTCTGAGAGGATATTTTTGGACTTTTTCAAACCTTTACTGATTATATATTCCAATAATTGAGATAATTAGAATAAGAAACACAATACAGTGAATAGTATACTAGGTTAGGAATCAGGCAAAGCTATATGGTCATAAGTAACTGTGAGTCTCAGTTCTCTCACCTATAAAATGCAAATAATAATCCTTGGAACACAGTTGTTATGAGGCTCAAATGAGATAATGCATTTAAAAGTCATTGAGAATTTAAAAGTATAAATCATGTATGTGAAAATCTTAAGGATCATTGACTTCAACAAATGGGGAAGGGAGGTTGCCAGTGTGAGAAGTTTATCATTGTGGATGGAAAACCCTCTGTGACTTATTATATAAAACAATAGTTGTGCATAAGGGTGTGGGGTAAGTTCTCCAGCTTCATGGGCTCCAAATGATCAGAGCCAGGATCTGAATGGAGATTTGCCTAATGCAAACCCAGCATTCTCTCATCTATTCCTTAAAGATTTTTTTATAAATGTCAGCTGTTTTATCATTATTACTGTTGTTATTATCATTGCTCTCCTCTGGATAAGTGAGCTGTTACCTCAAATTCTAGGATATACATTTTGTGTTTACAATCACTCGATTTAACTTTATCCCCCCTATGGGTTAATCCCTGGGGATGCTATTATCCATCCAATCTCAGAAGAAAGCTTTCTTTGTCAGATTATTTTCTTAGTCTCAAAGGAATTTCTGTATTTGAGAACACACTACAGCCCACTTCCTACCTCTTGAAGCTTAGCAATGAACAGCCAATTTATTATAGAAACTTCTGAAAAGAATATATAGAATGTAAAGATCATGTCCACATCACAGCTCATAGACTGGCTTCTAAAGCCTCTTTAAAATGGATATGGAATTGTTTTAGTAGTAAACAAGTATTGTGACTGTGGGATAAATAATCACCTATGAATATTTAGGTTAGACTGTAAGCTATAATTCTTAGAACTCATGAAAGACAATCAGCATAAAATTCCCTTTTTAAAATGTCATCCTTAAAACCTGTTTGCATTATGAACATGCATTCATTTGAGGAAAGTTTAATTTTCCTCTCAAATTTAGTGTTTCCTGATTAGGTGTATTATATGTGGACAGTAAAGGGCTGTGAACAACAATAGTTAGGTTCTGGTGGAATAGCCCAATATTCTTATCCCAGAAATAAGGTAAATATTACATGCAGAAGAACTAGTTATAAGAGCATCTCTCTGAACACAGCAATATTGCCTGGCTGGTAGCATCCACAAATTTCTTCCTGAAACTAAGGGGGAAATCTCTATTGTTAAAAAAAAGTGTTTATTAAGTACCTACTGCATGCAGAGATGGGTTAAAGAAGCAAAGTTGAAGCAGAAAGTATAATTCTATCCTCAAATGAGAAAATATTTGTGAAAATACTTAGCAGAACACCTACCACATAACAGGCATCCTATAAATGTTTCATCTCCTTCCCCACTAATGGAAGTTGACCAGCCTTGGGAATAATGACATAAAAATAGAATAACTAATTTGAAATAATGCAGGCAATACTATTATTGGGTCTGTTTCTTAAGGAGATGAGAGAGAGAAAAAGAGAGAGAGAGAGAGAGAGAGAGAGAGAGAGAGAATCCATATGTTCCAAAATATAGCATCTCTATTTGTGGTGGCAAAGAATTGGAAATTGAGGAGATACTCATCAATTGGGGAATAGATGAAAAGATTATGATATATGATTGTGATGGAATACTACTGTGACATTAAAAAATGAACAGACTGATTTTTTAAAAAGTTGGAAAGAACTACATGAGAGAATAAACAGTGAAATGAGTAGACACAGGAGAATATTATTCATAGCCACAGAACTAAATGCTGGAAGAATAAACTGTGAATATTACCTCCATAAAGTGAACAAAAAGGTAAAACATCAAAGACTTGATTTATATGTACATGTTGGCCTCCTTGATATATCTCTTGTGATGTAGGCAGGTTGGGGAGAAGGTAAGATATTTGTGGATGTATTTTATTATGTACAAGTGAAGAAAAGTAAGCTAAACATATAGGAGATTTATGATTTCATTTGTGTACTATCATCTTTTTTCTTTGTATCTGGTAACCCTTGTTTTATTTGGTTTTGTAAAATTTGGAGGTAAAGAAATAAATTAGAAAAAAAGAACATGTAACATTCCACCTGGAAAAAAAATAATGTATGAAGGATTGAGGAATTCAATTGGGGATTGAAGAATTCAGATTGGGATCTTCTTGTAAGGCTTTTTTATGCCATTAAAATAATAGTGATCTAAAAAAATTACCTCATTGTAGATCTTGACAAAAAAGAAATCCTCAAGTAGTAAATTCCTGTGAGGAAGTCCTGGTGTGTTATCGAAGAACCAACCCAGATAAATTCAGAAAACAATAAACCAAGCTGGATAAGAAGAGATCATAACATTTTAGTCTCATTTGTGAGCTCAGCAGTCCATATTGACTTTCAAAGCCCCTCTTCATAGTTGTAGAAGAGCTATGAACACATATTACAAAATTACAGATCCATAAAGTAAGTGCATAAGGGAAATGCAAGACAAAAGCTCTGGGATTGTTAATAGGGGAAAGCCCATCATTGGGAGGAGAAATCAAGAATGGTTTTTAAGATGAGTTTTAAAAGATGGTAGATCCAGTCACTGTACTGTTGACAAATAACCTTGCCTAAATTACATGGCTCCCTGTGTATGCCTTCCATATGGTTGGAACTATATAATGGAAATATGTTTTGCTGAGGCAGAGTTGGACAGAGCCACCACTTGACTTGGCCAGCTGTGAGTTTTATATGTGAGTTGGGTGGAAGATTCAAGTCAGTTACTGTCATCTAAGAAATACCTGTGATGGCAGAGTGACTTTGAACTATGCTGAATAGGAAAGGTCTAAATCGTAAGCTTATTTATTGATTCAGTGTTAGAGGGAACCTTGAAGTTATATAGCCCAACTCTATCATTTTAAAAATGATGAAACAAAGGCACAGAGTTAAGATCACACTGATAAGAAGCAGCAGTAGCAGATGGAAGCTGATGCTTTTCCCACTGAACTCTACTGCCTGACTCAGTGTCTCCTAAGACACTTTCCACCCTCATAGTTAGTTTAAACTCAAAGAATCTTATCTTTGGCAGAAGAGAAAAACAATAAATTTGGAGTCAGAAAACCTAGGCTCAAATTCCAGCTATGGTACATACTATTTCTGCATGTTTGGGAAAGTCACTTGATGTCTTACTCTCAATGATCACAATGAGCGTATTGAATTAGACAACATCTAGGATTTCTTTTACTCTAAACTATGGCTTGGGGTTGTACAGTAGGATCTCTATCTCTGTGGGAGATAAATTCCAAGACTTACCTTGGATGGATGAAACCATAGATTAGAGCAAATATCTGCTGTTAACTGAAGGTAACTGAACTAGAAGATTCAAGGGCACAATTGTAAAATTAGAGGTTCATCAGATGATAGGGACTGTCTAGTCCAAATGGATATTCTTTACAGATTAGGGAATTGGAGTAAAGAGAAATGGTGAATCTGGGACTTTAGTCCTAGTCTTCAGTCTCTAAATGCAGCACTGTACCTACTGATCACCAAGATATTTCCCACCTTCGCAGTAAAAGTATAATTATAGGATGTGAAAGATAGAAGATATTCCAGAAGTCCTCTGGTCTAAGATAATTTATTTTTCAGATGGGGAAGTTAAGCTTCAGAGGAAAGGGTGTTACATGGCTAGGGATGGTAGAGTCGAGAGCTCAGCTTATGTGCTCTGGCTCCCATTCCAGATTTTCCACAATGCCAGACCATTATTACTATAATACTGAGAAGTAACAATTCTGGAATAAATGCTTTTAAATACATTCTCCCCCTTAAGGGTAGGGACTAGTGAATTTCTAGAGTTGCCCAACATTTCCCAGGAAGCTGTTGCACCATAACTAGTAATTAAAACATTTTTTTCAACTCCCAATGTAACATAATTAATCAGTTAACAATTAAAGAAGCCATGGTCATGTCAGTTGTAAAAATGTAGCCTGTTAGCATGACTATGCTGTTTATCAAAATATTTCCTCAGGCATAAGGTAACCTTTATATAAAAGAAGTGATCTCTCTCCCATATGGATACTTGGGAATAAGATGAAAGAATATATGAAAAAATATTTTGCAAGTTTTGGCAAAGAAGCATTGGAGATAGCCTAAGTTCTGTGGCTATTAGAATGGAGTGTGATTTGGAGAACACACCTCTGACAAATGTTCCATTGTTCTTTACTTCCCAGAGAGATTGCTTAGATATTCCTTGTGTGAAAAATTTTAAAAAAACTTATAAAATTTGTAAAAAACTGTAAAAATCTGTCCCTGAGCCTTTTTTAAATTAGGAGATAGGATATTACTTTTCATTCAACAACTTTCTGGAGGAAATGATTTGTCAAAATAGGGTGTGCACAGACACTGCATTAGCTGGAAGCCCAGCACACATTTGTTAGAGAAAATTCTCTTGTACAACATTAAACAAAAGCATTGGAAGGAGCAATCCCAAGCTGACATCAGAAGTCAGACTAGATCCCAATAGTGCTAGCTTGCAAATGATTATTATGGAAGACAACATGTTCAAATAAATATTGAATGGCCCTGACAACTACTTCATTCCAGGGAATCAATATATTCTTCTGGGGCCCTGGCCATATCCTTGCCCACATTCCCAGCCTCCCTGTTCTGTGCTTTCCTCACCTTATACCATGATTATTCAAATATTAGACCTGCACAGTCAAAAATCCACAGTTAGGTGAAAGAGAAAGATACAATCTTCAAGTTGGAATAGACTTTAGAGACATCTCATCCAGGTATTGTTAACTAGGAACTCATGGAGAGATTTTAGGGAGTCCATAAGCTTAGATTGGAGAGGAGAGAGAAACAACCACTTTATTTCCACAAAACTTTAATTTGTCAGTGCCTTCAATTATGAATATAAGCAACAAACATTATTCTAAGAAAGCATCCCTAGGCTGTGCCAGATGTCCAAAACAGTCCATTAATTTTTTTGATGTGAAAAACCTCTGATCTACTTCAATTCCTTTGTGGTGCAGTTGAGGAGACTGAATCCAACAGAAGTAATGTCACTGGCATAGTCACCCAGGCCACTAACAGAAGTGGTGGGAGTAGGAGTGAGTTATTTGTAATTTGTAGAGGATAACCCAAATGATCTTATCTCCTGTTGTAAGGGCATTATTGTGGGGTAAAGTTAGTTTTGTTTTATTTAAGGTGAGAATGGGTTGGGGGGATTTCTTTTTTATGTTATGTTTATAAATTCTGCAAAGCAGAAGTGAGTATGTCTACAATCCATGACTGATTTGTTCATATCTAACAAAGTGATCAAGGTGACACATCACCTTATTCTTCTGTAATCTCAGCCTCATTTTTCTGGACCTTTTAGCCCATGATAGTGGGGAGCTCTTTTCCCATGTATGTCCCACAAAATTCAGCAAGCATCTATAATACCTCCTACTAAGGGTGTGTTAGGTCTTCTCTCCTTAAACTCTAGAGGCTTATTCTCTTCTTTCAGTAAGTCTACCCTGGCCAACCTCTCTTTTCTTGAAAGATCTGGATTACTACTATTTTGTAATATTAACATGACTGACCCACTTCCAATCATAAATAGTCAAAGTCTATTGAAATACCACTGGACATGGGGTGAGAAGATAGACGATTAAGTCTCTGCTTTGTCCTAACTAGCTGTGAGATTTTGGACAAATCCCTCTACCACTTTCAGATTTAATTTTGTCATCTGTAAAATTGGAGTGGTAATACTTAGAGTATCTACAGTGAGGGATTGTGATGTCAAAATTGCTTTTTATATTTTGTATCATGTTAGTTAACTTGAACTAATATCACCAGTAACTAAGTAATTATATAACTGTTATACTCATAGCAAGCATGATCATAAACCAGTGGATCTGAGGATTCAAATATTCAATTCAATTCACTGGATATTTTAATGCATAGATATGGTTGCTGCATTCAATATTACAGATTGCAATGCACACATGATTTATCTGTTCAGTTTTCATCTATATTTTACCATAGATCCTATAAAATAGGTTTACCCATCATGAAGTAGTTCAGAAGTTCTTAATCATTTTTTGGTGACCTGGATCTCTTTGACAGTCTGGTGGAACCTTTAGAAATCCTCTAGATTAACATTTTTAAATAATTGAAGGAATGGTAAAATTTTACTTAAAGGTTAGTGACATATAGAAGTGTATTTTCCCCTATCCAAGTTCATCCCCCCGAAATATATCAATGGACCATAGGTTAAGAACTTCTGTTAGAGACCTTTTTTTTTAATTTATTTTAATTATTTAGAGTTTACCAGTCAAATACTAAGGCTTTCTGTCCCTAATCTCTCAGGATATATAATAGTAACCATATTATTCACCTACTTCCTTTTCTGATAACGCAATGAGATAATATACATAAAAATAATTTTTCAAACCCAAGGTCTATGATGATTATAATTATGATGACTGTGGTGGTAGATTTGGAACACTGATTCAACAAGATATTTTCCTATTTATATAGTACTTTATGGCTTCTAAAGTTATGTGAATACCTCAAGGGGGCAGTGAATTTGTTGTAGCTGAGTGACCACTGGCTTCAGAGTCATGTGATTTGAATTTGAATTTCATTGCTCCTCCTTTCATTTATGACTTTGGATAAATTACTTCATTTCTCTGGGTCTCAGCTTCCTCACCTGTATTTTCTGGAATTTAACTAGATAATTTTTAATATTCCTTCCTACTCTAGATCCTATGAACTAAGATAATGTACACATCATTTCACTTCATTTATAAGCATACACATAGAAATATTTATACATCTATATAGAGAAGATATTTCTTTTTTAAGTAAAATAAACAGTTTTATAGTATACAAAGGGATTTTTCTAAAAGTTTGGCTACCAAAGAGGGAAGAAATAAATGATTATGATTTGAGGAATGGGAAGGTCAATGAAGGGTTATTTTTGTTTTTGTTACTTGCTTTTTTTAATATGGGGAAGCCTGGGCATGTGTGAATGCATCAGAAAAGGAAATCGAAGACAAAAAGAGAAAATGAGAGAACAGGAGCATAATGGAGTAGAGGGCAAAGCTGATGAGAGAAAAGAACAAAAGAAAAATAAGATAAAGAGAAATACAGAAAGAGGGAGAGGCAGAGAGAGAGATGTACAACAGAAGAGAAAGGAAGAAAATGATGATGTTTGGGCTACTAAGGGATGAGAGCATGTTCAAGGAAAAGGACCCTCTCTCCTTGATACAGAAGCAAAAGCAGAAAGAATGAAAGTGATTGATGGAAGCAGAGGGATTCACAATAAACTACCAGTTGACTAGTGCTCTGACCCTCAAAGGTCTTGCATGATTGAACAAAGTGCCAGTTTTTGTTTTCATCTTTGTTCTCTCTCATATACCAGGGAAGTATCTGGGATGAGGTTGGACTAAGAGGGAAAGTTTGTTCCTAGACCCATTTGAACCCCAGGGATGAAACAGCCAGGAGGCACCCTGCATTTGATGTGTGCACTTAGTTTTTGGTCTTGTCTGGACTCCAACTCTTCTTGACTCCAAGTCCAATACTATCCCTTAATGATTATTTCATGGTTTACACAGTGTAGGTGCTATTCACAGTGCTGGGCTAGTAGATTATATTCTCCCTACTCACTTCACATAATGAATATCCACGACCTCAACCTTTCTCCTAAATGTGATGTTGGACCAGCAATTTTAATTGTACTATTATGTGTGTGTGTGTGTGTGTGTGTGTGTGTGTGTGTGTGTAATGCCCTTGCTTTGTGGGCTAGTTTTAATTTTCAGAGCCTATTAGATTGGTTTACCTGTGGCAGGAATTCAATATATGAAGACAAAATGGTACAGTGGAAGTAGAGTTAGAATGGTTAGGTTCAAATTTGTCTTCTAACTTTTACTAGTTCTGTGTCTTTGGACAAATCATTTAATTTTAATTAATATGATTAATAAACCTCAGTTTCCTTCTCTGTAAAAGTTGTTGGATGAGTTGGCCTTTGAGGAACATTCTAGTTCAAGATCTAGTATGAGATGATTATTGATCTAGATCTGTGTGTGCAGTGATTAGTTCAAGCTTTCTCAGTCATTCGTGATCCAAGGATCTATGTCCAAACAAACTGAATTGCTAGAATATCATAACCCTGCATAGATTTTAAGTAAGGCGGGTTGTTTAGACTATTATTATTTATGTAGGGTTCAGTGGAATATCATGAGGAATCTTAGTACTAGTGCCATATGCCACCATAAGTGATATTTAAAGCTTTGCATTCCTTGACTTCTGACACTTTGTTGGCACCCACAACATCTATGATTCAGCTATCCTCACCTGCCTGAAGTTCTGAATGTAACACCTCCATCTCTCTTAGTGCCTCTGAAATATCCCCAATGTCCTAGGGGGTCTTTCTTCTCATTTCCTTAGATTGTCCATCATTGGCGGAGACTCTTTCAGTCCCACATCAGACCCAACCCCTCTTATTACATTCTATCTATTCTAGATCTCATGGAAACCTTTACATATTTTTTCTTCCCCCCATTTAAATGCAAGTTTTATTACTATTCTTTTAGGTTTTAGTCTGTTTTCCTTTGCCCTTAGTAAAGTGATTGGCACGTAGTTAACTACATAGTGATTGATATTTGGTTTACTGATATTCAAAGAAGAAATATCCTAAGTTACTACTGGCAATATCTAATTCAGATACCACGCTAATGAGAAATCAATATTTTTTCTCTCAGTGATTTATCATCTCCTAACATAAGACCTTCAATACTAAAAAGTCATCTGTATTATATCAAGTCTATTCTAAATAAAATACCCAGCTTTTTTTTTCTAGAACTTCTCATTGGTTGGTAATGATTTCCACAAAGGACTTTCCATGTTTCAGGTTAAATTTACCAATATATCACCTGATCATGGTGGGAAGGGAAACTTAGATACACCACGGAAAAAATTTTAAAGGGGAAAATATGGGGCATTACAAGAACTTGTCCTTTGTCCCACCCCATACCAGGCTTCCAAGGAAATGTTTTACTTGATCTCTGCAATGAGCTTGTTGACTCCTCAACTCCTAAGGCAGGTATTAAAGTGCTGTTATGCTATTAAAACTTTAGCACAGTAATTTTTCACAGAAACCAGAAAAAAGAACAAGTTTCAGGCAAGATGGGATTGAGTCTGATGGCCTCAGAAATAAACGTTTATGAATTATATGTTCTTCGAGGCTAAAATAACCCAAGAACCTTGAATCAAAAGAGAAAGAAGATTTCCCAATTACAAGCCAGGCATTTGCTTCTCAAAGGGAAAAAGAAAAGAGAAAAAAAAGTGGTAATAGCTGCTTTCACAAACAGTGAAAATGGCAATCTGAGAAAATTAGATATAATGCAAGCTAAGCAAAGGAATTTTATTGAAGAAATCCTCATCAGAAAATGGAGCATTTAAATAATGAATACAGAAGGAGATGTGCAAAGAAATCACAGGAAACCATTATTTACAATAAGAAAAAAATGGGTACATACTAATGGTTATGGATTTGTGTACAAAATACAAGGCTTGCTGGTTGTTTCATTGCCTTTTTGTCATCAGCTGCCTGGTTGATGATTTGGGGAACTCTCCTGGGTGAATATCTTTGTGTTTGCTCAGCATAGAACAACAGTTGCAATATGTAAATAGGGTGCCTCTTCCCTTCAGAGGCCTTGGGATATGTATAATAGATTAAGTTGGCTTTGTGCAGAGCAAACAGGTCTGTATTACTGAGAATATGAATAATGTCAGTTTCCATAATTGCTAACATCTGGCTTTCCATAAATCTGTTAAATTGCATGGAAGCAGAATTAGATTTCTATGTCATAAGTAAAGCAATTATATGGAAGTCTGGAGGCAATGTGGCTCTAGATTCCACTGTGAAATTCTTTTAGTTTTGGACCATAGTGGCAGTTCCTCTGATGGACAGTAGAGTTGTTTTGTGCACTAAGTGTAGATCTGACAAGAGAAATATTGACAATATATTCTCAGTCACTCAATGTAAGATCAACCAGCAAAAGATGGGAAAGACAATGGGAACCTCAGTTCATGCAAGAAAAGAAGCCCATCATCAAGAAAGATCAGTACTTTCTACAACTGCATGTAGGCATTCGAGTGAATCTACTTAAACTAGAAATTTCCAGAACTCTTGGCCAATAAATTGGTCTTTCCATCCTTTGGTCCTTGACCATGTCATAAAAAATGAAACAAAACTTTTATTTTCTTTTTCCAATGATTTTTCATTGAAATATGTATGATTCCCACTGAATTATCTTTTCCAAATGGATATCTAAATAATAATAATATATATATTCTTAAATAGAATGGGCATTTTGTTTAATGATGGCAATATTAAAAATAATGGTAACTAAACTTTACATAATGCTGAGGGGATCAAATAAGGTATTATTGTATTTAACACTTACATTATTTCTGGATACTATTTTTTTGGGTTACTATTTTTAAATTTTTTTTGGTTACTATTTTTTGGCCACTATTTTTTGGATACTATTTTTTTAATCCTAATTTTTACAATGAAGAAACTAAACACAGAGAACTGAAGTGACTTGTTCAGGGCGACACAAATAGCAAATGTATGAGCCTGGTTAAGAAACCAGATCTTACTTATTCCAGTGAATTAGAGGCTTTGTGTTATGGTGAATACATAAAATTCTAAATTTAGAGTTAGAAGGTGGCCTAGGTACTCTGCCTTTACTATGCTATGCTGTCTCAGAGTCAGAACTTTTAGTCACACAGGTTTTTCCTATTATATTTTTACATATTTTCCCAATATATACATATATACATATAATACACACACATATATTTTAAATCCTTACCTTCTATCCTAGAATCAATACTGTGTATTGTTTCCAAGGCAAGAGAATAGTGAGAGTTGGGAAAGTGGGTTAAATGACTTGCCCAGGATCACACAGCTAAAAAATATCTTAGGACAGGAGCTCCCTTCTCTATGCCTGGCTCTCACTCCATGAGCTGCCCCATCTTTAAAATATTTTATGTGTGTTAGGACCTCTGTCTCAGCCATAAAATATTGATGTAATGAGATGTCCATTTATTTCTCCTCTGCATTGTGTATTTTTCCTCTGATTAGACCTAAATATGAGATTGTCCCTCTATCTTCTCTTCATTCGTTCTCTGCTTGATTTCTCTTTCTTTTCTTTACCAGATTAAGCCTGGTATCATTTTTATTTCTTATATCTTTTGTGACTTTAAGATTTAAAAAAAAGAAAAAAATCACTTCTAGTGGGGGAGTCAAAACATGGTGAAGTAAAAGAAGTACTCAACTGAGTTCTCACAACATTCCCCTCCAAATAACTTTAAAAAAATATGCCTCATATTGAATTCTGGAGCATCAGAGCCAACAAAAGGTCAAAGTGAGACATTCTCCCATGCCAAGACAACTTAGGAGATCAGAAAGAGAGATCTTTGACATGGGGATGGAGACTGGTCTAGAGCCCACATGAGTGGAATACCAGTAGTGATACTGCATAGTGGTGACAGAAGCAGCAGGATTTCTCAAGCCAGAGATGGTAACGGTGACCTGGCAGCTAGTCAAAAAGAGTCTATAGAAGACTGCTGTATTAACACTGGACACAAGATCAGATGCTATTTGGCAATTTTACTGCCTAAAACCACTTCTCGGTTATCATTTGAGGGCAGAAAGGAGCTTAGACTAAAGAAGTATCCATGAGAAGAAGTATTGCTTTTGGACACAAAAGATCAAGGACCCTGAGGAACAGTAAAATTTCAGAACCAAAGAGACCAATATTGATTGGAATCCTGAGGGATCAGGGACCCTTCCTGTGTGAGGATCAGAGTTCAGACCAGAAGAAGGGTGACTACACCTCTCTCAGATCACACCACCTAGGCAGCACCAAAAATTTCTAAACCACCAGAACAAGCTCTGAAAACAGCTGTGAAAAAAAAAATAGCATGAAGCATAAAAGCATTCCTTTCCCAAACCCATTGCTGAAAATAGAGTTTGACATAAAATTCAAATTAAAAATTAGGGTGGAAAAATGAGGAAATAATAAAAAATAGAGAGGAAACAACAAAAATCAGGGAGATCAAGAAACAAATTCAGAAGATGACAATAGATCAATGAGCAAAGTCTCAAACAATAATGTAAAATGGATACAAGACCAAGTATAATTTCTGGAAGAACTAAAAAAGTTTTTCAAAGTAAAAGAATAGTAGAGAAAGTATTAAAAATTAGATAAATTAGAAAAGAAATCAGAGCAAGAGAAGAAAATCATTAAAAGAGAATTAATAGCTTGGTAAAAGAGGCACAAAAAATTAAAGAAAATTCCTTAGAAAACGTACTTATCAAGTGGAAGCTTAATGACTTCATGCCACATCAAGAAAAAATAAAACAAAATCAAATTATGAAAATTAAATAGAAGAAAATGTTAAATATCTAACTTGAAAAATATCTGTCCTGGTAAATAAATAGGTCAAGGAGAGATAATTTTAAAAGTGCTGAACTGATTGAAAGCCATGATCGAAGAAAAAGACTTCATACAGATCACATTTCAAGACATGAACCAGTAAAATTTTCCACATATGCTAGAATTAGATAGTTAAACTGAAATTGAAAGAATCAACCACTTTCCACTGGAAAGACATGCCAAAATGAAAATTCCCAGGGACATTATAGCCGAATTCTAGGAATTCCAGGTCAAAGAGAAAATACTTCAAGCAGCCAGGAAAAAAATCCATTCAAATTGCATGGGATTAGTAAGAGTCACAGAAAATTTAGTAACTTTCACATTAAGAAATTATAGGGTTTGGAATATGATATTTCAGAAGGAAAAAAGACACAAGATTGCAACCAAGAATAATCAATGTATAGATATTTAATGAAATAAAAAACTTTCAAGCATTTCTGATGAAATAATCATAATCTTAAGTAGTTATAGAAATAAATCTTAGCCAACACTGAAGTGGTGGGCACAGGGGATAAGAGAAAGGTGGGAGTGGATAATAGAAGGGAACAAGGATTTAAAAAGACAATGGTAAGAAACAAAACAGATTGAAAAGTGACAGGGTAAAAAGAAAAGGAAATGCACAGTTAATAACAATCACTGCGAATGGGGCAAAAACTGTTAAAATAAAAGATTAGAAACCAGAATTCAAGAATATGTTGTTTACAGGAAACTTACTTGAAACAGAGAGATATACACAATTAAAGAAAGTATTGGAATTTTCCAACTCACAAATGACCAAAGAATATGAACAGGTAATTCTCAGATGAAGAAATTAAAACTATCTTCTGTCACAATGAAAAAAAATGTTCAAATCACTATTGGAGAAATACAGATTCAAACACCTCTAAGATACTACACCTCATACCCACCAGACTGCTTAACATGACAAAAAAAAAAAAAGAAAACATTAAATGTTGGAGAGGATGTGGGAAAATGGGAAAGTTGATACACTCACTGTTGGTGGAGCTGTGAACTGATCCAAAAATCTGGAGAGCAATCTGGAACCATGCCATAAAACTATCCATGTCCATTGATCTAGCAATATCACAACTAGGCGTATATCCCAAAAAAATTAAAAAATAGGGCGAAAAGACTACACTTTTCAAAAAATATATAGCATGTCTTTTTGTTGTGGCAAAGAACTGGAAACTGAAGGGATGTCCATCAATTAGGGAATGACAGAAGAAATTGTGGTATATGCTAGGGACAGAATATTTCTGGGGCATAAGAAATGACAAGATGATCACAAAAATATCTGGAAAGACTTATATGACAATGCAAACTGAAGTATGCTGAACTAGGAGAATGCTGTACACAGTAGCAACAATAATGTATGATGATCAACTGTGAATTATTAACAATTATCAACTAGGCAATGATCCAGGACAACTTCAAGGATTCATGATGAAAAAAATATATCTATTGCCATAGAAGGAACAGATGAAGGGGAAGGGAGGAGATCACAAAGATCATACACTCTGACCAGGTGGGATTTATATAAAGAATACAGGACTGACTCAGTATTAGGAAAAACATAAGCATAATTTACAATGACAATAATAAAGCAATAAAAATCACATAATTATATCAATAAACAATATATGTGTTTATTTTATTGACAAACCTGTCTTGGTCTACACATTTTCACAAGCAAGCCTAATAACAGCACCATCTTTCTTTACATTTACTTGCAATTTATATAAGCAAACAAGAGGTCAAGTTTTTGCCTCAGGTGGATGACTTCCTATGCAATTTCTACTACAGAAATTTAGAAAAGGTGAAAAGCTTGAGAAAGTTCTGGAAAATAAAAACCAAACCTATAAACTACATTAGTAACATAAAAGAGTAAGATGGAAGATTCTAAAAAATGGAGAATTAGAACTGAATTTAAGTATGTGCACAATGACATTATTACAAAAGCCATTGTTTTTAAAAAGCCAATGAAAGAGTTCTAAAAATGATTGGATTAATTATTAAAAGGGGCTTTTGAAAAAATACAATGCCCATTCCTATTAAAAATAGTAGTAAGTTTAAGAATAAATGAACTTCTAAAATGATAAAAAACCAAGAGTAAGCATTATCTCAAATGAAGATCATCTAGAAGTCTTCCCAGGAAGATCAGGGTGAAGTTAGGATGTCCATTACCACCACTGTTCCCCGGGTGAAGAATATCCCAGAAATCAATAAAATAATATATGAAAGAAGGTAACATATCTGTCCCAGATTTCAAACTATCTAACAAATGGTAATCATCAAACAATATGGTGGTGTTTTAGTTGAATAGATTAGGTGTAGAATGCACAGTAGTAAATGACCACAGTGATCTAGTTTTTGATAAATATTCAAGATTTGGGGGTAAGAACTCAACATAACACAAAAATTGCTGGGAAAATTAGAAAGCAGTTTGACAGAAACTAGACATGAAGATCAACATGTCTATATATGTCAAGATAAATTCAAAATGGATGAATGTTTTAGATATAAATGGTGATACCACAAGCTAATTGGGAGAGTACAGAAAAGCACACCTATTTGATCTATGAATAAGGGAAGAGTTTATGACTAAATGAGGGGGATCATGGTGAGATAAGTGGATAATTTTGATTATATTAAAAAAGATATTGCACAAACAAAACCAAATATAGCCAAAAGTAAATGGAAAGAAACTGGTTGGGGGGGATAGAATTTATAGTGTATCTCTGATGCAGAGATCATTTTTCAAATATATCTGGAACTGAGCCACATTTATAAAAGTAAGAGCCATTTTCCAATTGATAAATGGTCAAAGGATATTAACTGGCAATTTTCTGAGGAAGAAATCAAAGCTATGACTAGTCATATGAAATAATATGTTATGTGTCATATTGATTAGAGAAATGCATATTAAATTAAATGCACTCTGAGGTGCCAGCTCAAACTTATCATATTTGATAACATAACTGAAAAGGAAAAAAGAAAGATGCTCTAAGGGATACTGGAAACAAGGAACACTAATACATTGGTGATGAAGTTGTGAACCAGTCTCACCATTCTAGAGAACAGGTTGGAATTATGTCCAAATTATAAAACTTTTGTATATCCTTTGACTAACTATCACTACTAGGTCAATGTCCCGAAGAGATCAAGGAAAAATGAACAGGACTCAAATTAATTAATTAACTGGTTAATTAATTTCAACTCTTTTTTGTGGTGGCCAAGAATTAGAAATTGAGGGGATCCCCCTAAATTGGGTATATCTGAATAAGTTGTGGCATATGATGATATAATCCAAGAGAATTCTAAAGGAACTTTGATGAAAAATGCTATCTACCTTCAGAAAGAGACACATGAACCCTGAGTAAATAGTAAAACATTTTCTTTTCACCTTTTTCTGTTCTTTTGCTTTTTGCAACATGGCTAATAATATTTTAAAATAAGCTTTACATGTATAATTTATATAATATTTCTTTCCTTCTTAATGGATGAGCGGGTGGGTGCCTGGAAGGAGGGAGATAGAATCCTAGGATTTTATTCAGTTTTGCATTGTGAATATTCATTTTTAGTCTTTCTCGTGTTATTTGTTATTCATAGTTCTAGAATAAGCATGTATGATCCTAATTGTGTTTTCCTGGTATTTAATAACTTTCTTCCAGGCAAATCTGCATTCTTACTAGGATGTTTTGGGGACATTTAATTGCGGTTTTCCTTCACTGGTGATTGTAAGCTTCTGAATTTTAATAGTTATTCAGAAGTCTTGCCCAAAATTTCACTTCATATTTGTTTCATGTCCCTTAGAATTATTGACTGCAATTAAAAGATTATTAGAACTCTCACTTTTGATATACTACATATAGTTTTCCTAGCCTCAAAAAATGGGTCAGTGCCATAAGATTGGCAAAGATAAAAAAAAGAAAAAGAATTCAGAGAGCAGTTGGTTGGCTTCCAGTGTTTCTTACTCAGCCATATTGTCCTGATCTCTCCTGTATTTCCTAACTCAGTCACTGTAACAACCCATTGGCTCTGCAGCCCCTGCTAACTACTGTCACCACTACTACCCTCTCTAAGGAAATGGTTTTCATACTAGCAAAGATCTGAAAGTTAAATGATTATTCATAAAGTGGCAAACTGTTGGAAAAAATCATGCAGTATTATTTGTTATACCATATGAAATGATGAACATGAAGAATTAAGAGATATTTGTTTAAACTGATGCAGATCAAAAATACAGGCAAAGAGAAAAACAATTTATATAATGCCTAAGCCAAATTGATGTGTTTTGTCAAAACTATGCTTTATCAGAATGTATCCATACTGATTCATATTGTCTGATTCTTGTCTGGATTTTCCCAGAAATCCTTGATAATTATATACTGAATGTGCTCTTAGCCTTTCTATTTGTGCTTTCATAATTCATATGTGGCTTTCTACCATAAAAACTCTTCATCTCTCATCCTTTCTCTGCATGGCTAACCTTCCTCTTTTTTTTCATCAATACATCAGTAGCTCAATAGCTTTTACTGTTTTTTTTTCATTGCATACCACCATTGCTAATATGCTATGGTCTATTTGCTTTTGCACACCATGTGCCTTTCCTTTGCCTTGGAAATCCTTGCAGTCCAGAAATACTTCAGATCTATTTAAGCAGACTGATTTAAATTTAATTTGATCTTTTCATAAGAAAGAGGCTGAAAAAGGAAGCTTTTGATTTTATTTAGGAACAGTATCCACACTCAGCTATGGAAAAACTGCATCTTTATATTGATAATTTTGTGTTCCTATGGTTAGAGTTTATTTAATAATACACTACACTGCTGAACATTTTCCACTTAGGGTCTTCTTGGTTCACAAGTATGGAGGAACCTGCTGACTATTAGCATGAGGAAATTTTGACCAAGCCATGAGTACATGGATTATGATATCCTCCTCTTTCATCCTAATGCTACAAACCAAGTATAGTTTAATGGATTTATAGTCACTCTGAATGTCCACTTCTTCCTGACCAGTGGGCAATCCATTAATATCCAAGAGATAAAGCTCTCCTTGCAATGTAGCCTCATATTTTGCATTAATCGACCAACATGTGAATTTAAAAGATAGAGTTAAGTCAAGACTGCATTGTTCATGGAAAACAAAGGCACTGTCCCAGGTCCTAATTCTCTTGAAAGCCTTATCAGAGCCTTTAGCTGTACTTTAATATTGATGTGTTATGTATCCTCTTTCTTGCAGACATCGATGAATGTGCCTTAAGGACTCACAGCTGTTGGAATGATTCTGCCTGCATTAACCTGGCTGGTGGTTTTGACTGCCTTTGTCCTTCAGGACCATCCTGCTCTGGGGACTGTCCCCATGAAGGTGGCCTGAAGAGAAATGGTCAAGTGTGGACACTGAAAGAAGACCGGTGTTCAGTGTGCTCCTGCAAGGTGAGGATAGACATAGTTCAGATAAATATAATCATTATGTCTTGGTTTTTTTTTCATTAAAATTGCTAAATGCCTCATGTTCTTGACTCAATGGCTTTCCCATAGTTCTCTAAAAAGCTTGTATCATTTTAGACTGAACTGAAGTTAATGACGGTGCTCAGCTACAGAAAAATCTGGTTTGACTCTGTGTCATAGCGAAAATGAAATGTTTTCTTGGAAGGAGAATGATAAGCTCTGGGTAGAGAAAGCAAATGTTCTTACTGTTGAGTAACTTTAGGGTTAGTTAAGGGTGTTTATATGAAAATAATAATGAACTTCCATTCCACATTTCCATAGTCTGACTTAACATGACTTTTTGCTTTAAAATTTTTTACTTTAAAAAAACTGGTTTACCTTAGTAAGAAATATTCTGAAATATAAAGCTCAGAATTGTGGTATTTAGAAACATATGGTCTTCCATTGTGTACAAGTGATTAATATTATTGTTTTAGGTAGCTTGGTAACTGATGTCTTATTTATTATTCTCAGTGCATGGCTATTTCTTATACTAAATTCTTTGAAATAGAGTTTAATGCTTATGAAAATAAATAGTGTCATCATCTGGTTTTGCTTTATGTTTTGGAAAATGGGCCTATTAAAGTGTTTTATTTCTCAACATTTCTTTCTTTTTTTGTTCATCTTTCCTATTTATTTCCATTTGGTTTTACATTACTACAGCTCTGGCTTCATATTTAAATATGTGAGGGGTCCTTCTGTTTTATTGGACATAAAAGCATTTAGGCAAGGGGGAAAATCCACTTGCTTCAAAAAAGTGTTTCAGGTCTTCCTTCTAGAATGCAGACGTCTTCTCTCCTCGTAGATAAAGGGGTCAAAAGAGCCTGAGATGTCATTAAGCTTTCCTTTTCATTTTCATTTAAGCCATATCTAATACTCACCAGAGAGAGAAAATCTCTCCTGTTTTTTTTAATTTTTCATACTATCAGAGATTTAGCATTATTTCAGGGAGGATCTGGAAATATTTAGTTAGCAGAAGAGTCTTGGACGAGTGATGTTATTTAGCTATAAAAGGGCAGAACTAAGAAGAATTAAACTAGAAAAAGAGAAAACGTTGGGCTTAATTTCAGGACAAATATTGTTAACAATTGGAATCCAAAAGTCAAATGGATTTCCACTGGAATAGTGGATATCTCCCATAATTGGAGGTTTTTCAACCAAAAATTAGATTATTAATTGTCAGATTGTTGTAGTAAGGATTTATTAGAGTACAGGATGTAATGGATAATCTACTAAGTGCATTCTGACCCTGAAACTCTGTATTTAAGCATATGTATTTTCATACTATGAAGGAGTAATTTTTCAACATCCAATCCTAGTCTCATGTGCTATAACTTAAATTCCTTATTTCTTGTTGTTATTATCATTACATATGGCATAGATAGAATGGTTATCAAGTGCTTAATCTGTATCAGAAACAGTCCTATATGCTGTGAATGCAAAAAAATGATGCTGCCTACTTTCAAGGAACTTACATATTAATAGAGGAAAAGAAAACATAAAGGGCAACTCAAACATGTGGAGGATAATGGAGAACTAATCTGATGGAGAGGTAGAACAGAGATTGGGTGAGGAGTAAAAGGATGTGTGTGGTTGGGACACCTCAAGATCTAATGATTATGAGGAAAATAACACCAATCATTGATCAAGAAGATGGGAAGAAAATCACAGCCTTCTAAAGAATAACTGGCTATGTTTTTTTTAAGTTGATCAATCTTTAAAGAAGACCACTTGATTCATATCTAGCCTAGAAATAGGCATTATGGAGACCTAGAAAGGACATGAAACAAGAACATTGCTTTCAAGGTGAAGAGAATTGATAATTTTAAAAAAGTGTAAAATTACAGAAAAAGTACCAAATGATATAGCATCAAATATCAATAAAAGAGAGATTCCAAGAACATTTGCTAGCCATTCCCAAGTCATAAGCAATACTAGCCATCCTTTCATTCCCCTGGAAAGTCAGTCTCTTGCCCCATGGACTCTGGGCCATTATAAGGACTTTTGCCTGGTCTTTCCCAGAATCATTCAAACTACTTCCCAACTCACTTCTTTTTCCAGCTTCCCTTTATATTCTGGCTTTCTCTATTAGGAGTTCCTTGAGGGTACACACTGTTTTTCTTGTTTCTAGTTGTATTCCAAGTCTGTATGACTGTATGTGGGAAGTGTTTAAATACATAACTTTTTTTACTTATCCATTCAAGAAGTTAGACATCACTGGTATGAGTGAAGAGCATCAGATTATAATGGAAAGAGTCCTGCCTATCATGTCATATGTCCTCTATTCAAATTCCAACTATGCTACTGTCTATGAGAAGGGGAGTAAATGATTTTATTCCTCTATTCCAAGGTCTCTTAACCTGAAATCCATAGCCCCTCATCATGAATACACACTCACTTTTTTGTTTGTTTTCTTAACCCTTTCCTTCTGTCCTTGTAACAACTAGAACAGAAGGGCAAGAGCTAGGCAACTGGCATTAAGTGACTTGTCCAGAGACATACAGCTAAGAAGTGTCTGAGGCCTAATTTGAATCGAAGCCTGGAGTTATATCCATTCACCTAGCTGCCCTACAAACCTAGTTTTTAAAATTACATCTTCATTTTAAAATGATTAGTTTGTTTTTAATTCAATATATTTTATTTGACATTTTTAAAAATATCATTCTGAAAGGAATCTCTAAGCTTCAAGAAGCTGGACCAATGGATTAGAGAGTCTTGTTACATGAAAAAATGAAAGAAAACTTGCTCTAGATCTAGTATCCTTATATGTAAAATAAAGGGACTAGAAGAGAATATTGATATGTCCCCTTTTCAAATATTTGATTCTCTGACCTAATCTAGACAGAATCAAATAAAATAACACTTGAATTAGCCTCAAAGTAACTGAAAGGATTAGGTCACAAAAAAAAAGAAGCAAGAAAAATAGGCTGAATCTTTTATGATCATCCTCCTAAAAGACCTTGGTTAGTAGCTCTTTAAAAAATATTTATTGGGGGCAGCGGGGTGACTCAGTGGATTGAGAGACGGGAGGTCCTGGGTTTAAATCTGGCCTCAGACACTTCCCAGCTATGTGACCCTGGGCAAGTCACTTGACCCCCATTGCCTAGCCCTTACCACTCTTTCTGCCTTGGAGACAATATAGAAGGTAAGGGTTTTAATATATATATATATATCCTGCTAGAACATAGATATGCAAAATGTTAGAACATGATTATTAAAAATTATAACAACATGTAATCTGGAAAAATGTGATAAAAATATTAGCTGCTTAACCCAGAGACCCTCCCCAAGTTATCCAGATGTTTCTAAGTTACAGAGACCAAAAATGAAGAGTTTGCTCTACTAAAGAAGTGAATGGCACTAAATAACATTTTCCTTTCTGGATTTTATTATTCTTGAGCCAATAAAAAGGCCGGGGGACTTCTCAATCATTAAAAATTCCCAGAGCTTTATTAATTGACTACATTAATTACCCAAGTAGCCTGAGCTGATTTCCTCAGCTATCATTTGTAGAGTGTCCCCAAAGTCTTAAAAGAATTATTTTAAGGATGCCCGAGGAGATAAGTATTTCTTGAAATCTTATTTTGTTAAGATGACATCCTCCTCATTAATATGAGAGAAGAGTAGACTTTTAATAAATCAGTCCATCATATAAATGCTTCTTATTACAAAGTTTTTAATCCAGCTTTTAAGATGACTTAATTTAGACACAGATGGAAACTTGGGTCCAATTCTTTAGGTCATCCTCTCAGAATAGAAGTAAATCCTTTGATTTCTCCATTTTTCACTTTAATAACATGCACTTGAAAATCATATTTTCAATTATGGATAAAAAATTTTAGGGGTCACTTAAGGCATCTAAGCAGGCAATTACAAACCCATCAATTTTGAAATGGAGGCATGATAGGAGGAGTGACAAATAGAAATATTTTCTCTGGAATAATAAGGCTAGGAGGGTAATGTTACTCAAAGTAAGGGGAAATAATTTAACTTGGCAATAGCATTGGTATATCAGTTATCACAGAGTTAATGTCTAATATTAATATAAACAAAATGAAAGTTACTTTTCTTTTATAGAAAAGATACTTTGTGGCTTGTCTTTCCTACTATGGTTGGCACTGTTGTCATGACTCAGTTGGAAGAAGGAAATCAGGACAGTAGTACATCTAGAGTTTGGCTGGCACTTGAGTTAGAAAGCTAGATTAGACATAGGCAACATGTTTGTTCATTAAGGTTGACTTAGATTGCCTTTAGGACATGAAAGAATTAGAATAAGAAAACATTTATTAAACACACTATTTAGCAGGTGCTATGAAGTCCTAAAGATACAAATACAAAAAATCCCTGTCCATAAATAAGTTTACACACAAGGGACAAGATAAGTAATTATAGGAGAATGGTAGCCCATTGAGAAAGTAACTACTCAAGCAGATTTATTGATATGCCCCTTCCAGGAGTACTGAACTGATTAATGTAGACAATGCAAAAAGAAACTGCAGGAAATGGTAATAAATGTGGTGGCAAGGTTGATTGGTAAGGCAGCCAGGGCAGGTGATTCAACAGGACTAGAATCATGTTGTTGTTTTTTTCCCTAGTAATAGCAAAATATAATTGGTTAGGTGAATGTGCACTCACTCACCATTCAATCCATATAGTTGAGCTCTAGGGCAACAGTTCTAAAGCTAAGTGCATTAATTTCCTAAGGAACTAGAGAATTTGATTCTAGAAGTTGTCAGACACAAGGGAACACGGGATTTTTTAGGCTAGACTGGACCTGGGAAACAACAGAAACTGCAAGGAAGTACTTGGTTTTCCATCTTGACACCAATTTCAAAGGTTTGATACAGTCTTGCTTATCAAGAAATCACCTGTGGCTGGCTGATTCATATATTTATACAAAATTTTTAAAAATTCATTTTTATTGCTTATTAGTACATGAGAATAGCATGGTGTGGTGGGCTAAAATTCTAGTCATAGAGTCAGGTAGCCTGAAGTTCAAGTCCTGCCTTTGACCCAGTAGGTACATGACCAATGTATTAAGTCACTTAGCCTTTTATTACTGTTCCAGACAACTCTATAATCTCTAAATTTCAGTCAAGTTGATGATTTGCATTAGCAGAGGGAATTGCCAAACTAAGTTGCACAAATGAAATCACCAGATAAGCAAAAACAGAATCTTGTGGGAAAGTTCATCAATACATTTATTGCCCTTCTGTGTGGCATTCACTTCATAGTGGGATAAAGGAATGCAGTGGACTAGGGCTGAGGAACACTCAGTCCTTGACTGAAGGCAAGAAGGGTCTTTTACAGAACTTTAGAACTGCAAATATATGAGAAGCCTTCTTGTCTAAACTCTTCCTTCCCTGTTTTAACTGGTGCTGCAACCTTGTTCTCCATGACAGAAATTCTGATTTCTCATCTCTACTTTAATCCTTTTTATTCTTTCTAGACTTCTCCAAGTTTCAGTACTAATTTATGCCTTTACTCAGGAGTTCCATGTCAGATAGAAGTTGTAGATCATAATTTGAGATGAGCAATTAAAATATTATTCTACTTTGATAAAGGATTCAACAGAAACTGCCTGAATTAGATGCAAAGCAAGAAGAAAAAATGAGTCTTGAACAACCAATTCCTATTTTTTTATGGTTTATCTTGTTTTCCCAATATAACATAAACAATCTCCATTCAAGTTACTTACATTATTAAAAAAACTTTTTAAACTCTTCAGTATAAAATATGATGTTAAGTAGTCTGGAGTATATCTATTATTGTGTTGGTGATTCAGTGATAAAAAGGGTAATTTATAAGCAAAAGCTCTAATTTTAGAGGCATAATAAAATATTATTTTTTTCTGGGAAGTTCATGTCCTCACTTTTTAAAATTCATGAGCAATTTGGTTATTGAGAGTCTGATTAATAGTTTATAGTTGAACTTTCCACATCAAACTCTAAATAAACATTTAGAAGTTATAACAGAAGGCCAGCTCAGGTACATCCTTGGTATATGAAATAGAGATGCTATGATTACATAGTTTTCACAAGCTAGAGAAGAGGTCAAGATCTAGAGCAGGGCCAGAAATAAATTAATATGAGAGAGAAGGTAAGCCAGTATGACCAAACTCTTGCAAATTTTAATGGTTTGCCAGATGACTAAAGCACTGTATAATGATAATTCTCTAGGCTCCTGCATAGTTTTCATTAATAAAAATTGTTTTCTTAACAGTTCACCTATAATTCAAAAGACATGAACACAATGTTACTTGATATATATAAGAGAAAAAAAGGGGCAGTTTTTTATTTTCACATAATTGACGAAATGTGAAATGGATTTATTTTGCATTAACCCCGGAGGCTAGCAGTTTGTTTATTTTTAAATCAGGAAGATGGGAAGGCAGATACTACTCTTCCTGGGTCTATATTTTTGTAATGCAGTTAGCAACAATTTTCACAGGCCATCATTAGATAACTTAACTACTAGTAATTTATGTGGCCCCATGAGTTGAAGTATGGTCCTTTTCCTTAAGGAGATTAGTTATTCATCCATGAACATTTGAATAATTGCTTTTCTCTGACGCTATATGTAGTTAACCTTGATGCCTTAATATGCCCAATAATATGGAGACTTCCTCTACTAAGAACCTTGCAGAAACATAAAGTATCTGTTCCTTCATGACCTGGATGGTATTTCCCATAACTTTGAGTTCCCCCATAGTGATTCTAAAAAAAGTTGTAAAAGCCTTCTTTCCATTCTTATAATACTCATTTGTGGATACAGACCAAGATTCATACTATCTTCCCTGACTCCTATGACAGGAACTATTTTCTTTTTCTAGTCATACTATAAAAGAACTTAACCTCAGACAACTTTCTGAGACTATAAATTACAGAATAAGTTCTAATATGAATTACTAGAAGGAATTTTCTCAGTAGGAGCTTCCTATAATAATGGAATCTAACAATTAGAACTAGATATCTCCTACGACTAAAGAGAAAAGTCTTTTGACTCACTTTCTGCTTATTTAGATATGAAAGCAGGCAAGATGAACCTTCTAGTACATGAGAGCTGTCCCCAACATAGTTTGGACATTTCATAAGCAACTGGAATTATAGGGAGTCTTGAAAAGCTGCCAGAGTAGAACTAAAACAATCTTGGTGGTTGATCATCCCAGCCTGGTTCAAAGTTTGCAGATGTGGGGAATTTGCTGCTCACATCACCAGGTGAGGTGATTGTGAAGAGTGGATGATGAAAACAACCATAAAACACTCTACAGATAGTAAAAGTAAGCTCAATATAATGCTTATGGGACTTCCTCTGTCCATTTATAAGCTGGTTTATGAGTGTAATACTCTGTAAGTTATTTTCTCCTAGGTATATGATGCTTGGTAGATGCTACCAAGATTAACTTGTGGACTCAAGATTTTCTTGATATCAGTTTATTTATATTTAAAGAGAAGTATCACTAGAATACCAAGTAATGATGAGCTAGGACTAGGATGTCCATAGACCCCAAAAATATATATAAGTTGAGATATACATTGATAGAGAGAGCTAGTGAAATAAGATTATTATCTGATTATAATTTAAATCACCATGAAGTAGATTGTGGTATTTGTGACATGGAGCGCATTTTCTAAGAAGCTCCTCTTTAAATCTAATGATGATACGCAGTTTCTCTCTCTTTATCTCTCTCTCTCAGCTACATAGTTGATGGGTCTGAAAAATAACTGGACAGGAAGTCAGTTTTTACCTTAAGCAGCCAACCCACCATGACCTAATGTCCTCAGAACCAACTGGGAATCATTGGAGTTTATTGAGATGGTATAGTAAGAACTTTAGGAAAGTCACTGACATCTGGGTAGAGAAAAGACTAGAATGGAAAATAATATGCAACAGAGAGAATAATTAAGAAATGATTACTACAATCCAGAGGAGAGGTGATGAAGACTTGGACTAGAGTTGTGACTGTTTGTGGAGTCCAATATAATAAATCTTATAAAATCACAATATTTGGGAACTGGTTGGCTTATGGTGAATGAGAGTGTGTGAAGGAGAGGGAGTGGCTCTGCTCTTGGGAAAGAAAAAATAAATATGGTTCTTTTACTGTTGCCTTTTGTTTTGTTTTAAATAGCACACCTCCCTCTATTGCCACAAGATAAAGTTCCTGCCATTAGTTGCGGTAGATAGGAGAGAAGTTCAGTTTCCTCAAATGAATGCTGACTGTCAGCACCATGGCCAGTGCCATCCAACTTGGAGAGTTTTAGCTGCTGATTCCAGGTTTCATTATGAATTATAGATCAACTTTCCACTATTATTATTATTGTGTTGCTGTTGTTGCTCCTAGATATGTCATTTCATCAGTATATGGTATGGTGCTCCTAATAAAGACCTTTGTCTTCTAAGACATAATGACACCTTATCAGTCTTAAGTCTTAAACTATTGCCTAAAATCCTGAGTGGTTAAATGACTTACATGACAAATATGTTGAGGAGAGGAATTAAACGCAAGTTTTCCTTACCTCAAAACCACTCAATGACATTTTTAAAAATTAAAAAAAAAGATCCATATAACTTAATTACAATCCAAATATAAAGATGTAGTTTGAGGGAAGAAAAAACATTCTTAGATTTTAACTACTTCAGTTTTCTATAGGCAAGAGACAACAAAGGTAGAATAAACAGAATAAGGTGGAGATGAGGGTGAATAGAATTGAGACCAGAAAGTTTCTTTCTTAAGGTATCTCTTCAGTCATTTACCAATCTTTGTGAAAATCTGCATTGTTTTTTGTCATCCTAGCACTAATGGTGGAAACCCTAAAATTCTCTTCTGAATAGGATGGAAAGATATTCTGCCGACGGACTGCTTGTGATTGTCAGAATCCAAGTGTTGATCTCTTCTGCTGTCCAGAATGTGACACTAGAGTCACCAGCCAGTGTTTAGACCAAAATGGACACAAACTCTATCGAAGTGGAGACAACTGGACATATAGCTGTCAACAGTGCCGCTGCCTGGTATGGAAATTGACAGTTCATATTTCTACACAGTGAGAAAGCCTTTTATAGACAATGCATAACTAAGTCAAATCCCAGGACAAGGAAAAGATTTCAATGGATCATAAGGCTCAATGTAATTTATAGGTAGCAAAAATCACTTCCTCCCTGGGATTTATTATAAGAGGCTTTTATTTTCTATAGTGATGTTACAATTCTGATACTAAGCCTGGTTAGTATCAGATTTGATTCAAAAGGGTAGTGAGGAATAGGAAAATCATTCATGGCAATCAAATGCCTTAAAGACAACATACATGGAATTCATGGGATCATCAGAGTCAGCAAAATCAGAAGAAAATGCTTATGATATGGGCAGCTTAATATATGAATGGCACACAGAATATGATATATAACATAACACTCTTGGGGAACAATAAAGGATAGAAGAACATGTACATCAGGGTTTTATTAATTAGTTACTTTATGGCTATTATTTTTCTAAGCACAATCCTTTAATTCTTAATTCTAATGAACCTATGTCTTGAAAGACACTAATTAATCCCTTCAGTTAAATAGATTGTAGCCCTCATGTGGTTTTCCAGAGTAACTCTAACATATATTTATCACTTTATAGCCTATTTGAATGATGAGCCTCCACAAATTTCACTATCCTGATACTCAGACAACACAACTTGAAAAATTCTTTGTCTTTCTCTGCCTTCCTTTATCAATATGTATGCCCATTCCTTAAAATAAGTCAATCCTGAAATATCCACCATACTTCTGAGTAAATTTCCAATCATAATGATAAAAAATAAGAATATCATTTCCCTTCCAATAATAAGAAATGAGACCAAAGGTAGAATCAATTTGTTTCTCCTGGTCCATAATTGCAGCCATTTGATTTTCTTAGGTCTTGACAGAGCTTGATTTTCACTAACAAAACCTTTGAGAAGTTGGAGTCACCTCTTTACTCTAATAAGACTTTGGTGGAACCTTAAAAAGAATTCTATTAGTTTTTGGCCTGAAATTTCTTTCATTCAAGTCACCTAATTCATTTTAGGAATAAATAAGGTTCTTGTGGACAGGAGTTATTTTTCATTTGATTTTATGTCTGTATCAATAGTAGAATATCTTGCCCATTACAAGTGCTTAACAGATGCTTATCAGATCATACTGGACTTGGAAAATAGAATAAACAATACACTTTTAGGAAACTGATTTTGGTAAATACCATTTTACTTATAACTTGTAGAAATAGATCAGATATCTTCTTATTCTTGAATTCATGAAATTTCTGAGTAAAATAATTATAATATTTAAGATAAACATCCCAAGTCCTTTATTTTTCTAAATTGTCATAATTTCCTTGACTTCCAGTTTCCCAGAATTACTTTTGCTAATAATTGGAACATAACACCGTTCCTTGAGGATCAGAGTTTGTCTTTAATAGGAACTTAGCTATAACATAATTAAAATGAAACCATATTTATAAAAGCGATCTGAAATATGTAGAACACCATATTACATGAGAAGAATTTTTCTTATTATGTAGTAGTAGGGAAGGACAATGTCACTGAGGATTTTTGTGTTTACTTTTATTGAAATCCTTTTTTTTCATCACTTTCATTTCCAAATACACAAAAATTTGAAATCTTTAAAACTTAAAACTATAAAAAACTTTTAGAATGTCCTCTTATTTCCCAACTCTTCCCTACTCAGAACACCATAAACTTTTACCTAAAATAAATAACTAGTTGAGAAACAAAGAGAGGGAAATAGGAACTTCAACAGAAACAATCCAAATGCCTACTAACTATGACACAATATGTAATACTCATAGCTGTCCTTCTCTACAAAGAAGGGAAGGAATTAGTTTCTTATTCCCACCAACATGGTCACTTTAATTATATAATGATTATTTACTGCTATTTTCTTTCCATTTATATTGTTATAGTTAATGGGCATATTTTTTTAATAATTTTTTTAACCCTTGTACTTCGGTGTATTGTCTCATAGGTGGAAGAGTGGTAAGGGTGGGCAATGGGGGTCAAGTGACTTGCCCAGGGTCACACAGCTGGGAAGTGGCTGAGGCCGGGTTTGAACCTAGGACCTCCTGTCTCTAGGCCTGACTCTTACTCCACTGAGCTACCCAGCTCAATAATGGACATATTTTTGCCTGCTTTTACTTTTCATCTTCTATCAGTTGTGAATCTTCCCATGATTCCCTAAATTCATCACTTCGCCTCCCTAAACCTCAGACACTTCATCTATACAATGAGGATAATATTAATAGCCTGCCTTACAGCATTGTTGTCAAGGTCCAAAGAGATTTCATATATAAATGAAATTACCTATATACACAATATGTATTTTAGAGTGCTCTTCAAAGTTGAAGTGTTAAATACATGTTAGCTAGTTACATGCATGTTAAATATGATTATTTTACTTGTCTTCAATAATATTAGTCAAAAATTGGTATTTCTCTTCCCATTCCAGCCGTTAGTAGAAAAAATGAGTTAGACTCAAGGATTTTATTTCTCCCTCTATAGGAAGGAGAGGTGGACTGTTGGCCACTCACTTGTCCCAACCTGAGCTGTGAGTACACGGCAATCTCTGAAGGTGAATGCTGCCCTCGCTGTGTCAGTGACCCCTGCCTGGCAGATAACATCGCCTATGACATCAGAAAAACCTGTCTGGATAGCTATGGTGTGACACGACTTAGTGGTGCTATCTGGACCATGGCTGGATCTCCATGCACGACCTGTAAATGCAAGGTAATACTTAATGCATACTCATGGAAATAAATCTTCATGTCATAGGCAATTTTCTATGGAAAACATTTACACTGGACCATATCCAAAAGTTTCTATATGGCTTCATGAGATGTGGTATAGATTATTGGTTTAAACCGGACACTTGAATTTTTCTTTCTTTTTTTCTCTCTTTCCTTCCTCCCTACCCCTCCCCTCCCTCTCTCTCTCCTTTCTCTGTCTCTGTCTGTCTCTCTGTCACACACACACGCACACATACAGCAAAGTTATAATGAATAAATATGAAATTAGTATAGTGAATGAATATGCTCCTGTCTTGAAGCAGAGCATTATAAAAGCGTATGTTAATCTTACTTATGCTTATTTGTGCTTCTTTGACCTGTACAGAAAAAAGTGTGTCCCCTTTGATCATGGGAAGTTTTGAAAGCACTTCAAGAAACTGCCAAAATTATATAAAATGCTGTATGAAGTGGATACTTTGCTTCAACTTCATTTCAAGAGATCTACAATCATTGCTCATAGGCTCTAATTCAATGATTACTTTTCATATTCCTTTTCCTAGTATTCCCTTCAGGCATCCCCATGTATTTTTTTTTAATATTGACTTCTTATTCTCCATCCTCTAATCAAATCCTATGTATTTTCTCCTCATATTGTGAGAAATATACTACATAATTTTGAGCGGGTTTTTAGGTTGCTGATTGTAATATTGGAATTTTAAAACAAATGTTAGTAGCCACCCAAGCCAACAATTAGCCTCAACTACATTATTATCAGGGTGACGCTTTGCAACAAAGACCTTGTTTTAGCTTCCCATGGTTAAATTAACATGCTGCCTACTTGGCTAGAGTAGATTCTATTTCTGATTCAGGTCTCACGGGAATTATCCCAACAGTATCCTTTTATATCTGAAACAATTCCCAATGGCATCTTTTTCTATATTTAATTTTAGATCTGAAAAGAATAGAGTAAAAGAGGAGTCTATATCCAAACCTCTTATATTGATGGTATATGCTAAGCTTTTCTAAAATGAGTGTCCAGGGGCACCTTTGACCTCAGAGTTTACTGGAATTCAGATAGAGGTACCAAACTCTGTCTATAACTCTTATGAGGTCAGAGTATAAAATTATTAATGAAGATGATATAAAGCATGACTGATTTTAAATAAAATTAAGAGAAGTGGAACGTCCAAATGATTATTGCCTCTTCCAAAAAGCAATATTCCTGTGCTACTGCAAATGTTCTCAGGATTTTCAGAGTTCCTTTCTGGGAACTGTTTTTAGGGCCCCAGGCTAGATGATATCTAAAGATTTTCCCAACTCTAAATCCTGTGTTCTGAATAGTGTCAATGACATTGGAATAAATGAAATTACCTTTAAGGGGCCAGCACTTTTTTGTATTAATAACCTTTAAAAGTACTAAAATTAAATTCCATTTTTAAAGGAAATGACCCACCCCATTCATTACTTCCCATTTAGTTCCTCCTTTAGTTGGTTTATCAATTACCATTTTAGAGATATATATATTTACACACACGTACACAAATATACAAGTGTATATAGGTAATGCAAGGGACTGATATGTACTAAGTGCCTGGCAAGCCTAAATTTTGCCTCTTTGTTTTATAGAATGGAAATGTCTGCTGTTCTGTGGATTTAGAATGTCTTCACAATAATTGAAGTATACAGCATGGACTCATCAGGGTGAAGAGAACAACGGACACAGTGATCATTCAAAATGATGAAGTTGGTGTTTTATACCACAGACAATTACCAAAGGCTCCATTCAAATGAAGATATTTGGGAGCTGCCTTTTGGGACCTACCACTATGCTCATTCTTGCTAACCTAGTCTAGGTGACTTGCAGTCCAACACATATAAGTCTATGTTTAAAAAAAAAAAGTCTCCCGTGTTGTAAATCACCTCTCTCCCCTATCAGGTCATTTGAAAACACATGGAAATGATCTCATGGTAAACTTGGCTGTGTTTTTGGTTTATTTTGTTTATTGTCATGAGAGAAACTCACCCCCCTTTTAAATTCTGGAGCTAGAGTCTAGATTCTACCAATAAAGCTTCCTGGTGTGAATTTTGTCCCATACAATGCATCCTTAGTTCTGAGGTTCTCGTCAGATGTATTAATATAACTATGTATGTTTGTATAGCGTCTTGAGCTGTTCACCTTCATTATAAGTATTGGGTTTTTAAAACACTCCAAAACTTATTGAACAAATATAGGCTCTAGTCTAGTCAATCCACATGGAATTGGGTGATGTGGGTGGGGAAGGCAGAAGTAGCAGAAAGACCAGAAACTTTAAGTGATGAACAGGACATTCCCCATAAAGGACAGCTACACTTCATTATCCAAATGATCTACAGACTCCTTAATCTAGGTGTTCCCTCTAATAAAGCAGCTTGCAAATCACTGCCTGCCTTCCATCCTATGCAATTAATTCTTTAGCTCTGGAACCTGAGGAAATATGGAACTACCACAAAACAGACCCAATAACCCACAAAATAATGGTACATAAATGAAGGCACCGAGACAAAGATACACAATTCTGGAACTCTATTTTGTTGCTGTTGTTTTTCCCTACCTGGGACAGTGAATATGACTACTGTGAGGAACTCTGGATATGGAAATTCTCTCTGCACAGAAAGATAAACAATGCTCTATAAGATATAATGTGTGTCATGGACCTCGATGGCATTATGGCAAAGCTTGTGAACTCCGCAGAAATATTTTTAAATATCTAAAACAATTTAAATAGAATTGTGAAGGAAACCAAAAATATTGAAATAACTAACAAAATATTTTAAAAACCAAAATCACAGAAAACCCCTGAAATCTATCCACACTGCCATTACAGAGTTTATCAATCAGAATACAGACATGATTTGAGAAGGTTGCCCAAAGGCACTGAGAAATCAGATCACTTTGCCCCTGGACTCTTGGTCCAACAAACCAATGTGGAATGGAGGTAGGCTTTGAATCCAAGTCTTCCTGGTTCCAATACTAGCTTCCTAAGTGGTAAACCATACTGACTTTCCTGAAACTATAACTCAATAAATAACTTTTTTATCTATTATTATCTTATTCAGTCTTCACAATGACCCTGTTAGATAAGAAGGGCACATTATTCTCATTTTAAAGATGAGGAAACTGAAATACAGGGAGGAGAGATAAACTGATCTGATGAGCTACAGTCAAACACTGACCACAGCCAACTGATGATAAAAGATATGAGTGGAATCCTACCCTACAGCCTATGTTATACTGCCTCTCAATAAAAAAAATCAGAAACCTCCAAGAACAGCCCTACTGCTGATATTTTTGCTATAGTGGAGGTTTCTATTTGATTAGTTTCCACAATGGAAGTAATTGAATTTTGACCATAGATTCAAAAAAGGTGCAAATGATTTTGTATTTTAGTCAATAAGTCTAATTTGTGTTAAGAGTTTCAAGTAAATAACACCTCAAAGGTTAGTCATATTTAATGTTTTACTTTCCATTAAGTGTAAGTATTCATAAACCAATTGGGTTGATTTCTGTAAAACTCTCTGGACATTAAGAAAGACGTCATTTATTAATTCAGTCTTGCACAAAATGCTATCCGAAAACCTAAATCTGAACTGAAGCAGTAATTAAAATTTGTAAGCTTCTATTGCAGTGATTTCCTGGGGTTTTTTCAATGGAGATATGACTACTAAAGTTCTTAGGAGTTGATAGCATTGAAACCAGCTCCATCCTGGGCAGGATATCAAACAAAGTTTCAGTGACATATTTGACATCTACTGCTGGGCTCTGGCACAATTAAACATACATCTCCTTCATGTTCATGTTCTAGGGGAAACACAGACTGAGGAGGCTAGATTATTCCTGAAATAATCCAGTTCCTACATTTTAAAAATAGTTAACATTTCCATAGGGCTTTAAGGTTGAAAAAGAATATGAAGTCAATGAAAGGATTCAGCAAATCACCCAGAGCCACTCAGTAAATGTCCAAATTAGAATTTGAACTCAAATATCTGAGCACCACGTTCTGTTTATTTCTCCACTTTTGTTACTATCTTGTTCAGTTGTATCTGACTCTCCGTGGACCGTAGCTATCCATAGGTTTGGGTTTTTTATTGTTTTTTAACAAGGATAATAGAAAGTTTGGCATTTTCTTCCTTAGTGAATCCTTTTGTCAGGAAATCAGAAATTATGTGTCTTTCCTAAGGTCACAGAGCCAGGAACTGAGGCTAGATCTGGACTCGGTCTTCCTGGGTTTAGACCGGGTGCTCTTGACCACAGCCCTCACTGCTTAGAATTTAGTAGCACTTAGCTCATGTAACTTGAAATATCTGAAAGAATAAGGTGTAATTTCATTGAAAAAAATATGAAACCTGTGAGACTGCTAGGTGGCTATATGTACTGATTAAACTTGTGTTGTCTACTTTAGATCCTGGCCACTCACATCACTTTTTAAGTATTTAAATCCTAATTTATATATAAATGTAATTTATATACATATGTATAGATGCATATATAGTACATGGTTATATACTATATGTATATATATGTAAACTATATATAATATATATCATCCAATGTCGTCACCAATTATTGCTACTCTAAAATACCCATATTTTATAAAGGAACCCATAAATATTTAATGTATCAAATTATAAGCATGAGTTCAAGTCCTGATGCTAATGTATATTAAGCACTCTCTGAGTCTCAATTTTCTCTCTGGGATCTCCTTCGGACTCTAGAATTATGATTGTATGATAATTGGTTTAGGAAGTTATAAATACCCTCCAGTGATGTAGATTGATTTACAATTCAGTTCTACATTGTGTTAGAGAGTTGCATTTAGCTCTAAGAAGGTAAGTGATTTGCCCATGGTCACACACAGCTAATATATATATATATATATAGTATGTGTGTGTGTGTATATATATATACATATATATATATAGTATGTGTGTGTATATATATGTATATATATATGTATATAATATACATAATCAGGTCAACTTGAACCAAAGTGAAGAAGACTTTGATTAAGGAAGATGCCAAAGCAGAAACCCTATCCATTATGCCATATTGCTTCTCAATGAAATGACTGTCATATAATAGCAAAAGTGAACCAACCAGATATTGATAATAAGGTAATTATAGCCTATGATAAACTAGGACTACAATAAAATAGTTGCACTTAAAATTTAGCCAGAACCTACCAATAAAAAATTCAACCTGGGCATTTTAGTAGTCATGAGATTAGAGATATCACCTTTTTTTGATAAAAGTAACAATTATTAAATACAAGATTTCCTCCAAATGAATTTTAATAATTTCAATAATTATGATTTTCATAAGAGGAAAGATCAATTGATAACTCATAGCAGAGGCATATTAATTGCTCTCCTCATAGCCCGAAAAGCCAGTGTTCATCTGTAGGTACCTAAATGTTAGAAGACTGCTAACTAATTCACAGAATAAGGCCTGACTGATGCAAAGATCAATGAGAAATCAGTGAGAGATCATCTGATCCAATCATTTTATAAATGAGCCAATTGGGACCCAGTGATAGGAAAAGACTTGCAGGAGAGCACATAGCAAACTGGGACTAGAATCCGGATCTTCTGATTTTGAAGATGATATTTTTGTTACACCACAATTAATGAATCAGACAATTTCTCTGAATCTAACTTTAGAGTCAGCTTAGTTTACTCCTACTAAAAGAATGGTGCTTATAATCTGTAAGTATCTATTAACATGAAAGTAGTGGGTTATCCAGTTCTTTTCTGATGCTTATTTAAATGAGATATAAAAATGGATAACATATCCCCAATTTAAAGCCCTTTTAGTGTAACAGTAATTATTTTTCAAGAAAACCTCAAAGTATCAAGGAATAATTTTACTCTCTCACATTTTGTAGGCAAAAAAATACATATATTTTCAAAGCACAAACCCTCATTTTTTACCTCATATGTATCTCCTTATTCAGTTTTTTTGATAATTTATCAGTTAGTATTAGAGATCACTCACTCTCCAGTATTTAGAAATCATTTTATATGGCATATTATAGACTTCTTATTCCTGTTTTTTTCAATCATTTCTTTTTCTTTTAAAACTTTTTTATTGTTCTTGTGATTTTGCTGGTGTAGACGACTTCCAATAAGAACTCCCTCTACCAATGTATATTGGCACTTTCTCTGTGAGACATATATCTTCTTGGATGCTGGTAGACTGAGAGATTAATGGTGGTGACAAAAGGCATAGTCAACACATGATAAATATAGGATTTAAATCCAATCTACCTGAATCTTGATCCAGTCTTCTATCCATTATACTATTATGTCTCCTCTTATTTCTGCCAGTTTCTAAGTACCCACATAATGTGCCATAAGATGTCTGGGAGACAAATGCAATAAAAGCCTTGTCAAATCTGGAAATAAAATACATATCTGAAACAATGAGAGAATGATGAAGTATTAGAAGTTTTAGCCTCCACATTAGGTAAAGAAAGACCACTAGCTAAAGCGACTTGCCGAATTTCAGAATGTGAATAAATAGTTTTCCTGGCAGAGGTGGAGGCCTCAATCTCGATGGAGTTTCACAGATGATCCCCAAGAGGTGCTGAGGCTGAGAAACTAACTGCTCAATGGGCACCATCATGAAGAACCTCCAGGAACTAAGCCATGCTGGTCCTCAGATCACAGGCTCGAGTCCTTCCTCTGGACCCATTTGAGCTTTTGCTGCTAATTGGGACTTGCCAGAGTTAATGCTTGGGTTGGTCTATTCTGCAAAAACCAAATGCAGACTCTGGGCTATGATGAGTGAGCACAGTGGGATTTTAGGAGAGATCAACCAAGCATTCCACAAGCACTTATTAATCACCTCTTATGTTCCAAGCTCTGTGCTAGGTACGTGAAAACAAAAACGGAATAGTCTCTACCTTCAAAGAGTTTACCTTCTACAATACAAACAGAACGTATATTTATAAATACATTCGAAATGAATGCAATGTAACTTTTTGTGGTCAAAAACTTCATGTAGAAGTTGGTCATTGTACTGACCTTTGAAATCAGTAAGGATTCTAAGAGGTGGACTTAAGGAATGAACATAATCCAAGGATGTGGGATGGCCAGTGCAAAGGCACGGAAATGGGATTCCTGATGTCTTGGTTTATGTGTGGGGCAGAAAGGTTAATTTGGCTGGAGCATATGAAATGCATTTATTTATTTATTTTAGAAACTGACTTGTCTTCCAAAGAAGGAAGATTTCAAATAGATGTCAAATTGGAGGAGTGGACACTCTTTAGAGTAAAATAAGGATTTTTTTGTTCGATTCAACTGTCAAGCAAATTCCAGACTGTTGGAGGTGGCTCCCCATGGTGGTATGCATTATAGCTGATGTGTCTCTTCCTGGGAGAATTTCTCAACATAAAGTGTTTAACTTAATTAGCAGTCACTTTCCAATCTCATTATCATTTCTTTAAAAAGGAATAACTTATTACAAGAAGCACAGGCCTGTTTCAAGAGCTGAGCAGTAGAATGCCAAGCCAAGATCCATAAATGGCAGCAGAATAAATTTGAACTGTGATGATTCAGGAGTTATGTGAGAAACCTCATCCAGCAAAAGTGCTAATCTTTCATAAGGACATTTAACTAGCGACAATTATACATTTTTGTGACATTTAAAATTATTATTAGGATGAAAAATTACTGAGGATAAGGCTGGTGTTGGATGAGGGAGCATTTCTTTTCAAGACTTGGATGCTGAACGTAGTAAACAGTCTATAAATGTGTGTTAAAAGTTGAGCTGATATGAATTTACTTGAAATTAATGATAATTATTGCAATTACAAAAATGGTGTTTAGGTAGAGCTCAAAGGTTTTCAAGGAAATTACGTATGTTATATCACTTCTGACCTACAAAAATCCCTTGAGGAAAGTGCTACTGATCTTCCTGGCCTCATTTTATAGATTAAAGACAATTGTGATTTAAAGCAGTTACTCGATTTTCCCTGGAAGACATAAACCAATATTATCTGATGTAAAATTTGAACCTGTCTTTTTTTAAAACAAAATTCACTACTCCAGCCGCTACCAAATTAACCTTCTTCAAAAGGAAGGATATCCAAATCCTACAGAAACTGAACAGGAATAAAAAAATGGAAGACTTCAGAAAGAGAAACAAAGAAACTAGAAATCCTAAATGTCATTGTTATTAGTGTGCTTTCTCTCCCTTTCAATCTCTTTCTCTTTCTGTCTCCCTTTCTCTCTGCCAGGCTTTGACCCTCAGGGTTCTAGAGTGCCTTAAGGGGGTCAGGGACATTTTCTATTTGTTCCAGTTCCCATTTTTAGGGGACCAGTGACTTAATACCTTGGTCACATTTGACCACTTGATATCATATGATTTTTATTTCATAAATATAACAAGAACAAATATACAAATATTTCCCTCAGTGCCACAAGAAACATACCCTGACATACTTCTCAAAAGCAACTCCATTTCTGGGGAAATAGCTTCAAAACGCAATTACCTTCCTTTATTTCAATGGTCCCACCAAACTTGTGTCTAGATGCAGCACTGGCTCAAGAGATTGCAGATTTATATACTGCTCTTGTCACAGAATGAAAAGATGATCACAAGGGATACTTGTGATCCCAGTATAAGGCTGTTTTTTCTGTTGTTCACTCTACATCACTGTACCACAAACTAGAAAGAATGCCTAAAAAAGGCCAAAGACCCAGGCCCCTATCTTAGGGGCTATTTGCCTTCAGAGGAGGGGGGAAGGTCCCCCAGGTCACCCCCACTTAGCCCAAGGTCTCAGAAGATTTTGAGCCATCATGACACTAAAGCACATGCACTCTTAATGTACAACTAATGATTATCTTTTCACTTTGTGAGAGAAGCTAGCTATCAACGTGCTATCCTTTGGCCCATTAGCAGAACCATTTGAGGGTGAAACAGAGAAATTAAGGGGATTCCTACTATAAAAAATGCTCTTTTACTTACAATCATGCCCTTATTGATTAGTTGGTATCTTGAAAAGACTTATAAAGAAGAGGATCTAGTGGATTAAGTACTATGAGTTTCAAGACACAGAATGTTTTCTGCATTATCAATCTCAAAGAGAGAAACGTGAATGATGTGACATCTATTGATTATCGGTTTTGTTGGAACTCCAACACATGCAGTTGGGATAAATGTGAAATTATCTTGTCTCCTGAGATGTACTTCTTGGTCATTAGAATGCATTTAAATGTTGAGGGTGGTTAACCTGCGATCTTAGCAGTGTGAGGAGTTCCCAGTGTGAAATTTTCTTCCTCCCATAGAGATAAGTAATTTATATGGAACTAGACATTTTAAAGAGCCCAAAGGGCTCAGTAGGACATGTGTAATTCCTGCTATTGAGGGAGGCAAGAAATTGAATTCAGAGTTTGGAAAATTAAACATTCGTGGCTAGAGTTGATTGGGTGGGCATAATATTCTGTCACTAATAGACTGAGCCCTCAAGAGCAGAGGGGGTGCCAAGCTGCCAAAGGTTGGGGGAACCTGCCCAGGTCAGAAAAAAATGGAGTAAGTTAAAGCTTCCATACTGATCAGTATTGAGATCTGACCTATCACTTCCAATCTGGGAGAGAAGGAAAACACTTCCATGGACTGGTTTGGGGCATTTCAAAGAGTCCATGTCTGCTGTTAGGACTAACCAATTCTCAATTACTTGGTTCTGGGCTCAAACCATCTGCACTTTGCTCACATCTGGACAAGTCTCAGTCTTCACCCCCACTGATCTCTGTTCATGTCCATCCTTCAAGTGAGAGCTGCAAGCTATTCATGGAATGGTTCAGAATGGGGCTGAATTCTTTTTGTCTGCCCGTCTTCATCATTTCAGTTCACCTGGGAAAATCCCTTTCAAAACATCTAGACAGAACTCCAAAAACCTTATAATACCTAGAGCAGCCTGTGCCCTCCCTAGACTTTGGGTTTTCCCTTATCTCCCTTGTTTGTTCTTGAGAAACAGTTATATAAAGTAAAAAATGAATCACTCCCTATTTGTAATGTTTTCATGGAAAAACTTCCTCAAATAAATATTGGACTAGATGGCCATTGAGATTCTGTCAAACTCAGAGATTCAGAAATTATGTAATAATAACAAATAAATAGATAATAAAGTAATAATTACACTATAGGTAGCCTTTATATAGCACTTTAGGGGTTGCAATGTGCTTCATGAATATTGCCATGTCTTATCTCCACAAGAATCTTGTGAAGTGCATATTATTATCCAGGTTTTACAAATGAGGGAACTGAAGCAAGAAAAGCTCATGTGTGTGAGGCAGCTAGTAAGATTCTGGAACTTGGGTCTAACTGACTAGAGGTCCATCACTATTCATTGGGCAACCAATCTGCCTATTATATTCATTCTGATCAGTCCCTAGAAGGAAATAGTTATTCATTCACCTACATATTGAATACTTAGAGATAGTTCAATCACAATGTGGTTCACTATGGGTTTGCCTTTTTAGATCCTTTGCAGAGAGATCATGAAATTGGCATGAATTATATATTCTCTTCCTGGAAAAGCTGGATTTGAATGAAATAGAAAACCATTAGAAATGTTTGCAGTCTGTGCATATGATGAATGGTAATGCAGCATTAAAAAGACTGCACTAAAGGAATGTAATTGGAGAACTTAGTCCAATGGAATGTCTGATTAAACTTAGTTAAAAGATTTTGTGACGGACTTCCTGGTTAAGATGGCAGCAGAATAAAAAGCAACTGCTTAGCCTCTCCTAACTGAAACATACAGGACTCCTCAAGAGGACATAAAAACAAATCCAGACAAAGGAAGGGACCCCACAACAGGGCGCAGCATTGGAGGTATGTGGAATCTGAGCATTTCCATGCTATAAAGGAGTGAAACAGCTCTCACTAAAACGAGAGCTAAGCAACCCCCTCCCCCACCCAACACCACCTACAGTGCCAAAGCCAGTGCACAAGAGTTAGAGCAAGTTTGGGGCATGGATTAAATCCTTGGCAGCTACCTGGGGTCACCAGGGCCTGCTCCTGAGAGCAGCAAGACTTAAGACCACAAGAGGCTAAAGAACGCACGTGGACTCTGAACACAGACACTGAGCCCAAGCACAAGTGTGGACGCAGACTCAAGCGCAGACACTGATCCTGAGCACAGGTGCAGACCTTGAGTGGGAACCCAGTGCAGAGGGGTACACAACTGTGGAAGCACCACCCTGAGACTGTTAAAGGAGCCTCGGGCAGAGGATCAAGCAAGGGGACCACCAGGAGGCTTGACCCTGAGAACAACTAGACCTGACACCTCAGGAGCCTAAAGAGCACCAACAGACCCTGAGTGTGCGGATAAACCTGAGAGAGTGCAGGGCTAACAACAATGGCAAGCCAGAGACAAGAACCCCAAAAGAGAAAGATTATCAAGAAAAAATATGTAACACTTGACAGCTTTTACACAGAGAAAATCCAGACAACAGAGCAAACAGCAGAGGAGAACAAATAAGTAATCATATCCAAACCTTCCCAAAATAAGGAAAACTGGCCACAAGCTATTGAAGAGTTCAAAACTGAGATGATGAGAAAGATGGAAGAGATTTGGTGAGAGAAGTGGGAAATAGCTCAAAAGGAAATTAACAGGTTAGAAGACAGAAACTCCCAATTGGAGAAAGATGCCCAAAGATTAAATGAAATGGTAAGCAAATTGGAAACCAAAATCTGGCAAGAAAATGACAGTTTAAAAGGCAGAATTTCACAATTGGAAAGTGAGGCAAGTAAATTGAAGACCAGAAATGACCAGATTGAAAAGGAAAACCAAAAGATTATAGCCAAAAACCAGTACCTAAAGGCTAGAATTGAGCAATTAGAAGCTAATGATCTCTCAAGACAGCAAGAACAAATAAAACAAAGTCAAAAGACTGATAAAATAGAAGGAAACATGAAATATCTCAATGAGAAAGTGACAGACCAAGAAAACAGGGCTAGAAGAGACAATCTGAGAATCATTGGCCTTCCTGAAAAAGCAGAAATTAATAGAAATTTGGACTCCATACTACAGGAAATTATTCAGCAAAATTGCCCTGAAGTTCTACAACAAGAGGTCAATATAGACATTGAAAGGATCCATAGATCACCCTCTACACTAGACCTAGAAAAGACAACACCTAGGAATATAATAGCCAAATTCAAGAGCTTCCAAGTAAAAGAAAAAAATTTTACAAGAAGCCAGAAAGAAACAATTTAGATATCAAGGAGCAACAATCAGGATTCACACAGGATCTGGCAGCCTCCACACTAAAAGACCTCAAGGCTTGGAATATGATATTCAGAAAGGCAAGAGAACTGGATCTACAACCAAGGATCACCTACCCATCAAAACTGATTATATTCTTCCAGGGGAAAGTTTGGGCATTCAACAAGATAGTAGATTTTCAAGCATTTGCACAGAAAAGACCAGGACTAAATGGAAAGTTCGGTATTCAAGCACAAAAATCAAGAGAAACATGAAAAGGTAAATAAGAAACAGAGGGGAAAGAAAGAAAACTTGTCCTTTTTAAATTTGCCTATTTAAGGGCTTCAATATGATCTAATTATTGGTAGTACCATGTGGAGAAATGTTATGTATAATTCTCTGTAAGGAACTCTATTCACTAATATAGTATTCATTATTATAGTAATTAGAATTATTCATAGGGAGAGGTTGGAATACTAAATGGTCTAAGATGATATGGGGATGGGAAAGAGGGAGGTGAATAGTAGAGGACACCAAGAGAAACTTGAATGAATAAGAAAAATAGGATATTCTATTACACACTAAGAGGGCATGGGAAGGGGACCAGATGAATATTATTATAAGAAGGAGAGGAAGAGAGCATTAAGAGGTAATATTTAAACCTTACTCTCAGTGTAATTAACCCTGAGAGGGAAGAACAGCTATATCCATTGGGATATAAAACTCTATCTAACCCTACTGAGAAAGTCAGAAGGGACAAACCAAGGGGAGCAGGGGAGCGGGGAGGTCAAAAAAGGGAGGGGAGGAAAAGGGGGAGGGAATTCATTAGGCCTTAAAAATAAAAAGAGGGGAATAATAAAGGAGGGGACGGAAAGGGATGTAAATCAAGGGAGGGGACAAGGGTTACTGGCCTAAAGCAAACCACTGGTTTAAAAGGAAATAGTGTAAGAAGAAGGAGTAGAACTAGGAGAGGATACCAAAATGTTGGTGAATACACAACTGATAATTATAACTCTGAATGTGAATGTGATGAACTCGCCCATAAAAACAGAAAAGGTTAAAAAAAATTTTGTGACTTCCTAGCAATAGTGAATATAAAGGGTGGTGGAGCCCTAAAATGCAAGAGATGATTGGCACTATGAATCAGTGAGTGTATCTGTTCTGATCTTCCCCCTCCATACTACTTTACTCATTAGCTCCTATGGATTTAATTACCATCTTGATTCTGATGGATCTCAACTCTGCTTATCCTGTGCTGTCTTCTCTGCTACTCTCCAATCTCACTTCTCCAATTGCCTTTCAGACAATCTGAACCTGATGTCCAGTAACTTACAATATACAAAACAAAACTCATTATTTTTCCCCTAAACCCTACCCTCCCTTGACCTTCCCTTTTAGTATACAATATTCCCAGATCCTCAGGCTCTAAGCCTAGTTGTTACCTTCAATGCCTCACTATTGTATCCCTCCATAGCCAACCCTATTACCAAGGTCTATTGATTTCTCATTTGCAAAAAACCCTTTTCTCAATTATGACACACCATCCCTCTAGTGCAGGCCACCATCACCTTGTGCCAAGAATAATGCAATAGCCTGCTAGTGAATCAGCCTGTTTCAAGTCTCTCTCCACTACATTCCATCCTGCATCCATTCATATCCCAAAATGCAGGTATGGTCATGTAACTCCCCTCTCTCACCCTTACCCATAAAATTCTAGGGGTCTGTATCACTTCTAAAATCAAAGACAAATCCTTTTATTTAGCATTCAAAGATCTTCCTAAGGTAGCCCCCTCCTAACTCTCCACTTTTCTTACACCTTCCTCCCCAGCACACACTCTTTCATCCAGAGGTTCTGGCCTCCTGCCTCTTCTAAGAACCAGTGGCTCCATTTCTTAGCTCTTGGCATTTTCTCTGGCTGTCCTCTCCCTGCTCATCTCTGCTTACTGGTTCATCTTCCTTTAGGTCCCAAAAAAAATTCCATCTTCTACAAGAAGTCTTTCCTAATCCTTCCTAATTCTAGTTCTTTCCACCTGGCACCTGGTAGGTCCTTAATAAATACTGACTAGAAAATATAGTCTAAATTCTACCTTCCAAATTTGAAAATCTGGACACAAAGTTTTGTGACATGCTCATATTTGCACATAAATTCCTTGAAGACAGAGGCTACCTTACTTGGTGTTCTCCCCATCCTCAATTCTAGTACTTAGAAATGTATTTGAAAGGCACAGAAGGAAATTCATAATGTGGATTAAAGAACTAGACCTACCATCAAGAAGACTTGAGTTCAAATCCCACTTCAGATATTTACTAATGATGATTAAGACACTTCAACTTTTTCTTCTGTTTTCCTCATTTGTAAAAAGGGATAAGGATGCCAACCTTGAGGATAAAATGAGTTAATACAGTGCTAGCTATTATTATTAGCAGTGATGGGAAATTTAATAAATTTAATAAACTGGCATTTAATAAATAGCCTATATGATCTATATCTATGTTTCCATTTCTGTCTGTCTCTCTCTTTTAGTATAGCAGTTCCCTGTACTAATGAAATGTCAGATCAGAACACATACATACATATTCATACACCCCAATATTGATATTAATGCTGGTCCCAACTTTGTGATGAAACCATGTCACTAGAATTCTATAGAAATATCATCTATTGTTCTCCAAACCAAGAGATCATAGGAGCATCATAGATCTTAGAGGTAAGAGACATCAGGGACCATCTAGTCCAATCACCTTCATTTTAGCACTGAGGAATTTGAGTTCCAAAGTGATAAAGTAACTTGCTGAAAGTCACAAGGCCACCTAGGCAGGAAGCATCAGAAGCATCATTTGAAGAAGAGTCAGTAGGAAGTAAAGGGAACAAACAACAGATACTCATGGCAAAAAACCCAATCAGTCATCAAAGACTTTCTTGCCTTTGCTTCTGGACTGGTCTATGAGTCCCAGGTGGCAGGAGTCAATCCCAGCAAAGCTAGTCTAAGCCCTACCAATGGGGTCAGGTAATGGTAGATGTGACTGAATAGAAACAGATGACCAGCAGCCCCTAGTGGGCAGTAAATCTTAACTGGCCTAAATGGAAGAATACCTGAGTCCTGGGCACAAAAGCATGACTGTTGTTCTGTTTGATGTCAGCAGGCCAGTATGGAGAAGACAATGTGCTGTGAAGACAAGTATATTCAAAGCTGTTTTTAGGGCTGGGTAATTAGGACTTTGCCTCAGGTGCTGAATTTAAAGGATACTGAATTTAGAGAGTGTTGGCAACATTTGCCATTCCCAAGGAACAACAGCACCTAGTTAACAAGAATAATTAGTTAAGATCAGAAGCTATGAGGCATGTTGCAAGTATCTTCCCTGATCCATCCCTATTCTTCATCTTTGCAGCAAGCTGTCTGGAATGTGTGCTAAAGTCTTAGGGGGAAACAATATCTGTCTATTCATTCCCCTACACAGGGCTATGCTTACATTTTCAAAATGAGGGAAGTACTTTTTGGGCAATTTGCTCTGGGAATGTTTTCTGTGACTCGCCTTAAGGCACAAAAAGTCTGACTGTGGCTCTGAATGCATCTTGAATACAATAAAATATATTACAACATAATAGCTTTCTGAATTGGGACACTGGTCAACTGCCCTGTGCTTGATTTTTTAAAAAAACCCTTGTCTTCTATAGAACTGATATTAAGTATCTTTTCTAAGGTGGAAGAGCAGTAAAGGCTAGGCCACTGCAGTTAAGTGACTTACCCAGGGTCACACAGCTAGGCAGTGTCTAATGCTATATTTGAAACTCCCAACTCCAGGTCTACTGCTCTATCCACTATGCTACTGGCTAATACCAGATTTGGATCCAGGAATTCCCATCTCTAGGACTAGTGTTCTACCCATTGAGCCCCAAGAATAATCCATTTTTATCATCACAGAGAATGAAATGGGGATAAATTTGACACTTCCAAGGAAAGAGAAAGTCTATGGAAAAGTTGGAGAAGAAAGATATATTCAACTCAAATATGGAAATAAAAACCACATATGTGACTTAAATGAGTCTGGACTAATGAAGATCAGAGGTTGAATCTGGGAAGAAAAAATTAGCAAGATCTGGGAAATCTAAAGAGCAATCTTCATGCCCAGATCCTATTTCCAAGTGACAAGGGGAACAAATCTAGGACAATTAAAAGGGGTTTAAAAGGATTAAGGAAGATTAAGGAAGATCAAAGGAGGATTAGGAAACAAGAGTTTGCAAATGTAGACTACTCAAGCCTGATAAGATGTGGGTAAATACACCATTTAATGAATTCACAGATTGGATGAGGACATCAATGGGTTGGACTACTTGTTAAAGGAAGGAGAGATGGGTACCAGGTTGAAGAGAAGGTCAGTGTGGCTCTTTCTGTAGCATTATTGAGATAAAGGAAGAATTTGAGTGAGTTTGTCAATTTAAGAGGTGATAATTTTTAGTTTAAAAAATGACCCAGAACTTGATTTTGAAATAATCACTAGTGGTTTCTAGAAATAAGGTTGGAAATCTTCACCATTAGAAATAGAAAACTCTACCATTTCAGATCTTCAATGGGAAAAATGGGGTTCTGAGAAGAAAGAACAGAGAGACTTGAGTCTTGCAATATAATAGAATTCGATAGACTTTTATACCAAGGGAAGGAAAAGGGCATATTTAATTAGGGTTTAAAGACCAATTTTGTTTTTCTTAAGAAGAAAGAGCACAGTTATAAATATTTTTGTGCAAGTCTGTTTATCTATGATCTCTTTGGGGTACAATCCCACCAATGGTATGGCCGGATCAAAGGGCAGGCATTCTTTTATCGTTCTTTGGGCATAGTTCAAATTGCCATCCAGAATGGTTGGATCAGTTCACAACTCCACCAGCAGTGCATTAATGTCCCAATTTTGCCACATCCCCTCCAACATTCATTACTCTCCCTTGCTATCATTTTAGTACCCCAAAGAGATCATAGATAAACAGACTTGCACAAAAATATTCAAAGCTGCTCTTTGTGGTGGCAAAAAACTGGAAAGCAAGAGTATGCCCTTCAATTGGGGAATGGCTGAACAAAGTATGGTATATGTTGGTGATGGAATACTATTGTGCTCAAAGGAATAATAAACTGGAGGAATTCCATGTGAACTGGAAAGACCTCCAGGAATTGATGCAGAGTGAAAGGAACAGATCCAGGAGAACATTGTACACAGAGACTGATACACTGTGGTAAAATTGAATGTAATGGACTTCTGTACTAGCAGCAATGCAATGACCCAGAACAATTCTGAGGGATTTATGGGAAAGAATGCTACCCACATTCAGAGGAAGAATGACAGGAGTGGAAACACAGAAGTAAAACAACCGCTTGAACACTTGGGTTGATGAGGACATGATTGGGGATATAGATCGGAAAAGACCACACCAATGTAAATATCAATAATATGTAAATAAGTCTTGACTGACCACACATGTTAAAACCAGTGAAAATGCAAGTTAACTATGGGGTGGGGGAGGATGAGGGGGTGAAGGGTAAAGTAAAAACATGAATTATGTAACCATGGAAAATATTTCTAAAAATAAAAATTAAAAAAAAAAGAAGAGAGAGAACTGGATCATCTAGGAGTATGAATCTGCTTGTCATGAAGAGATAAAGAACAAGGCTACAAGAACTTTCAGGAAAGAAATCATCTACTAAGTGGTGGGGAAAGGATGATAATAGATGATAATACTCTGTCATGTATCCTTGCACAAGATTCCTGAGGGAGCTCCTGGCTAATCATTGGATATGCATCCAAGAAAGGTATATGAAAGCTAATTATTAAATCTATCAAAGACTATCCAGAGGAAGGAGATAATATTTATTGTTGATTATTGTATTTGTATGGATTATTATAATTGTGCTGGATCAGTGTTACTGATTAATCTCTGGTCAGTATTCTATTGTCCTTTACATCTTATTTCACCCTCATCTTGGGGCTCCATTTTAACCTTTATAACAGTTTAAGAATCCTCTATATGTCTCTCTTTGGAACAAAAGTATGAATTTCCAATTAAATGAACAACTCTAAAGACATACATTATGTTATTTCCATCTGACCAAATTGTCTTAACACCATTTTCTAGCCAATGAGGTTTAAACTCCCTTCTTTGTATGACTATTTTTTGTATAAATTCTAGATCCTGTTGTAGATTTTTTTAGGAAATGTTTTATTCCTATTTTTATAATACTCCCTTTTGCTATCACCACCATCCCCTATTCCTTGTAAAAAATAGTAAAAACATAGACAATCATAGTTCAGCAAAACCAAACAACACATTGACCTAGTCTGATAGTATTTATATTGACCTATGTCCACAATCTCTTCATTCTTTATAGAAGAGAAGGAAGTTCATTTCCCATCATAGTAACTATAGTAATTAAGCAAATAAGGACCAAAGTCTAGATGCTTGAAGAACTAGCTCCCTGAGAACAAGAACTTTTTCAACTTTGTCATATTTTCAATGCCTATCATCATCTGTGGCACTTAGTAGGTATTTAATAAATGCCTATTATATGATTGAATGAAACTGTTTGTGGATGAAATCCTAGTAATTAAGTAACTGATAGCAAGCTGGGTGAAAACCAGCACTATTTTATTCTGAATGGATTTCTCTGTGGGGCTGCTTTGGGAAGTGTGACTCTGATAAAGAGGTATATTATAGATTTGCCATTACAGGAAAGTGACTAGTGATTTGAAAAGATTACCCACTAGTAGAAAGACTGAAAATCCAATGGCAAAGAGTAGTGGGATAATTTAAGTCTGAATCCAGTGTCTGAAAGGACTTGGATTTTGGGGGGTTTTATTGGGTTTGAAAGACCCTTAAGGAATACACACACACACACACACACACACACACACACAGAGAGAGAGAGAGAGAGAGAGAGAGAGAGAGAGAGAGAGAGAGAGATCATATCAGATTCTATTGTGTCACTTGGAGGAAAGTGATGGGAAGAAATATTGCTATTTCTGGTTAGGGAAAGAACAGAAGGTTGTTTTTTGTTTTTTTTCAAAATATAGCATTTTAGACATATTTTTTCTTGATTTTTTAATGTTTTTCCCCAACCAAGCATTCTACTTTAAACTTTTATCAACTTAAAAAGTACAGGAATGATGTTTTTGGGTTTTAATATGATTTTAAATAATTCCTAGCTGAGTAACCCTGGGCAAGCCACTTAAATATTATTGCCTAGCCCTTACTGCTCTTCTTCCTTTGAACCAATGCATAGTATTGATTCTAAGAAAGAAGGTAAGGGTTTAATTTTTTTAATTAAAAAAGTATGGTTTATGACATAAAAGAGACAAATCCAGGAAGGCTTCTGACCTTACAGATATTTCAGAAAAATCACGAGCTAATGTCACTAGGTGTATCCACCTCTTCTAAAACTGAGAAATTCTAGTAATAAGTCTATTCTTTATCCAGGTTTCTTTCCCTGTGCCTATCTACCATCATATTGGGGAATATTTTGCTTCACTTAAAAATATGTTTCTGGAGACCTAAATTTTGCCTCAAACACAAAGAGTACAGGAAATAACTAGAGATATAAATGCATATTAAGACAAAAATTCAGAACTACATCTAAAATGTTAGGAATTAGCCTAACTAACTAGGAGCTTTGAGTAGTTTTGATTAAAATCCTAACTTTTCACCTAAAATAAACTCCTGAAAGTAACAAGGGAGTTGGGGGGAGGGGGAGAAAGGGATGGGAGACATGAAACTGACTGGCCATTATGCTGACCCGAGGGTTAAAATGAACTGTAAATTACTATAAAAGGGTATTACACCAAGTATCATACAAACCAAAACCTAAACTGTCCCTTCCCCTTAAGGAATATAAACTCTACTTCAGGAAAATGTTTCACCGAATCTATGTTTTCATTATCGTCAACTCCCAGTGAAGACAATTCTTTAACTAAAGAAGATCTGCAACTTTTTTTTTAACCCATTACCTTCTGCCTTGGAGTCAATACACAGTATTGGAGTATTGACTCCAAGGCAGAAGAGTGGTAAGGGTAGGCAGTGGGGGTCAAGTAACTTGCCCAAGGTAACACAGCTGTGAAGTGTGAAGGCAAATTTGAACCCAGGACCTCCTGTCTCTAGGCCTGGCTCTCAATCCACTGAGCTACCCAGCTGCCCCCAAGATCTGAAACTTCTTATGAGTTTCTAGAGTTGCCTATGGCACAGAACATTTCAAAGAGCATCCAAAGGCACAATACAAAATACAAATCAAAATTAATCCCTGAACCCAAGTTTTCTGACTGATGTCAACTCTATCCAATAAACCAGCCAAAATAACTAAATATATGTTAATTTGAGGAAGGGTGTGCACATTAAAATCTTAGAGGGATCAAGAAAGCCTTCTGGTGGTTGAATCTTGAAGAAAGTCAGGAATTCTTCTAAAAGACCAAATTTGGAAGGGAATGTTTTTTTTTTTTGTTTTTTGTTTTTTTGGTTTTTTTTAACCCTTGTACTTTGGTGTATTGTCTCATAGGTGGAAGATTGGTAAGGGTGGGCAATGGGGGTCAAGTGACTTGCCCAGGGTCACACAGCTGGGAAGTGGCTGAGGCCGGGTTTGAACCTAGGACCTCCTGTCTCTAGGCCTGATCTCACTCCACTGAGCTACCCAGCTGCCCCCCCGGAAGGGAATGTTTTGTGGGCATTCAGGTCAGCCTGTGCAAAGGTGTAAATGTTGAGATAACAGGCTGAGTTGTGAGTTAGAAAGGTGAATAGATGAGGATGACCAGGGATGGAAGGTGATGTTGCCAACTTGGATCAGAATGAGGAGCCTCAGGGGAAGGCACTTTTTCTACTCCAAATGAATAATGGAGTTCATATCAAACAGCTAAAATGGCATTGCCTAGTACTGACCAGTAGACTTACTGTGCAAAAAATTAACCCTTTAATATCTGTTCACCATGGTGGGGAAGAGGAGAAAATAGATGTAGAGGACTTTCTATACCCTTGGAGGCAATAGATATTTAGAGGAGAGAAGTAGCATCAGTGAAATTTAAAATGGAAACCTAATTCATGGTTGAGATCAAGTCTTTTAACAATGGGCATTATTACTGTTTTCTGTCTTTTTTTTTTCTTTTTTCTTTTTTCTTCCACTTGGATCCAGAATTTTATTGAGGTAAAATTGTCCTACATGGAAAAACTCATACAGATTGATAATTCATTTTTACTCATGGTTTTAAAAAGTGATTTGGAGCACAACAAAGTTGCAATTGGTCCATGACCACAGAGGTAGTGTGTCTAAGAGGCATTACTTGAATACAGGTCTTCCTGCCTCTAAGATCATCTATCCTCAATGACACACTTTCTTATCATGACATTCAAAATAACGCATCTATTAAAATTTCCTGTTTCCTAACTCCATTTATAATTAAAAGCCCTGCAGCAAAGAACATAATATAGCTCTTTTCCAGACAATATCCTTATGATCTCCTCCTTCCCTGGAATGTGGGAGAGGGAAGGAAGCAGGTGGAGCATCTAAATACTATACAACCAAAATTGTAGTATAGGAACAAAAGAAAAGTAAATTATGTTGACCATTTTGAACGAAAACTTTATAGTCTGAAAATATGTAGTTTGAAGGTCTTGGGTATAGGAAAAAAACAATACGGTATAGTAAAATAAGAAGTGGCTTTAGGATTAGAATACCATAGTTCAAATCCTGCCTTTGGTGCTTGTTACTTGTTTGGAGCTTGGACAAGTCATTGAAGTTCTTTGTGCCCTGGTTTCCTCATATTGTAGAGGAAAATGTTGGAATTAAAATTCCTTTTAATCTGTAGATTAATAATTTCTAAGATGCCATATACCTACCTATCCATCTTTGTTCATTTGGCATAAGATAAGGAGAAAAAAAAATGATCCTTTCCTCTAAGGAGCCCTTTGTCTTAAGTTATATGTTACTCCTATACTGGGAATCATGTTATCCCTTCATTTACTGCTTGGCTTTATAGAGAGATGAGGGTGTTATCTCTGCATAGATTATGGGAACTGGAAATGTGCATATACTTGATAGACATAATATAATAGAAAGTGCTTTTTATTATTAAAGATTGTCTTTTCTTAAATGGGAATGGGTTTCCAGTATTTTCATGTGCTCTTAAGTTTAAATTCATTGTGACATGTGAAACAATTAAAATTCTCAAGGCCATTCCCTAGTTTCATAATTATTATTTATTAAATAGTAAAAAGTGGGGTGGGGCAGGAGAAAGAGAGAGTGACAGACAGACAGACTAAGACAGAGACAGAGACATAGAGAAAGAGAGAGAAGCAGAAGCAGCTGAGCAAACTCAGAGCCAGAACCTGCCACCTCCAAGGTTCTGGGGAAAAGGGCTGACTTGCTGTCCCTTTTCACCAATTTATGCTCTTCCAAAGTGTCTCTGATTGAATGACTCTGACCTCAATCAAGAGGCTGGTCTTCCAGATTCCAGGAGTTTCTTTTAGTTAAAGTTAAAGAAGGATTGTTGCTGAAGTGATGATCTAATCCATTCTTAAGGGTAATTTGAATAGGCTATAAAACAGTGCATACCCTTCGATGCAACAATACCAATCCCAAAAAATTTTTAAAAAGTGGGGAGAAGACCCTACTTGTATAAAGAATATTTATAGCATCTCTTTTTGTGGTGGCAAAGAATTGGAAAGAAAGGGGATAATCATCAATTGGGCAATGGTTGAACAAATTGAAGTATATAATGGTGATGGGATACAATGGTGCTATAAAAAATGATGAACAAGATAATTTCAGAAGGACCTGAAAAGACCTACGTGAACTGATACAGAATAAAATAAGCAGAACCAGAAGAATATTCTACACAGAAACTGAAACACTGTGGAATGATCAATTGGGAAAGTCTTAGCTACTCTCAGAAATACAATGTTCCCGGACAAAATCTGAAGGACTTATGACAAAGAATGTTATCCATCTCCAGAGAAAGAACTGTTGGAGGCAGAATGAAGATCAAATCATATTTGATTTGTTTTATATAATTATTTTGTTATAAAAATGAAAAATATGGAAGTGTTTCATATGGTAATGCAAGTAACCCCAGATCAAATTACTTAACATCTTTGGGAAGAAGGAGGGAGGCAATATGGATCATATAACTTTAGAAAACTTATTTCATGTAATTGGTATAACTTTAAAAAATAACAAAGATAAATAAGGAGCAGGTCCAACCCTGCCTTCCCTTAACAAAGACAGAATATCTAGACAAAAGAATGGAGGACCCTACCCATAGCCTTGGGGAGAGACAGTTCAAGCTTCAGCCCTAAAATCAAACTGAGCTTTTAAAATCAAAAGATTCTGGGAGGCCAAAAAGGAGGATAAACTAATATTAATTTTCCACACATATGTGTTTAATATGGCTCTGCCTAAGTATAGAACTGTGCTTTGTGGCATTGTATTAAAATGCATTCAATAAGTTCCTTTTGGTTTTAATTAGACCTTTGTACAAAATGAGAATAGGGTGAGAGGGATTAAGGGTAAGGGAAAAGGAAGAAGATAAAGATAAAAGAATGAGGAAAAGGGAAGTGACCAAGAGCTTTATATAAAAGAGGGAAGGCAATATAAATGGCAATTTAATTCCCTGATTCTTTCTCACTCCTTATACTTGTATCAGGAAATCAGATAAAATATCAAGAGAAACTGAAAGTCAAGATGGCAGAGTCAAAGAAGCATAGTTGAGTTTTCCCAATATTCTCTTCTAAAAAAACTTTAAATAATACCTAAAATCAAATTTTGGAGTGTGAAAGCCAACAAAAAAGTACAAGACATTTTTCTAACTCAAGACAACTTAGGAGGTCAGAAGGAAAGGTGTTTGATACCTGGCATAGAGGCCCACAGTAATCAAAAGCAAAAGATTTTAAAAGAGACACAAGATAAAAGGAGTTAGAAAAGGACAAACAAAAGAAAATGGAAGAGAGGGAAATACAAAATAATCATTAAATGTTAATATGAATGGGGTGAACTAACCCATAAAATGGAAGCAGATAGCACAGTGTATTAGAATCCAGAAAACAATAATGTTGTTTACAAAGAACACAGACACAGAATTAAAATATGGGACTAGAAAAAACTATTATGCTTCATTTAAGGTAAAAATAAAACATTTTAAAAGTAGCTAGCAATCATGATTTCAGAAAAGATGAAGGCAAAAATACATCTATTTAAAAGAAATAATCACAGGGAAACTAAATTTTATTAAAAGGTACCAGAGAGGGGCAGTAGATTGAGAGCCAGGCCTGAAGGTGGGGAGTCCTGGATTCACATCTGATCTCAGACACTTCCTAGTTTTATGACCCTGGGCTCGCCCTTCTAGTTCTTCCAACCCAAAATTGATACTTAGTATTGATTCTAAGACAGAAGGTAAGGGTTTAAAAAAAAGGTACCATAAAAATGAAGAAATACCAATACTAAACATATTTGTAAAATGGTATAGCACCCTCAAATTCTTTTTTTTACTCCCCTCTCCATCTTTAAAGCCTGCTGTTTATTATAAACAGATTTAGAACCTTTGGCACTCAAATTGTTTCTTTTTTTTTTTTTTTGCAACAAAATTCTTAAAGGAAAAGTTAAATGAGTCACAGTAGAAAATAACCTTTAAAACTATAGTAGCAGTCTTGGATATTGCCCTCTCAGGGCTAGATAAATCTAATCATAAAATAAAGATGTTCAGGAAAGGAATATAATCTTTGAAAAGTAAGATAGGGGAGACCTCCCGAGAAAACTGAAGGGCCCCACACCCACAAAGGGCTGTACCTTTTTCTCAGCTGCACAGGGCACCTTCCCAAATATATATGGCCCAGCACTACAGTGTCTAGTAAGGATGAGCTCAAATAAGCTTAAAAGCACAGGCCAGATGAGCTGGAGAGAAAGAAAGATGACATCAACAATGAGCCTCTGAAAGGAGGAGGAGCCTCACTGACTGACAGGCATCCGGCCACTCCAATTGGCAAAGCTGCCTTTCCTTTCTCTTTCCTCCCTTTGCCCCGCCCACTTCCCCTTCCCACCACCTTTTTCCTCTCTCCTTCCCCTCCCCCTACCCCCTCCTCCTTCCCCAGCCCTCTTTACCCTCAGTGGGCAAGAGCAAGCGCAAGCGCACCTCCCCTGGTGGTCAACACTTGCCAGAGAGGCTCAGGTCAAGGACTTGATATGAAGAGCTAAATGACTAAATCCTCCCTCTTTCTCACTCTCTCTGCCTCTCTCTGCCCCACCCCCACCCCACTCCACCCACCCCAACCCTGCTCCCCTCTCTCTCTCTATGTCTGTCTGTCTGTCTATCTCTCTCTCACTCTTGCCAGCATCGTCTTACCAGTCTTGTTTAGAGAAAAATTCCTTTCTAATCATGACCGAATTCTGGCTCATTTCAGCTCCCGCGGAGAAAACATGCCAGGAAACATGGGAGAGACTACAGGCAGCAACACTCCCATCTAATCTCTCTTCTAATGTAAAGTTCAACATTCCCCAATTAAAGGTTGGGATACTGGATGTTTTAGTTGAATTATCAGATGACCTGAAGGTTCTGGATGAATTCGTGGCTAAGCTTCACACGAACATAGCCACCTATGTCTCCTCATTACTGCTAGGCGATGTCAGAGACAAAATTGGTGAAATTCTGTTGGCTAAGGAAAATGACATCATTACATATATAACAAACTTCCAATGGGATCTGGCCAAGTTTCCAATCACAGAGTCCATGAGGGTTCTTTATGAAATGATTAAAAAAGAAGTACACCAAATTGACAATGACTTCAATAGCAGAACAGCTACCTATGAGAAGCTGAAAGAGAATGTAAATACTATGGAAAAAAAACAAGAAGGAGGTTTTTTAACTAAAAGTCTAGCACAGATTGTAAAGAAAGAGGACTTTGTCCTTGATTCGGAATATCTCGTCACCATATTGGTGGTAGTTTCAAAGGCGAACTACGAGGAGTGGGTTAAGCACTATGAAACATTGAGTGATTTTGTAGTCCCGAGGTCTAGCCGCATTATCTCACAGGACTCTGATAATTACCTGTGCAATGTTACCTTGTTTAAAAAGGTAGTGAATTATTTCACAACCAAAGCCAAAGAAAGGAATTTCTTTGTCCGTGAATTTTCTTATGATGAAGAAAGGATGAAAAAAGAAACGGAAGCGCTCTCCACTGCAATCTTTGAAAAGAAGAAGTATTTTGGACCGCTATTTCGGTGGCTGCAACTGAATTTCAGTGAAGCTTTTATATCCTGGATCCACGTGAAGGCATTAAGAGTCTATGTTGAGTCTGTTTTAAGATATGGACTACCAGTGAACTTCCAGGCAATGTTACTTAGACCCAATGAGAAAAACAAGAAGAGACTGAGGGAAGTTTTGAATGATTTGTACAGACACTTGATGGGTAGTAGTGTAGCATTGGTAGCTGATACTTCTTCTTCCAGTGTTTCAGACTATGACATGGATAAAGAGGATTATTATCCCTATGTGTACTTCAAGATAGATTGTACTCTATCCTAATCAAAGTAAAAATAGTCCTCAATATTAATAATCCTCTCCTACTGCTGGTGTATATGAATGAAAATGAAGTTGAAGTATGTCTATACTTTTAACTTTCTATTAATTCAGGGCTTGCTTCTTACTTCCTTTCCTCAGGTGAATGGTCCCATGGTAGTCCATCTCTTGACATCTTCTTTTTAAAGAAGAACATATATTGTGTTGCATTTTATTGATCAGGTCTGTAAATGGGTAGTATGGGGGGAATTATTTTATTTATAAACAATATATTTTTTAAACAATATTTTCTTTGATGTAGTAGTATGCCTTGATTAAATTCATTATTAGACAAGGTTTAAGAGGAAGAAGTATAACATTTGTACTATTTTGTTCCCTGTAATTAGTAGGGCATAATTATTAAATGGTGATTGAATTGTGATTTTTAAAATTTGACAATATTCAAGTGTGTTTTCTGAATATTTCCAATAATTGGTGAGCATTGTCAATAGCCATAGATGAGAATAAAATTACCTGTGCAAAAATGTGTTGTGTACTTAAGTACTCCACATTTTGTCATAAAACTTCAGTAACTAAGATCATTGCTGACTTAAGCTGCTGCTTTACCACTTAGCCGTATTTGTTATATGTTGCAAGAGGCAATCTGCTTTCCATTCAATTTATGTTTGCATTCCACAGATTTGCTAACTGTTCCAAATTGGTCTCATAACACACAAGGTGATGTTGGAGTTAATTTTACAAAATGTGAGTCACCAAGCATTTAGTATTCATAAGTGATTAAAAACTCATCCTAATGATAAATAAAATCCAGCAAAACAATTTTTAAAATGACTATGTATTAGGTCATGAAACTTCAACATGAAGAAAAAATTTTTCGAACCATATGAAATAAAAATTAATTATGTTAATAAAGGGCCTTAGAAACATAGATTAAAAATCAATTGCAAACAATCTAATCCTGACCAATGTATGGGTCAAAGAATAAATCATAAAAACAATAATTTAATTAACAAGAATGATGCTAATGAGACAATCGAGAAAAATTTGTGGAATACAGCCAAAACAGAAATTAGGGGAAAGTTTATATCCAAACATTTACATCATTATAAAAAGGAAAAAATAGATTATTGGATATGCATATTTTTTATAAAATAGGAAAATAATAAAATAAAAATTCTCCAATACCAAAATGGGGATCCTGAAAATTAAAAGCAATTAATAAAACTGAAAGTAAAAAAGTCAGTGAGCTAATAAATAAAACTCGGAACTGGATATATGGGAAAAATGATAAAAAAAATCAAATTACAAATATAAAAAATGAGAAGGGCGACAGTACAACCAAAGAAGATGAAAGTAAAATGCTTATTAGGCCTTTTGCCAGTAGGTGCATGCCAATAAAATTAATAATCTAATATTTACCAAAATATAAATTCCTTAAATAAGCAGAATAACAGATGGAGAAAATAACTTATACAAGCTATAAATGAGTTCCTTAAGAAAAATTCCCCAGGACTACATGGATTTTGAGGTGAATTCTACTAAACATTTAAAGAACAATTAATTCCAAGACTATATAAATTACATTAGAAAGCAGGTAAAGAAGTAACCCTTTCAAATTCATTTTATAATACAAATATGACTTTGGTACCTGAGCCAGGGAGAGCAAAAAAGAAAGAAAACTAAAGACAAATTTGGCTAATGAATACTGAACTAAAATTTTAAATAAAATACTAGCAAAGATATTATATCACTATGTTACAAAATTGAAACACTGACTAGATGAGATTTCTACAAAGAGTGCAAGGATGTTTCAATATTAGGAAAACTATAAGCACAACTGATCATATCAATAACAAAAACAAAAATCATATGATTGTAGCAATACATGGAGAAAAAATCTATTTACAAAATTTAATACTCATTTTTATTTTTTAAAAAAATACTAGAGAACATGGCAGCAGAGTAAAAAGCAGCTGCTTAACCTCTCCTAACCGAAACATATAGGACTCCTCAAGAAGACAAAAAAACAAATACAGAGGAGTGAAGGGACCCCACAACAGGGTACAGCATTGGAGGTACATGGAATCTGGGCATTTCCATGCTATAAAGGGGCGAAACAGCTCTTACTAAAACACAAGCTGAGCAACCCCCTCCCCCACCCAACACCACCTAAAGTGCCAAAGCCAGGGCACAAGATTTAGAGCAAGTTTAGCACACTCATTAAGTCCATGGCAGCTACCTGGGGTCACCAGGGCCTGTTCCTGAGAGCAGCAAGACTTAAGACCCCAAGAGGCTAAAGAACGTGCATGGACTTTGAACTGAGATCCTGAGAGCAGGCACAAGTGTAGGCTTGGAGCAAAGCCCAGACACGAATCCTGAGAGAAGGCAGGACTCGGATCCTGAGATCAGGTGAAGACCTTGAGTGGGGACCAAGTGCAGAGGGGTGCACAACTGTGGAAGCAGCACCCTGAGACTGTTAAAGAAGCCTCAGGCAGAGGAACAAGCAAGGGGACCACCAGGAGGCTTGACCCTGAGAACAATGAGACTTGAGACCTCAGGAGCCTAGAGAGCACCAACAGACCCTGAGTGTGAGGATAAACCTGAGAGGGTGCAGGGCTAACAATGGCAAGCCAGAGACAAGAACCCCAAAAGAGAAAGATCATCAAGAAGAAATCTGTAATACTCAACAACTTTTACACAGAGAAAATCCAGACAACAGAGCAAACAGCAGAGGAGAACAAATAAGTAATCATATCAAAACCTTTCCAAAATAATGAAAACTGGCCACAAGCTATTGAACAGTTCAAATCTGAAATTATGAGAAAGATGGAAGAGATCTGGCAAGAAAATAACAGTTTAAAAGGCAGAATTTTGCAAATGGAAAGTGAGGCTCAGAAATCAAATGAACTGATCAGCAAATTGAAGACGAGAAATGACCAGACTGAAAAGGAAAACCAGTCCCTAAAGGCTAGAATTGAGCAATTAGAAGCTAATGATCTCTCAAGACAGCAAGAACAAATAAAACAAAGTCAAAAGACTGATAACATAGAAGGAAACATGAAATACCACAATAAGAAAGTGATAGACCAAAAAAACAGGTCTAGAAGAGACAATCTGAGATTCATTGGTCTTCCTGAAAAGGCAGAAATTAATAGAAATTTGGACTCCATACTAAAAGAAATTATTAAGCAAAATTGCCCTGAAGTTCTACAACAAGAGGGCAATACATAGACATTGAAAGGATCCATAGATCACCCTCTACACTAGACCCAGAAAAGACAACCTCCAGGAATATAATAGCCAAATTCAAGAACTTCCAAGTAAAAGAAAAAAAATGTTACAAGAAGCCAGAAAGAGACAATTCAGATATCAAGGAGCACCAAACAGGATCACACAGTATCTGGCAGCCTCCACGCTAAAAGACCGCAAGGCTTAGAATATGATATTCAGAAAGACAAGAGAACTGGGTCTACAACCAAGGATCACCTACCCATCAAAACTACCCAAAAAACAGAGGAAAGTTTGGGCATTCAACAAGATAGAAGATTTCTAAGTATTTGCATAGAAAAGACCATGGAGTAAATGGAAAGCTCGATATCCAACCACAAAAATCAAGAGAAACATGAAAAGCTAAATAAGAAACAGAGTGGAAAGAAAGAAAACTCATATTTTTTTTTAAATTTGCCTCTTTAAGGGCTTCAATATGATCTAATTATTGGTATTCCTATGTGGAAAAATGTTATGTATAATTCTCTATAAGGAACTCTATTCACTATTATTGTATTCACTATTATAGTAATTAGAAGAATTATTCATAGGGAGAGTTTGGAATACTAAATGGTCTAAGATGATATGGGGGTGGGAAAGAGGGAGGTGAATAATAGAGGACATCAAGAGAAACTTGAATGCATAAGAAAAATAGGATATTCTATTACACACAAAGAGGGCATGGAAGGGGAGGGGGAAAATACTATTATAAGAAGGAGAGGAAGAGAGCATTAAGAGGTAATATTTAAACCTTACTCTCAGTGTAATTAATCCTGAGAGGGAAGAGTAGCTTTATCCATTGGGATATAAAACTCTATCTAACCCTACTGAGAAAGTCAGAAGGGATAAACCAAAGGGAGCAGGGGAGTAGAAGGGGGAGGGGAATTCATTAGGCCTTAAAAATAAAAAGAGGGGAATAATAAGGGAGGGGGTAGAAAGGGAAGTGAATCAAGGGAGGGGACAAGGGTTACTGGCAGAAAGCAAACCACTGGTTTAAAAGGAAATAGTGTAAGAAGAAATGGTAGAACTAGGAGAGGATATCAAAAGGTTGGGGAATACACAACTGATAATTATAACTCTGAATGTGAATGGGATGAACTGGCCCATAAAAAGGAAGAAAATAGCAGAGTGGAGTAGAAAACAAAATCCTACCATATGTTTTCTACAAGAAACACATATGAGGTGGGTGGACATACACAGGTTTAAGCTAGAGGGCTTGAGTAAAATCCTTTGGGTCTCAAATGAGAAAAAGTAGGCAGGAGTGGCAATTATAATTTCTGACAAAGTCAAACTAAAAATGGATGTGATTAAAAAAGACAGGGAAGGTCATTACATCCTGATTAATGGCAGCATAGACAATGAGGAAATAACATTGTTCAATATGTATGCACAAAATGGCATAGTAACCAGATTTGTAAGGAGAAACTGGCAGATGAAGGAAATAGACAGTAAAACCATAAGAGTGGGAGATCTAAATATCCATCTTTCAGATCTAGATAAATCAAACCAAAAAATGAATAAGAAAGAGGCAAGAGAGATGAATGAAGTCCTAGACAAATTAGATTTAATAGATATGTGGAGAAAAATATTGACAAAAAGGAATACACCTTCTTTTCAAATGCATATGGTACATTCACAAAGATTGACCATGTAATAGGGCATAGAAACATTGCAAACAAATGCAAAGGAGCAGAAATAATAAATATAACCTCAGATCACAATGCAATAAAAATAATAATTAGTAAGGGCACCTGGACAGGCAAATCAAAAACTAATTGGAAATTAAATAATATGATTCTCCAAAACCAGCTAGTCAAAGAAGAAATCATAGAAACAATCAACAACTTCATTGAAGAGAATGACAATGATGAGACATCCTACCAAACTCTGTGGGATGTGGCGAAGGCAGTACTCAGGGGGAAATTTATATCCTTGAGTGCATATATTAACAAATTAGGGAGGACAGAGATTAATGAATTGGGCATGCAACTTAAAAAATTAGAAAACAAGCAAATTAAAAATCCCCAGATGAAAACTAAATTAGAAATACTAAAAATCATTGGAGAAATTAATAAAATTGAAAGTAAAAGAACTATTGAACTAATAAATAAGACTAGAAGCTGGTATTTTGAAAAAACAGATAAAATATACAAAGCACTGGCCAATCTAAGAAAAAAAGAAAAAAAGAAAACCAAATCACCATTATCAAAAATGAAAAGGGAGATCTTACCTCTAATGAAGGGGAAATTAAGGCAATCATTAAAAACTATTTTGCCCAATTATATGGCAATAAATATAGCAATCTAGGAGATATGGATGAATATTTACAAAAATAAAAATTATCTAGATTAACAGCAGAAGAAATAGAATACCTAAATAATCCCATATGAGAAAGAGAAATTGAACAAGCCATCAAAGAACTGCCTAAGAAAAAATCGCCTGGGCCTGATGGATTCACAAGTGAATTCTATCAGACATTCAAAGAGCAACTAATTCCAATACTATACAAATTATTTGATATAATAAACAAAGAAGGAGTCTTACCAAATTCATTTTATGATGCAAATATGGGACTGATTCCAAAGCCAGGTAGATCAAAAACAGAGAAAGAAAAATACATACCAAACTTCTTAATGAACATAGATGCAAAAATTGTAAATAGAATATTAGCAAAGAGACTCCAGCAAGTGATCAAGAGGATCATCCAACATGATCAGGTGGGATTTATACCAGGAATGCAAGGATGGTCCAACAGTAGGAAAACCATCCACATAATTGACCATATCAACAATCTATCAAACAAAAATCACATGATTATCTCAATAGATGCTGAAAAAGCCTTTGACAAAATATAGCACCCATTCCTATTGAAAATCCTGGAAAGTATAGGAATAGAAGGACTTTTCCTAAAAATAATAAACAGTATATACCTAAAAGCATCAATAAGCATCATATGCAATGGGGATAAATTAGAAGCTTTTCCAATGAAATCAGGAGTGAAACCAGGATGCCCACTATCTCCTCTATTATTTAACATTGTACTAGAAAAACTAGCAGTAGCAATTAGAGAAGAAAAAGAAATTGAAGGTATCAAAATAGGCAACTAGGATACTAAGCTATCACTCTTGGCAGATGTTATGATGGTCTACTTAAAAAGTCCTAGAGAATCAACTAAGAAGCTTGTAGAAATAATCAACAACGTTAGCAAAGTTGAAGAATACAAAATAAATGCTCATAAATCATCAGCATTTCTATATATTTCCAACACAATCCAGCAGCAAGAGGTAGAAAGAGAAACACCATTTAAAATCTCCCTAGGCAATATAAAATACTTAGGAATCTATCTACCAAAACAAACAGGAATTATAAGAAAACAACTACAAAACACTTTCCAAACAAATAAAACTAGATCTAAACAATTAGAGAAATATTGATTGCTCATGGGTAGGACGAGCTAACATAATAAAAATGACCATTCTACCCAAATTAACTTACCTATTTAGCATCATGCCTATCAAACTACCAAAAAACTTTTTTACTGAATTAGGAAAAACTATAACAAAGTTCATCTGGAATAACAAAAGATCAAGAATATAAAGAGAAATAATGAAATAAAAATGTGAAGGAAGGGGGCATAGAAGTACCAGATATTAAACTGTACTATAAAGCAGCAGTCATCAAAACGGTACGGTACTGGCTAAGAGACAGATGGGAGGATCAATGTAATAGACTTGAGGTAAGTAACATCAGCAAGGCAGTGTATGATAAACCCAAAGAGTCCAACTTTTGGGACAAAAATCCACTATTTGACAAAACATGCAGGGAAACTTGGAAAACAATATGGGACAGATTAGATTTAGATCAACATCTCACACCCTACACCAAGATAAATTCAGAATGGGTGAATGACGTGAATATAAAGAGGGAAACTATAAATAAGTTAAGTGAACATAGAATAGTTTACTTGTCAGATCTCTGGGAAAGGAAAGATTTTAAAACCAAGCAAGAGTTAGAGAAAATTACAAAATGTAAAATAAATTATTTTGATTATATCAAACTTTTGTACAAACAAAAACAATGTAGCCAAAGTCAGAAGGGAAACAACAAATTGGGAAAAAATCTTTATAACAAAAAACTATGACAGGGGTCTAATTACTCAAATATACAAGGAGTTAAAGCAATTGTATAAAAAAATCAAGCCATTCCCCAATTGATAAATGGTCAAGAGACATGAATAGGCAATTTTCAGTTAAAGAAATCAAAAGTATCAATAAGCACATGAGAAAGTGTTCTAAATCTCTAATAATTAGAGAAATGCAAATCAAAACAACTCTGAGGTATCACCTCACACCTAGCAGATTGGCTAAAATGAAAGAAGGGGAGAGTAATGAATGCTGGAGGGGATGTGGCAAAACTGGGACATTAATGCATTGTTGCTGGAGTTGTGGACTGATCCAACCATTCTGGCTGGCAATTTGGAACTATGCTCAAAGGGTTATAAAAGAATGCCTGCCCTTTGATCCAGTCATATCATTGTTGGGTTTGTACCCCAAAGAGATCATAGATAAACAGACTTATACAAAAATATTTATAGTCGAGCTTTTTGTGGTGCCAAAAAACTGGAAAATGAGGATATGCCCTCCAATTGGGGAATGGCTGAACAAATTGTGGTATATGCTGGTGATGGAATACTATTGTGCTCAAAGGAATAATAAACTGGAGGAATTCCATGTGAACTGGAAAGACCTCCAGGAATTCATGCAGAGTGAAAGGAGCAGAGCCAGAACATTGTACACAGAGACTGACATACTGTGGTAAAATCGAATGTAATGGACTTCTGTACTAGCAGCAATGCAATGACACAGGACAGCTCTGAGGGATTTATGGAAAAGAACGCTACCTACATTCAGAGGAAGACCTACAGGAGTGGAAACAGAAGAAAAACAACTGCTTGAATACATGGGTTGAGACGGACGTGATTGGGGATGTAGACTCGAAACTACCACACCAATGTAACTATCAACAATTTGGAAATAGGTCTTGATCAATGACACATGTTAAAACCAGTGGAAATATGCATCAGCCATAGGGGAGGGGGGATTTCAGGGTGCGAAGGGGAAAGTAAGAGCATGAATTATGTAACCATGTTAACTTTTCTAAAAAATAAATATTAATAAATGTTTAAAAATGTGGAAGAAAAGATTATTTATAGAACTAGAGTCAAGGGAAGCAAAATTGATTTGGAAGAATGCAAAGTCAAGAATATCAAAGGAATCACTGAAAAAATGCCATAGTGATACCTGATTTCAAACTCAATTACAAAGCTGTAACATCAAAAATATCTGGTACTAAGAAACATAGTGGCACATCAGTGGAGTAAATTAATTATATGTTACACAGTTCAAAATGATCTTACTAATCTACTATTTGATAATCCAAAGATTAAAGATTTGGGGGACAAGAACTTACCATTTGAGAAAAATTATGGAGAAAACCAGAAAGCTGTTGGCAGAAATTAGGTATAGGACATCTCAATACAATGTTTGCCTAGACAGAGAAACAGTTACATGAATCAGGCATAAGGAATGATATAAGTAAATTAGAAGAGCATGCCAAAATTTATCTTTTAGATCCATGAATAAAGGGACTTTTATGACCCTATAAGAGATAGAAAAGATAACTAAAGAAGAAAATGGATAATTTTAAAATTTAAAAGATTTTTCAGAAACAAAGCCAATGCAGCCAAAATTAAATGAAAAGCAGGAAAACGGGAAGGAAGTGGGTGGAAAATTCACAGCAAGTTTCTCTGATAAAGGCCTTATTTCTCAAATATGTAAGAAATTCAACCAAATTATAAAAATAAGAAACATTCCTCATTTGAAAAATGGTCAAAGGATATGAACAGTTTTCAGCAAAAGAAAGGAAAGCTATCAAGTCACATAAAAAATGTTCTAAATCACTATTTACTAGAGAAATAAACATTTTAAATTTTTATATTTTACCCAATTATATGTAGATGCAATTTTCAATAATTGTTTTCTGATATTTTGTGGTTCATGTTCTCTGGCTCCCTTGCTGTCTCCAAAACAGTTTGTAAATTGATACAGGTTATACCTGTGCTATCATTCAATATGTATTTCTGTATTCATCATGTGATAAAAGACATCATTTATACCAAAAAAAAAAACTGACAAAGGATATGAAGTACACTTCAATATGCATTCAGACTCTATCAGTTCATTCCATAGTAGTGGAGAGGCCCTTTTATCCTACAACATTGCTAATGTGTGCATTATTCTCCTAGTTCTCCTCACTTCACTTTGTGTCAGTTCATATGCATACAAATTGTTTTTAATTTTTTATCATATTGTTTGTCATTTCTTAAGGTAATTTTGTATAACAAGCATATACCACAACATGTTCAACCATTCCTCAACTGATGGATAACCCTGCATTTCCAATTCTTTGCTACCACAAAAAACTGCTATAAATATTTTGGTACAAGTAGATCCTTTTCCACTATCTTGGATGTTTTATGAATATAGACCTAGTAATGGTATTGCTGGATCAAAGGGTATGAACAGTTTTATGGCTCTTTGGGCATGGTTCAAATTGCTCTCCAAAATAGTTATGTCAATTTATAGCTCTACCATTAGTGTATTACTGACCCAATTTTGTAACATCTTCAACATTTATCATTTTATCTTTTTTTGTCATATTAGCCTAATTCGTGTGAGGTGACACATAAGATTTTATATCTCAAAATTTCTTATTTGATCATAAATTCTTCCTTTATCCAAAGGTCTTACAGGTAAACCATTTGTGCTCCTCTAATTTGTTTATGATTTTATTCCTTATTTCTCCATCATATATCCACTTAGACTTTATCTAGATACATGGCATAAGATATTGTTCTATGCCTAGTTTTTGCCAAACTTTTTCTAATTTTTCCAGATTTTGTAAGTGTCTGTGCACACAGGTGTACACCTTCATTTTTTTGTTTCATCTTTATTTTAATAGCAAATTTCCACATAAGTTTTCCAAAGTCATATTATTCGTATTGTTTCTCTCCCTTCTTCCCTCTTCACTCCCGGAGTTAATAAGCAATTCCATCTGGGTTATAAATGTATTTATCCAGTTAAAGCATATTTCCATATTATTCATTTTTATAACTGAATAATCCTATAAAACCAAAACAATGAATCATATACCCAAATAAACAAATAAACCCATATGCCCCCCAAAACCAAATAAATCATGTATCATCTGCATTTCTACTCTAAAAGTTTTTTCTTTGAAGGTGGATAGCATTCTTTTCCTAAAGTCCCTCAGAATTGTCCTGGATCATTGTATTGCTATTAGTAGTAAAGTCTTTCACATCTGATCATCCCACAATATTTCCATTACTGTGTGTAATGTTCCTTTGGTTCTGTTTATTTCACTCTACATCAGTTCATGTAGGTCTTTATAGCTCTTTCTAAAATCATCCTGTTCATCATTGCTTATAGCACAATTATATTCCATCACCCTCATATACCATTCCCCAATTGAGAGACATCTCTTTAGTTTCCAATTCTTTGCCACCACAAAAAGTACAGCTATAAATATTTTTGTACAAACAGGTCTTTTCCCATTTTTAAAATCTTTTTTGGAATACAGAGCAAGGAGTGGTATTGCTGGATGAAAGGACATGCATTCTTTTAAAGTCTTTTGGGCAGAATTCCAAATTTCCCTCCAGAAAAAATCAAATCAATTCACAACTCCACCAGCAATGCATTTGTGTCCCAATTTTGCCACATTCCCTCCAACATTTATTATTTTCCTTTTCTGTTATATTGGCAATCCTTTTTGGTATGAAGTGGTACCTCAGAGTTACTTTAATTTGCATTTCTCTAATCAAGAGGTATTTAGAACAATTTTTCATTTTATTATTTAGCTTTGACTTCTTCATCTGAAAATTGCTTATTCATAACCTTTGACCTATTCCCAGAAGTTTTTGAGAAATTGCAAGTTCTTCCAAAGTTTGGATCTTTGGGTTTGTCAAACACTAGGTTAGTATGGTTATTTATTACTGTGTTAAGTACCTAATCATACCACATGGTTTTGATGTTTGCTCCTTTGTAATACATTTTGAAATGAAGTATAGCTAGACCATCGTGTGTCATAGAATTTTTAATTAATTCTCTTGATATTCTTGGCCTTTTCTTCTGACAAATAAATTTTGTTATTTTTCTAGTTCTAGGAAATAATTTTGGGTAGTTTCATTGGTAGGGCATTGAATAGTTAAATTAATTTACTTAAACTGTCATATTGCCTTGGCCTACAAATAATTTTTTGCCAATTTTGTTGATCTGATTTTATTTGAATGAAAGGTGTTTTGAAGGTGATTATATAGTTCCTGGATTTGTTTTGCCAGTTATACTCTCAGTTAGTTTATGCTGTCTTCAGTAATTTCAAAAGAGATTTTTTTCAATATCTTTCTATTGGACTTTATTGGTACTTTTAGAAACAAAATTATCTTGGGCCAGAATCTTGACATGAAAAATTTGACTTTATTTGTGAGTAAATAAAGCCGGAGGTCATAACCACACATGGAATATAGCAAAGATCTCATTTAGATGTTCAACAATTTGTTTTAGAAACTTTTGACAGTTAATTCACTTAAGCGATTAACAAAACCAAATGTTCAGAGTATGTTAGCTAAAAGTTAATAAGTTCTAGTACAGGTTAAAGCATTTCATTGATCCTATAACTAATACCCTCGGACTCAATCCATCACAATGACTTTGGGAAAGAGATTTAAAGACAAGCCCGAGTCACCTCTCTGGGTTATAAAATCTGAGGCTCTTGTTATTGACCTACATCTTTATAAGTCCAAATACTACTAGTAATAAATGTCATCTTCTACAACTGACTCAATGATTGTTTCTGTTATCTTTTTCAGGAATCAGGATTTGGTCAAGCCAAGCACTTAACATTCCAAGGTCCATAACTGAAGCTCTTAAGCTAATTCTCTCCTTATTTACCACTCTGCTTATTCACAGTTAATTTATTAACAGTTAGTTTTTTCTACATCTACTGAGATAATCATATATTTTCTGACTGTTTTGTTATTGATGTGGTCAATTATGCTCATATTTTCCTAATCATTGAATTATCCCTACATTCATGTTATGATACTTACCTGGTCATAGTGCATGATTTTTGTGCTATAGTTCTATAATCTCCTTGCTAGTACATAAAATGTTTACATCAATATTTAGTAGGTAGATTGGTCTAAAGTTTCCTTTCTCTTTTTTTTTCTCTTTCTGGTGTAGGTATTAACATGATATTTGTGTCATGAAAAGAATTTGGTAGAATTCTTTCTTCAGGTATTTTTCCAAATATTTTATAAAACATTGGAAGCAATTATTCTTTTAATGCTTAATAGAATTCATTTTTTAATTCATCTGACCCTGGGGCTTTTTTCTTTGGGAATTCATTGATAATTTGTCTGATTTCTCTTTCCCAGAAGGGGTTAAATATTCTCTTTCCTCTTCTATTAATCTGGGCAATTTATATTTATTAAAAATGTTCATATTTTAGCTTATATTACTAGATTTATTGGCATATAATTGGGCAAGATAGATCCTGATTTAATTAACTTTTCATTGATTGTTAATGTACCCTTTTCATTCTTAATCCTGGAATTTAGTTTTCTTCTTTCTTTTTTTAATCAAATTAATCAATGGTTTATCCATTTTATAGTTTTTTAAATCTATATATAATCAGCCCATTGGGGGAGGTGGTGGAGGCAGAGCCATGATGGCAGCTTAGTAGTAGGAAATTGAAACCACTCTAACAATCCTTCAAAATTAATCTTTAAAAAACTGCCTCAAAATGACAGGACTAAAAAACAGAGAGCAAGAAGGTATGAGGAGACCCTCCCACTGAAGACAACTTGAAAGGTATACAGAAAGAGAATAGGTTTTCATAGGATAAGGGGGAACGAGAAGCAAAACTGAATACAGAGGAGTGCTGGCCAACCACTCCATGACCTACTGCATTAGGTTCCACTATTGGATATAGGCTAACTTCAGGATTCTGGAATGGGGGCTACACCAGTGAAAGAGCACTTCAGACCCATACTTTAAAATTCCAGGCCCTGACACCAGCCTACAGTAAGGCCTAGAAATTCATAGCACTGGATTCTTTCAAGCCTGCCCTGCAATACAGACCTAGCTCCAGATTAAAATACCTCACACTGTGGAAGCCAGCAGGAGAGGAGACAGATTCAGCAAGCAGCATTCAGAATTCCCAGTGCGCAGTGAGGAAAAAGGCTAGGAAAATGAGCAAACAGCAAAAGAAACATTTAACCCTCAAAAATTTTAATACAAACAATTAGCAAAGCACAGCACTAATAGGAAATGGTGAGATCCAAGCAACCATATGTAAGACTTCAATAAATGATAGAAATTGGTCTTGAGGTCTGGAAGAATTAAAAAAAGAATTAAAAAATCAAATAAAAAAGGTAAAAGACAATGGGGAAAAGAAATTAAAATAATGCAAAAAGAAAATAGCTTAAAAAAGCAAAATTAGTCAACTGGAAAAAAGAGGTACAAAAATCCAGTACAGAAAAGAGTATCGTGAAAAGTAGAATGGACCAAATGAAAAAGGAGGATCAAAAGGTCATGGAAGAAATTCAGTCTTTCACAATTACAATTAGGCAAATAGAAGCTAATGATTTCACAAGACACATCAAGAAACAAAAACATCATGAATGAAAAATAGAAGAAAATATGAAATATCTTATTGAAAAATACAACTGACCAAGAAAATAAATGCAGGAGAGACAATTTAAAAATTCTTGGACTATCTGTAAATCATGACATTAAAAGCCTAAATATCATATTAGAAGAAATTATCCAAGAAAATTGCCAATATTCTTGAAAAAAGTGGGTAAAATAGAAATTAAAAGAGTCCATAGATCACCTCCTATAGTAAATCCCAAACAACAATTCCCAGGAATGTTATAGCTAAGTTCAGGAGTTCAAAGAACAAGGAGAAAATATTGCAAACAGCCAGAAAGGAACAATTCAAATATCAAAGAGCTCCAGTCCAAATTACACAGGATCTGGAAGCTTCTACATTGATGGACCAGAAGACAAGGAATAAGGTAGTCCAGAAATCAAGTTAACTGGCTTTACAACCAGGAATCAACTACCTAGAAAAACTGACTATATTCTTCCATGGGAAAGTATGGTCATTTAATCAAATAGATTTCAGAGCATTCCTGAAGAAAAGATCAGTCTTAAACAACAAAAAAAATTTTTTTGATGTCCAGATAAATAATACAAGCATAAAAAAGTAAATAAAAAAGAGAAAAAAATTAAGGACTTCAATAAGGTCAGATTGTTTATATTCTTATATGGAAAGATGCTATCTGTAACTTTTAAAAATAATCATTATCACAATACATAGACAGAGGGTGTAGTAAGCTATTTAGGATTTCTTAAAAACATAGTTGAAAAAGAGGATTGTACTAAGAGAAACGGGAAGGGAGAAGTAAAATGGGGTAAATTATATCATATAAAGAGGCATGGGGACAGAGGGACTATTACAGTGGAGGGGAGGATGAGGGTGATGATAGGTAAAACTTAAACCTTACTCTCATTGCAATTGGCTCAGAGAGGGAACAACAGCCAGATTCATTAGGGTATAAAATCTGATCTGACCCTCTAGAGAAATAGAAGGGGAATAAGAAAAGGGGTTGTAGGGAGGGGAGTAATATAAGGGAGTGAGAACTCTGGGGGAGGTTGATTAAATGACCTTATGGAGAAGTAGGAGGGGAATTAGAATGAGAATAGAAGGGGTGGGTGGGGAAGAATATAAGGGAGGGGGAAGAGGGAGAGTGACTAAAAGAAAAACACTGGTATGGAGTAAAAGAGGAAATCAAGATGGAGGGGAATATATGGATAATAATCATAATCTTGAAAGTAAATGGGATGAATTCACTCATAAAATGGAAGCTAAAAGAAGAGTGAATTAAAAACCAGAATCCTGAACACATTTGAGGCAGGAAGACACACACACAGAGTAAAAATAAGAGGCTGGAGTAAAATCTATTAGGTTTCAACTGAGACAAAAAAAGCAGAAGTAGCAATCATGATCTTAGACAAAACTAAAGCAAAAATAGATCTGGTTAAAAGAGATAAGGAGGATAATCATATCTTGATAAAAGGTAATATAGACAATGAAGAAATATCAGTACTGTAAGAATTAAAATTTAGTTATTATAGTTATATCTTTAAAATATGTGGCCGCCAGGAATCAACAATTCAGGTTGATTCCGTAATTAAATCAGACCCAAGTCAGCATCGGGTTGAGGAGTTTATTTACAATCAGGAAGGTAAGTAGGGATAAAGAGAAGAGGGAGGTTAGAAGTCTAAATAAATGAAGCTGTAAGCCGCAAGGCCCAACAGCCGGATAGGCAGAGTTTAGAATTGGCCCAGCTAGGCCAAGGAAGCCAGCCTAACTTACCCACGTGACAATACAGAGTGTAATCTGTCTGTGGTCTCAGGAGATGCTTCTTCTTCCAGTTCCAGACGGCAACTGCCCTCACAGGAAGTTCACTAACTTACTTAAAGAGATCATGTCTTTCATCACTTCCTGTGGTCCACCTCTAGTTCAATGGACAAATGGCAGTTTCTACATTGATTTGGACTGCCCAAAGGGCAGTCCCTTATTCTTGATTTGTTACTTATTGTCACGTGTGGGTAACTCGTCTCCCCTCCCCACTAAGGGAGGTGGGAGTGACATCATTAGCACGCCTGGGTTGAGTAGATTTTTGACTATTAATGGGATAGAGCTAATTTCTATTTACACAGTACTTAACACATATGCACCAAATGGTATAGGCTTCAGATTTTTAAGGGAGAAATTAAAGGAGTTTAAAGATGAAACAGATAGTAAAACTATACTACTGGGGGACCTTAACCTTCCATTATCAGAACTAGATAAATCTAACCAAAAATGAGAAAGAAGTAAGGGAAGTGAATGAAATTTTAGAAAAGTTAGAGCTAATAGATATCTGAAGAAAAACTGAATAGGAATAAAAAGGAATATATTGCCTTTTCAGAAGCACATGATGCATTTACAATGTTTGACCATGTATTAGGGTATAAAACTCCACAACCAAATGCAGAAAAGCAGAAATAATAAATGAAACTTTTCCAGATCATAATACAACAAAAATTAGAATCAATAAAGTTTCATGTAGAGGCAAATATTTTAAAAAATGGAAACTAAATAATCTAATTCTTCAAAACTGGCAGGTCAAAGAGCAAATCATAGAAACAATCACTGATTTCATTGAAGAGAACCTCACTGAATAGACAAAATATCAAAATTTATGGGATTTGACAATATATACTCAGAGGAATATTTATATCCCTAAGTGCTAATATCAATAAAAAGAAGAAAAAAACAGATCAATGAATTGGATAGGCAACTAAAACAATTAAAAAGCTCTAGTTATAAAGACTAAATTGGAATTCCCCCCAAAAAATCAAAGGAGAAATTAATAAAATTGAAAGTAAAAGAGCTATTGAACTAATAAGTACTATGAAAAAAGGAATAAAATATAGTATTGGTTAATTTGATTAAAAAAGAATTAAATCAATAGCACCTGGTTATATGACAATAAATCTGATGATCTAAGTGAAATGGATGAATATTTACAAAAATATAAATAGAATACTTAAATAACCCCATCTCAGAAAAAGAAATTAAATAAGCCATCAATGAATTCCCCAAGAAAACATCTGCATGGCCATATGGATTCACAAGTTAATTCTATCAAGCATTTAAAGAATTAATCCCAATATTATATAAATTATTTGGCAAAATAAGTAAAGAAGGAGTCCAACCAAATTCTTTTCAATGTACAAATATGGTGATGATACCTAAGCCACAAAGACCAAAAACAAAGAAATTTACAGGCCAATTTCCTTAACAAACATTGATACAAAAATCTTAAATGAAATACTAACAAAGAGACTATAACAGAATATCACAAGGATTATTCACTATGAGCAGGTGTTTTTTATATCAGGAATGAAAGTCTATTTTAATATTAGGGAAGCCATCAATATAATTGATCATATCAATAATCAAACTAACAGAAATCACATTATCATCTCAATAGATGCAGAAAAAGTCTGACAAAATATAACAATTCCTATTGAAAATGCTAGAAAGCATAGGAATAAAAAAAGTCTTTCTTTAAAATAGTAAGTAGCGTTTATTTAAAATCATCAGAAAGTATCACCTGCAATAGGTATGTTAGAAGTCTTCCCAATAAGATCAGGTGTAAAGCAGAGATGCCTATTACTATCACTGTTATTTAATATTGTGATAGAAACACTAGCTTTAGCTTTTAGACAAGAAAAAGAAATTGAAGGAATTAAAATAGGCAATAAAGAAACTAAACTATCATTCTTTGTACATAATATGATGGTATTCTTAAAGAATCCTAGAAAATCATCTGTAAAGCTAGTTAAATAATTTTAGCAAAGTTGTAGGATACAAAATAAATCCACATATATCATCAGCATTTCTATTTATTTCCAACGAAACTCAACAGCTAAAATTAGAAAGAAAAGCTTGTAAGAAAGAAAAACTTGTAAGGTTTAAAATAGGGGTTTTGACAAAATAAGAGAGCAGTTTTTAATAACTTAAGTTTTAATGAGAATATAGTAGAGTTGTAAATTAATATTATCTCTTTAAGCTTGAGAAAAGAAAAATTCTAGCAGCTTTTAATAGTTAACAATTTAGTTTATAATATAGTAAAATGAATATAGTAAAGGAGGAAAATATCGGAAATATAGGAAAAAGGTAGAGAAAGAAATTTCCTCATGTCTATACTAGTTATGCTATAACTATAACTGCCTATAATTACTATCTAAAGTTGCCTATATTTACCTAATACTGCCAAAACTACTGCTCATAACAACCACCCCACAAAGTTCCAACCCAATCCACCCAATCAATGTTTAATCCAACCCCAATTAGGTCTGTCAACAAAGACCAACCACCACCCAAAAAGTACAAGAAAGAAAAAAAAAAAAAAACCTAACAACCCAAACCAAAAGCCCAAAACCCAAAAGGCAAAAAGCCCTCTAAAGGTTAAAGCCAAAAGTCCTCTCAGTAAGCTCAGGCTTGCCTTTATATTCCAGCAATTAAGCCAACCACCAACTAATTACCAACCCGCACCACTAGCAACCAACCTACAATGACCAACTCACACCCAGTAGCCAACTTCTTCACAACTGCCAGCCCTGTCAGCAAATAATAGCTCCACTGATGTTGGCCCCTTTTATAACCTTCTCCTATCTCAATTACTGTCTCTATGGTTTCTGCTTCCTTTTGCTGTGGGCTGGTTAATCCCTACACATCACTATGGTAAGAGGACCTCCAGGTCCCCCGTTAAATTAAAGAAATTAAAGAATTCCTTTTTGCACATTCAAGACAATATAAAATATTTGTGAATATCTACCAAGATAAACACAGGTATTATATGACCACGATTGCAAGACACTTTTTTACACAAATAAAATTATATCTAAACAATTGAAAAAATATTAATTGCTTATGGATAGGCTGAGCTAATATAATAAAATGATAGTCCTACCTAAATTAATCTATTTAGTGCCACGCCTATCAAACTGTCAAAAATATTTTACAGAACTAGAAAAAATAGCAAAATTAATCTGGAAAAACAAAAAATCACGAATATCAAGGGAACTAGTGAAAAAAGATGCTATGGATGATGGCCTAGCAGTACCAGATCTTAAACTGTAGTATAAAGCAGTGATCATCAAAACAATCTGGTACTAGATAAGAAGAAACAGAAGAGTGCAACAATGGAATAGACTAGGGGAAATGATCTCAGTAATCTAATTTATTAAACACAATGATCTTAGCTCTGGGGGGTAAGAACTCAGTATTTCACAAAAAAACTCCTGGGAAAATTAGATAACTATGGCAAAAATTAGGTTTAGATCAGTATCTCTTACCCTATACCAAGATAAGGTCAAAATGGGTAAATGATTTAAACATAATAAATAATCGAAGTAAATTAGGAGGACATAGAAAAGTTTACCTGTCTTGGAGAAGGGAAGAACTTAAGACTTAAAGAAAGATAAAGAACATTATAAAATATAAAATGAATAGTTTTTATTATATCGAATTAGAAAGTTTTAGTACAAACAAATCCAATATAACCAAGATTAGAAGGGGAGCAATAAAATGGGGAAAATTTATAGAAGTTCTCTGATAATAGTCTTATTTCTCAAACATATAAAGAACTAATTCAAATTAATAAGAATACAAGTCATTCCCCAACTGGTAAATAGTCAAAGGATATGAATAAGTAGTTTTCAGATGAAGTAGTTATCAATTCAAAGTTATCAATAAGCATATGAAAAAAATGTTCTAAATTCTTTTGATTAGAGAAATGCACATTAAAACAACTCTGACCAGGCCAGTGATCCTTGGGGAGAGGACCGATCCTGGACCAGATCTGATTTTCAAGGAAACTTAAGGAGGATAGACATAAAGTCCAAAGTGTTTCCAGTTGGAGCCCATTCTCCCTAAGGGATGGGAGTGTAGAGGAGAGTATGAGTCTCTAGATATTGAAGGGAAATATTTGGATCCTCTTTATTTTCTATGTTATTTCAACAAACATCATTTTGTAAATATGAGAAAAGCAACTCTGAGGTACCACCTTATACCTATCAGATTGGCCAATATGACAGTAAAGGAAAATAATAAATGTTAGAGGCAATATGGCAAAATTGGGACACTAATGCATTGCTGGTGAAATTGTGAATTGATTTGTTCATTCTGGAGGGCAATTTGGAATCATGCTCAAAGGGCTTTAAAATAAATGCATACCTTTTGATCCATCAATACTGCTGCTTGCTCTGTATTCCAAAAAGATTTAAAAAATAGGAAAGGACCTGTTCGTACAAAAATATTTATAGCTGCACTTTTTGTGGTGGCAAAGAATTGGAAACTAAAGGGATATCCCTCAATTGGGGAATGGCTGAATAAATTGTGGTATATGAGGGTAATGGGATACTATTGTGGTATAAGCAATGATGAACAAGATGATTTCAGAAAGAGTTGGAAAGACCTACATGAACTGATGCAGAGTGAAATAAAGAGAACCAGAGGAACATTACACACAGTAATGGAAATATTGTGGGATGATCAGATGTAATAGATTTTGCTACTAACAGCAAAAAATGATCCAGAACAATTCTGAGGGGCTTATGAAAAAGAATGATCTCCACCTCTAGAGAAAAAGAAGTAGGAGAAGCAAGGAGAAGAGAAGGAAAAGGGAGGCAGAAAGGAGAAAGAGATAGAAAGAGACAAAAGGAGAAAAGGGGAAAGAGGAGGAAGAGTAGGGGGAGGAAAAAATGATACAGAAAACTGGTAAAAGTTTTTTTTTTGTATCATTCTATTTTTTTAATTAACAAGCCCCTCTCTTTTTGTCTCTGTCCTTTCCTACCTTTATCCCACCAAATTAAAAGAATAATAAAATCAAAGATATAGTATTAAATATTTAACAACAACTTCATGACAGATTTCTTAGTTTAATTTTCATTGTTAATATTTTCTCTTTTCTCTTTCACTTTCCTATTTCTAGATGATAAAAAAATTAAGCCCTTTTTTTTGCAGCTTCTGTCAACTTCAAAAATGTAAATGCTCATGCAAAAGATTTAACAATCAACACCCTGAGCTGACTCCAGCTCTGAACAAAAGCTCTTATAATAAATACCCATATTTTTAATTTCTAAAGATAAATGTCTCATAACGAAGTGTACCATTTCATTATCAGAAATAAGGAAGCATAATTCATCATTAGTGCTTGGAAATGAGGATTGGTTCATGACAAATGTTAGATTTCTTAAGTCAAATTTGTAAAGCTTTTCTCATACCTAAATTAGTTCACTAGAGCTCTCTCCTTTATTTTTTTCTGTTCACTTTTATCTTCTCTTATCTGTTCATCCATCTATCTTCATCCCTAGCCAACTTTTTTTTTTTTGGCAGATTAAATGGTTGCTCTAAAGATGAACCAAAATCTTCGCAAGAAAATATGGTTCCTAAAAAATCAGTAGATTGAGGTCTAGGATTTTTTTTTTACATTCTCAAAATGTGTTATTTTTTGACAATGAGAAATATGACTATGTTCCCATTGAAGGAGGGAATACACCCTGTTGTTGCTCTGAGTATGGTTTTAAATATACTAATTGGTTTTAAAGAGATAGGTTTTAAAGACCTAATTGACCTAATTCATGCAATATTGATTCTGCCTATTCTACTGGGCAATTTCTTCTGACTGGCTGACTAGCTTCTTGTCTTTCTGACCCTTTTTTATATTGAGAGTTAAATAGTTTTAACAAAAAATATGATATGCTACTTAAAAGGCTTTAAGATACCCCTTAAATTGACTTTGAGTGGGTCTTATAACAAAATGGAAGACAAAGAATCTGTATTATGCAATGGGTTTGCATAACATTTGACATACATAGTTTACAAAGAGGCCTGTTTACACTGATATCAGAAATGAATATAACTGATAGCTATTAATGTAATATTTGCCCACAAGACACAGGTATTTCCTTGTAGTATTTTGGTCTCTCAGAGTGAATAGGAGAAAGAGGGAATTGAAAGGAAATTTATTTTTGAGTGTTAAGTTTGTAGTATTTCTCTCTTAACAAGTGTTCGAAAGATCAACTTACTGTTATTGATACAGTCAATGAGACACCAAATACAGATTTGAATTTTGGCCCCCAAACTGTGTTTTAATCAATACAGGGAAGTCCTAGCATAGAATCTCCTTCCAAATTATGAAGAAAAACAACTCCCCTGTCACTTATAGTCTTAGAAATTTTACTGGGCCTGAAGAAAAAGAAAAGCCCACCTTTCTTCCTTCTTTGAAGAGGTAGGGAACTATATACATATATAGATGTTTATAATATATGCATATAGTATAATACAGATTTTATACCACTGGATATGCTATTTCACTCAGTTGATATTTTCGATAGATATGCTGAGCTACTCTTATTCTCTTTCATTTTTATTCTTTATTATGTGGGATAACTCTTTGTTAGGATAAAGGAAAGGGGTTACCTTCAGAAATGAAGTAGGAAAAAAGCATAAGGTACTAATATAACATTTTTTAAAATTTGCCAGAGCACTGAGAAATTAAGTAATTTTACTTCAGGGAAATGGAGCCAGTATGTGTCAGAGTCAAGACGTAGACATCTCTTCTATATGACATGATGACTTTCTTAGAACAGATGGCATTTAATATCTCCCTTGTGAACTATTTCCTCTCTATATCAACATATCCTTTGTTAATATTGTTCAGTTGTTTTTCAGTTGCATCTGATTCTTTGGAACCCCCTTTTGGAGTTTTCTTGGCAAAGATACTAGAGTGATTTGCCATTTTATTTTCCAGCTTATTTTCCAATGAAGAAACTGAGGCAAACGGGGTTAAATGACTTGCCTGGGTCATATCCCTTGGAAGTCTTTGAGGTCACATTTGAATTCAGGTTTTCCCAACTTCAGATGGCTCAGTGCTCCATCCCTTGCACCATCTAGCAGCCCCCAACATATCCTGAGGAGTTTATAGGTTGGCACCTGGCACACAGCGAAGAGAGATAGGGACTACATCTGTGATTTCATTGACAAGGGGAACCCTCATGGGAGTAAATGGTCCAAAGCAATGCACGTTGGAACTGTCGATAAAAGTTATAATATATAAAATTCCCTATTGTAATGCAATATTGACTCACTCAAGGCTACACAACCAGTATGTGCCAGAGCCAAGTTTTTCTGGTTTCAAGAGAAGCTTTCTCTATCCACTATGCCACACTGATTCTGCATGTAGATGATATAATAAATGATGGTTGAATGCAATGAATGACTTTGCCTTCTTTGATGTCTAACGAAGCTCTAAGGTCTCCCCAGCCCCTGCTTCTGCTGTTTTTATGGCCACTGGAACAATTTATTCTCCTCTGTCCCTTCTACTAGGGGATGTCTTTACATGTCAGGACTAGATGCCCCCCTAACTTACTGATGAATTTGATGTCTGTCGTTAACCTTCAATCTGATTTAACCCACCTGCTGAGACAATATACCCTGGTGTGCCTGCAGAGCTTGGATCCACAGGTAATAGCTGAGTAGAAGGTGAATATCAAAGGAAGAAAGCAGACCTGAAAAGGCAAGCCCTCACATCAAAAGTGCTGGTCTTTCCTGAACATCTCTGTACACTCCAGTCACAGTGACATGTTTTCATCTACTTATCTTTAACATATTTTTATAGTTACATTCATATGCTGTGGTGACTGATATTTTGGAAATGTAATTGTGAAGTGAAATGTTGATGGTTTTATCCATAAATGCACTCAAAATATGCCCACTATTTTTTAAAGGAAAGATTAGATTGGTTTTTTTTTCAAAATGATTTTCTTGGATTGCCATTGCTAAATAGGTGTTCTAAACATCACTACATTTATCAAAGTGACATCCTTCTGAAAAATTCCATCACTGTTAAGAATGCATCCCTTTGGCTTTAAAATGTTAACTTTTTTTTTATCACTTAGGACAGTTGGATACAATCTTAAAGGTAAAACCCAAAATTAGAAAGTAAAAGGTTGGCTGCAAAATCTGTTAATTAACGCTGTCTCACTGAAAAAATGATTTTATAATTTATTTGTCTACATTGTCTTGCCCACCAACCCCAAATGTGCTCAAAAATGGGTATATTTTTCTATCTCAGTGCTTTGGATAGTTGAATCTTATCATTGTAAAGTCACGGAACCAGAATGGATAGCCCAGATTGCGAGTTGCTTCTCCATGTGAAGTCAGGAAATTCTTTCATCCCAGGATATAACATGATGAGTAGATTATTGGTTTGAAAAATTAAACAAAATCTTTTTTCTTATACTGGCCACATATGACTGTACAATACGGGTTTCTCCCTCTCTGCATAATATCCTGCCACTTAACCATTTAATTTTCACAGAGAGGCAGTTAAAGAACATTTTTCCTGTGGTGATGGCTGTGGATTTATGAAATAAATCAACTGTACTCATGACTGTCAAAGTGGCATCCAAGCCATGTATGGTTTTGCAAGGATAGAAGTGGATGGTTTACCACACAAGGGAATGAGAACTGATTATTGATTTGCTATCTCCCTAATGATATCAGTGGAAAGTGATAATGGATTGGACCACTTGTAACTGAGTAAATAGCTATTTTTATATTACTTACTTTCTTGCAAATTGGCTCCTAGCAGTGAGAGTAAAATATATGCCTGTCTAATATCTTCAAGCACTAAACAAATTGCAACGGTGGAAAGCAGCGAAGCACAGCAAAACATTTGCAGATATTTATAACTTCAGCTAAGTCAAAAGAAAAAAATGTAAAATACACCTTTACCCCCCTCAAATTTGCTTCCAATGTTTTGCATTTTTTTCCAGTTTGTAGTGATTCCAATGAATTTGGGAAAGTATTTGTTTTTTTTTCTTTTTTAAAGTTCCCAGATCTGTTACCCATTATTCATTTCTAATCCCACATGGTAAAGTATTTTTTTTCTGAATAAAATTACATTTGTTAATTTCTCCTCTCATGTGAAAAAATATAAAAGGGCAAGTCTTATGTAAGGCTATTTTAATCACCTTCAACTGAAAAAGGTGTCAGAATCTTCTACGTTCAATTTAGGAAGATTTTGTCATCATTCCCTCTATATATTCTGTTTTGCAAAAAATAATAAGCATTTGCGTTATTTCATTTAACGTGTTTAACTTTCTTCTCCTATAAGTTACTTTCCCAAGTCAGGAAACTAGAGCAGAAGCTCCCATCAGACTGCTGTTTTAGTACTCCCACTTACATTTCTCCTAAGGTACTGGCCACTGTACTTTGTCCTGTACCAATAAGCTGGAGCTACAAAAATTATGTAGTGAATTCCACTGGTGAGGGCAGATGATTTTTTTAGGGAACTAGACAGGTTGCTAGAGTAGGTTGTCACAAACATAAGCTGGTTTCCATGGATTATGGTCAAAATCCATGTGACCAAAAAGGTGTGTGTGTGTGTATATATATATATATATATATATATATATATATATATATATATATATTTAAAGTTATTCCATCCTTTAAATAGAAAAAGTTGCTTCCTATGTCAGATCAATACTTAGTCCAGCTATAATAGATGGACAGCCCTTTTGAATACAGGTTATTAGAATTCACTGTGAAGTCTATCTATCCCTATCTTACCATTCTGGGATAGGGGAGGAGAAGAAAGGGAAGAAAGAAAAAGAAGGGGCAAGAGCAAAGGGAATAAAGGCAAGGCAATGCAAAGCAAGAGAAAAGTGAAATGGAATGGAAAAGGGACAGGAAGGAGAGAAGATCTGAAAGGAAAAGAGGCAGCCAGAAAGGAGAAAAAGAGGCAAAAACCAGAAAGATGTGGAATGAAAGGAGAAAATAGAGAAAGAGAAAGACAAAGGAGAGACTAAGAGAAGGAGAAGAGAAAGGGATGAACAAAGATTCATAGCCTTGGAAAGAAAATTAATGATAAACAAAATATATGGAATGCAAATAAGTACTGTAAAAAAATGGAAGCTGGGGTAAGCAGAAGAGATTCTATGAAGGAAGAAGGACTTTAATTAACCCGAAGGTCAACTAAATCCTAAAGAGCCCAAAGACTCTGGAGTGAAGAAGGGGATTGATTTAACTGTCAGAGAAAAAGTGCCAGGTTTGGTAAAAGGAATATAAATATTAAAGTGTAAGGTAAATTCAGAGGCAATGTTGTCTGACTAGACAACAGGATCTTGTAGTGGCTAATCCCAAAAGATACTTGGTGGATCAATGGAGGACACTGAGGTCTTGCTTTTATACCTGGTTTCCTAGGGTCAACTTCTCTGAGGTATTTTCTTCCTTTGAAAATGCTGGACAATGAAAAGGCCATTCACCTCATTGGCACAGGAGGTCCCTGACCAATATGCAAAGGGTCAGCTAGCCCCAGGGCTTCCATGGTTTCTGTCTTCAGTGAATGTTTGCCTCTTTGCCCCAGGCTCCCAGCTGTCTGTGATTGAAACTCAGTATCTGGATTTGGATGCTGGGCTATGGTTGTCCAGAGAAGACAAAGGAGTAAAGCCAAGTTTCACACATGGGGAGACCAGCTGGGCAGAATAAGTCTTGCCCTGGTTCATTTTCAAATCTCTTTTGTCTCCCTGTTTCACCTCACAACAGCAAAGCAAGTGGTAGAGTTTGATGCTCAATCTATATACTATATTGTCATGTATTTAATGTCCAAGAAGCATTGCTGTCCAAATATTTGACTCTATTAAGTGATAATGGTAATTGCAGTCAAACACTATGAATAATAATACACTACTCAGTAGAACAGAAGGATTTCCTAGGGGATAATTCCAAACTCTTTATGACCATTAAAATGTTGACTATCTCTATCTTTTAATTCTATACCTTTTAAGGAGGGCCATTTCATTAGCCTCAGGCATTAGTAGTCAATCTAACTCTAATTTACCTCCCCTACACATTGTAAAATTGTTCCCAGTTCCTACTGCATGAGTTCAATGGAACATGAATAACGTAACTGTAAGCAGATTTTATTCTTAATAAGAAAAGAATGTAAAACAACCAGGGTCATCATCTTCCCCTCCACATTCACTCCTTTCAAGTAGATGCAAGTCCTCAAATTCCTGTCTTCAGACAAGCCTCAAATGCAAGAAGGGAGAGATTTGCTATTTGTTTTAATTTTTGGGGGGGGATTCAGATTCAAACTTCCCAGAGAGTAAGAAGGAGCCCTCCACTATCAATCTGAATTTCATTGATTTTTTTCTTCCTTGGTGATTGGTTGATTCTCTTTGTCCACTTTTGACTGTTCTACATTTGACAGGCTGCTAGATTTTGCTCACATACACACTTCACTCCTGAATCAGCTCCTGCAATGGGGTGTTTAGAAGAAAACCTTGATACCAAAACAATAGCATGAGAAAGGATAAGCAGGAATTAAAAAAGACTGCCTCTATCCTGACAGTTATTTTTGTTTCCTTTCAACTGAAGAAGAAAAATGCATTGGCAAGAGACCCGCAAACCTTTCCATATCCCAGTCCCAAGCTGATCACAACTCCATCTCACTTAGTATTTTTCTCTCAATGAGAGATAAGTAGAGATAATTCCAGATATTTCCCAACTCAATAAGTGGAGATAATTCTAGGCAGAGGATTGTTCACTCATTTCTTTCTCTTCCTTACTCCTACCCCTCATGTCCAAATCACTTTTCTTTTGGCTACTATGATAATAAATTGGGCAAAACACAATGGGATTAGGTCCATAGAATCTCAGAAGACAATGAGACTTTGGAGAGAGTCTCATTTAATACTGCAGTTTTAGAGATAAAGAAATTGAGGCTTAGTCTGCTCCTTCTTTCTGAGAGGTAAAATTCACACATTCACAGCATCATCACCTGTTATACTGGAACTTGAGGGATGACTTTGAGCAAGCAAAAAAACCTGCCTTTCCTCCACACCCACCGGATTTCTCTTGAATCACTCATGTTCTGCTTGGATTAATTCTTTGGTGTTTAGTATTCTCCCATCACAATAATTTTATCATCTTGATGATTCTGAACCTTCTTCTGATATACAAACTTCACTCCCCATCTCCAAAGGACTTCTTACTTATTTCCATTCCCTTTAGTTCTACTCCCAATAATGTCTTGTGCCATATTTGCCCACCCCATTACACTCTCTTCCTTGGAAAAACTGCTCCACAACCAGCAAACTTTCTTTCATTTTTCTCCTCTCATTCCTTCCATTTTGGGGCACCAGCTAAACCCTGGCACTCTCTGGATAAATTTTTTTGCTCATATATGCTCTCTTCTCTCTGCTCATACAGCCACCACCCTTCTCCAGGTCCTCATCATCACAATATTCGTATTTTCCTCAACTTATCAATCTTCTCATTCCATATATTGTCTGTATAGAGTACAATCTTTTCTATCTCCAAAACATTGCCCTCATCATTCACTTTCTTTTCATAATCGCCATTGAAATTCAGGTTCTACTCCACTCTCTCCTAAACCATTGCAATAGCCTTGGTCTCCCTTCCTAAATTCTCTCCCCAATTCCAATGTTCAGTGCTCGATTTCCAAAGTTATTTTCCCAAAGTGTAACTCTGACAGCAACTCCCTATTAAAAAAATGTCATGCCTTCTAGATGAAATGAATCCTTTTGTTTTGTAACTGACTCTTTCCAATTTAGCATCTCCTTTGTAGTCTTCTCACACCTCTCACCTTCACTTACTGGATGATACAGCTACATAGGTCTGCTTGTAATGATCTGCAAAGCTCTGTCTCATGACTTTTATTCTTTGCACTAACTGGAATGTTTTTCCTCTTTATCTCTACTCCCAACCTCTCTGGCTCCTTTTGAGTCTCAGTTCACATTTCACCTTCTGCAGGAATACTTTTGAGGTCCTCCTACTGGTTCATACTTTTACTTCCAGATCACCTTACATTTTATACTATATATTTCTTTTTTGTATATAGTTTGTGCACTGTCTCTATCATTGAAGTGTGAATTCACTGAGGGCAATTATCACACTGATACATCTTCATGTGTGTATTATGAACTTGCTTAGAGCATACCTACCTCACCTAACAAGACACACTTCTTCTTCCTCACATTTTATTACCAAATGGATGGTCATTGCCATTTTTCATTAACTACCCAGTCAGAGCAGCCTGTTGGCATATTTTAAAATGCCAAAGTGGGACATCCTTAATCTCTTTTTCTGATGCATCAAGAAGAGGAAGATCAAAGAATTCACCCTCAATGTGTATACCTAAATTGTACCAAGAGGGGAAAAGATACCTTTTTTCTTTCTCTCCTTTTAGGTTCAAGGTGTCTTCAGTTCTGTTCTATTTTGTTTGTCCTCGGTTTTAAGAGCAGTTAGTAATCCCCACTAAATCTAGAAGTTCAAGTTCATGGGAGCCAAGATTCCAGGTAGGGTGTTATAGCCAGCCAGCCCCATAGAAAAGTACTCTGAAGCCAAGATGCCTAGTCTAGGAGGTCACAGTCCTTGAACTGTGGCTCTGACATTTTAGAAACTAAGCTAAGCTATGAATCTGATCCCCGGGTGGCATGGGTTATGCCCCTCAGTGGGGAATATATTTGTATAGTTTTCAATATGCCTTTGAGGTAAATATACCATTGTAAAACTAATTTATTAGTGGATAAATTAACCTTGGATGTTGAGGACCCCCTCTATATGGCAATATTATTATTGGTAACAAACTTTTGATAAAAACCCTTGACACTCTTCTAATCCCCTTAAGGGACCTGTAAAAAAGAGAAAGGTACAAAATAACACATGGGAAAATGTTATACATTATTATATACATAAAATTCATATTGGATTGCTAACTGTCTCTGTGAGAGGTTTTGGAGAAATGGAGGGAAAGAATTTGAGATTCAAATTTTATTTTAAAAAATTAAAATTGTTTTTATATGTAATTGGGGAAAAATAAAATATTGTCAAATTTTTAAAAAGAGTTCTGAGGAAGGAGAGATTAAAAAAACAAAAAGGAGGAAAAGTATTTGAAACAAGTTAGAACACCACATTAGAAATATTAAAGAGCATTTGAGAAATGTATAACTTTAAGTTTTCTTTATTAAGTCATTATGATCACATAATAATTTTAAAGGTCTTGTGATGAAAATAATTCTATACCCCTCCAGAGAGAACACTGATAAGCTCTAAATACATAAAAAAAAGCATAAGGTCCAGTGTTATATTTGTATCTCTTGAGCTTAGCCTTTGGCTGCATTTAATAAATATTTGTTGACTGATTGATGGGAATGACTTTTCTTGAATCAAATGACAATTTAGAGCAGTGATGGGCAAACTACAGCCCATGGGCCAGATGGGGGGGCCCTAAAATGTTCTATCCGGCTGCACGGGCATTATTCCTAATCTGATGAATACAATGAGTAGGATACAATACAATGAAACTTCGAAAGAGTTGCCTTAGAAACAGACTAACAGATGAGTATTTCCTTTCCTTTCCTTTGGCCCCCTCTTTAAAAAGTTTGCCCATCACTGATTTAGAGGAAGAGCTAAAACCAGAACTGATGTCTACTGACTGCAAGAGTAGTCAAATGCTTTATTTTTCATACCATTCAGCCTCCAGAAATATAGATCATGGAGGGACATTTAAATTAACCAGATAATCATCTGCTTCCCCCTTTTTAAAAATCTGAATTGGTAAAAACCTCATATTAATATGTAGCTGAGTGTTTCACTTACAGCCAAGCCTTAAGTCTTACATTTTCACACAATTACACAAATTACCTTAAACAGATTTAATCTAATAATGTAATATTTTGTGTTATGCATGCAGTTTTATGCAAATGAGATGCCAACTTGTATCCCTAGATGAACTAGGATTTTTGAAAATAAGTGACCTTTGTTAATGTTATATTTTAAAAAAAATGTGACTGTGGTCATTTTCCTGTTTCTGACAATTTCTAGCTATTGTTCAACTGGACTCTGGAGGGTAAGTGGGGCAGCAACCTGGAACATGTCATGTCGAACACATCTGGGATCTTTCAGATTTGGTCATCAAAAGTACTTAAAAAAAGATTTTGCAGACTGTTTTCCTCCCTTATGAGTTTCAACCATCCCCTTCTCTCCTAGCTAAGGAGGAAAGGGAAATTAATGTGATTATTAGTTAACAGATTTTATATACCTACCAATTACATGAATAAATTCCTGAAAATCCTCCTTTTCTGTTGAGAAGACAAAATTGTTAATGTTGTGTTTGATCAGGGAAAAAGTGTATAAAGAGAGGCAGCCCTTTGAGCTGGAGAAAGCAGGATCTTTCACTATCTCATTTTAAGATTTGTATCTATAATGTCCAGCTGGAGGAAGAGGCTCAACTAATTGTCTAAGTGAAATAAATTAAGAACTGTCTTGGAAAGTATCATAGTTATATAGAACTATAACTGTGATGGGGTCAAGAAAATCACGGTACTATAACTTAGTAAAAAAGAACTGAAGCCTTTGAGTAGAGCTGAACTCAGCTTAGCATTTAATTAGAAAGAATAATTAATTCAAATAAGAAGCTACCACGTGGAGTTGCTTGCTCTGCTCCATAGAGACTGTAATTACTCTCCAGCATGGTGAGTTCCTTCCTACACTGGCCTCAAGTGGTTTACCATAGAGTCTCATTAAGGTATCATTACAAGGTCACCACTGCTATCACTGATCTGCTGCCTTGATCTTGACAACTAAACTGGTAGTATTTAGGGCTATTTGCCTGTCCACACTGTTATAGGGGATTTGGAAGGATGTTATAAGGGACTTGCTAGGGAGGTAATATGGGATTAGGTAGGATGTAATAGGGAGATGCAGGATATAATATGAGGCTGAAGCTAGGGCTAATAACTGGTAGGATCAAGGAATAAAACAAGACAAGGGATCCAAGGCTGGAGGTAATCAAGTGAACAGACTAGGTAGTAGGGAAGTTAAGGCAATATAGTAGATGAGGAAGGTTCAATGATGAAGGATGGCTGTTGAGGTGGTAGGAGAAACAAGGAATGCCTGAGTTCAGGGAGTATAACACTGAGGTAACAAGGATTGCCAGGGAGAAGATGAACTAATCTAAACAGGCAAACAGCAGCAGGGTTTACAGACTAGGATTTAGGCTAAAGAAAAACACTGAAAGGAAATAGACTGATTGAAATTAACTACAGGCTTTAGTTAATTTCACAGGAAGGGACTTGTTTTGAAGTTACACCTCCTTCAAGATGGATACCCTGGCTTCCCTCAAACCCAGAGTATGTTGATTCTATTCCTCTTCTTCCCTTTCTTACTAATTAACTAATAAAGTAACTAAAAGGTCTGTTTTAAACACAAAGGGGTTTATTGTCTTCTCAGGTTAGATTGTCAGGGTAAAAGGATCTAGGAAACCCTAACAGCTGCTTAGAGAAACCTCAGGTGGAGAAGGGAAGCAGGAATGGAGTCTGAGAAAGGTTCTGCCTTTACTCAGCTCTCAAGGTGATTTTGAAATTAGGATTAGGAAGATGGCTACAAAACCTCTCTAGATAAATTACTGCAAGGGTAGGGCTAAACTCTCACAGATTTGAACTAACTCTCTGATTCACTCTCCTTATTCACTCCTTTCAGACATTTGGGTAAGGGAAATTAAGGTAGGAAATGAGGTAGGGTATGGAGATTCAAAGGTTTTATCTAAATTAACAAATCTCAAAAAACACTCCAAAGCTAGGCTAGGTTTTCAATCTCAAGAAGGAGAAGAAGGAGCTCAGCTGGACCCTGATTCCCTCCACGAGTTCCCAGGTCCAACTGAAACTCTTTCCCAAGATTCTAAACTCCTAACTGACATAAGAACTCAGCCAAAGTCTGCAAAACTGTTATGCCCCCCCTCTCTATACACACAAACATCTGTGGTTATATCATACATCCATATAACTTTAAAAAAAGTAACTTTTCCAAGTTCATTGCTAGGGGCTAGTAGGTAGAACCTGAAATTTGAATCAATTCTCCTTGGTCAATCTTTTCTTCTTTCCCATTTCAAATCAAAGTTTTGGAATATTACTTTAAAAATAACTTTTTACATTTTCTTTTGCATAATTGTCTCACTTTTTAACACATTCTGAAAGAAGTAAATATAGGGTTGGGTTTTCAAACTATCTTTGATCCTGAAATCCTCAAATGTGACACATATACACCTTGATTTCTCACTTAATATTAAGCCTTCCCCATTAGTCTAGGGATAAAACAAGGATGTCCATGGTCACCAATATTATTTAATATTGTAGAAATGCTAATAATAGCATTAAGAGAAAAATAAATTGAATTAATCAGAATGGGTAAGGAAATAATAAAGCTATCTTCACAAATGATATATTATGTGGGCACATATTCCTAGTTATTCATTTAAAATTAATTGAAACAATAAAGAATTTTAGCAAAGTAGCAGGATAAAAACAAATCTGCATAAGTCATAAACAAATGTTCTAAATCATTATTAATTAGAGAAAGGCAAATCAAAAGAACTCTAAGATATCTCACACTTATTAGATTTGCTAAGATTATAAAAGGGCAAAATGACAAATGTTTAAGAAAATGTAGAAGAATGGTGACACTAATACATTTTTGGTGGACCTGTGAACTGATCCAACAATTTTGTAGGGCAATCTGGAATTATACTCAAAGAGTTAACAAAACAAAGGCAGCTGAGCATACCTTAAGTACCAGAGAAGAATACTCTGAAAGCTTGGATCAACCCTCTACTACAGCAACAGAAAAGAACCTCAGCAGACAGACAAGTAGTGGGGGGAAAGTAACTAGAAAAAATGAGCAAAAGACCCAAAAAAAAGCTTAGATGTTACTTTTTTATTGAGAAATATCATATTAATTGATCAAGGAAAAAGGAAAAGAAATTGTGTTCAAGAGAGTTGCATATTGGGAGCTAAGATGGGTCTCTGATCCCTCCACACACTTCCTTTTAATAAATATTAAATGATTTAAGAATATAAAATATATGTTCTAAAACATTTATAGCAACTCTACTTCTGATGACAAGGACATGGGAATTGAAGGATCACCATAAAATAGGGAATGGCTAAACAAGTTGTAGCATATGATTGTGATGGAATACTATTAAACCATAAGAAATGATGAACATGTTATTTTTGAAAAAACATGCAAAGATCTACATGAAATTAGGAAGAGTGAAACAAGCAGAAGCAAGAGAATATTTTATACAGTAATAGATATATTTTTTTGAAAAAATTACTTGTGAATGTCTACCTCAAGAGAAAAAACTGATAAGCAGAAATAAAAGATTATATATATATATGTACATATATTTATATACACACACATATATATCTTTTTGTCAAATAATGCCTTCTTTAATGGAAGGATGGGAGGGAGGGAAATAGTTAACTGAATATTTTAATATTTAAGTGTTACCAAAAAACCACATATATTTAGGGTGGGTCCAAAATAGTGGAGTGACACATTACAACTGTCAAACCTCCAGGAAAACCCCTTGTACAAAACAACCATAGAAAACAACTAATAGAATTCTGATAGAAAAGTTTCATTAAAAATATATACTGAGTCATTTTTAAGCACAGCAAACTTAGGAAGATTGGGTAAAAATAATAAGGGTATACTGAAGAGAACAAGATGGAGAGAAATATAGAGGCTAGACAACACACCTATGAATGTGAAGAATGAGTGCTACCTTATAACAAGAAAGGATAGCAGAATGGATTAGAAACCAGAATGCAACAATATATAGTTTATAAGAGAGACACTTGAAATAGAAAAAACTGCATATTGATAAAAGAAGGGATTAGAATAGAATTTATTAAGTATAAGCTAAAATGGTAAGGATAACAAGTATGATCCTAGACAAAGCAAAAGTAAAACTAGACCTATAGTTTTCATTTTTAATATTTTTGTATAAAAAAGATAATCAAAGAAACTACATTTTTCCAAATTATAACATAAACCAGTTATGGGCAACCTTTTGAGCTTGGTGTGTCAAAATTCACCAAAAAACTGAGCATAACTCAGGTGGTGTGTCACTTCAAGAAAAAAAAAAACATAATTTCATGATATTTATAGTTAAATAGCAAAAATGTAAAATCGTAATATATAACTCTATTTATAAAACAGAAACTAGTTATTTAACTTACCTGCTTAGTGACTTTTTTGTTCATCTGTCAGTCGGGTTTTTTTTTTTTGGTTGGTTTTTATATTATTTAACTTGTGTGGTGTGCTGTAAACTTAGATAAGTGAGGGGGAGTGTGTATTCTTTAACCTGCCTATTAGTGACTTTTTCGTTGCTGAATTTCATTTGGCTAATGAAAATTCATTTAGCCTCGACGTCTTCAATTGAAGGTTGGTATTTTGTACACTTCAAGCTCAATCAAGCACAACTAACTTCATCTGTCAATCTGTTTCTTTTGTTGGTTTTGATATTATTTAACACTGAGAATAAGATCTCACAAAAGTACGTAGAGGGACAAATTGTGAGTAAAGCCATTACTAAATTTTTCGGGTACTAACAGTGTCTGGTAATGGGTTCCAGGCACTCAAAATTTCCTGTTCATAGGAGCACTCCCCTTGATTCTCCAAGTAGCACCTTTCCAGATTCTCAAGCTTTGACATCAAGTTGACAAAGACCTGAGCCCAGATGCTGTCTTGAAATTCTGCAAGTTGCATCTCAAAATCATCAATTTGCATCCATTGGAAACCATTTAGTTCCAAACTACTGTAGATACTTAATCTACATCAGGATACTTAATTATTTTCATGTTCTGTTGTAGTCTTCTAAATTGATTAAATCTATCACTGAACTGGTAAAATAATGAGTCTAAAACATGCTAGTACTTTATATGCAAGAGTTCCATTTCATTTTGTACAGCTGCACTGGCCTTCTCAAAATACTTTGTTACTCAAGGAAAATAGTTATAATTTTTAGTTTCTACATCTTGCTTGAAATTTTTAAGTTTACTTTCAAAAGCTTCTATATATCCAAACATAACATTAATACTTTTGCCAAAATCTTGTAACTTTTAATTCAGTTCATTAATATGAACAGAGAGATCTGTGAAAAACACCAGGGTGTTGACCCACTTATCATTGAGCTGAAGAAAGTTTCCCAGATCCTTATCCTCAAGAAATAACTTAATTTCTTCAAAGTACTCCAAAAAATGCTCAAGAACTTTGCCTTGGCTCAGTCATCTTACATTTTATACATAAACAATCCACTGTAGGTGGAATTGACCTCCAGTAAAAGTGCAGAAAATTCTCTCTTGCTAAGGGGGCAAGTAGCTATTAAATTAACTATTTTTGTAACAACTGACATTTAAGTTGGTAAATCCTGCCTTGGCACATAAAGCCTCCTGATGGATAATACAATGAAAAGGCACAATCAGATATCCAATAGCTTCTGTAAACAATTTGACAAATTAAATGTTTTTCCCCCACCATGTTTTGTGCCCCATCTGTCATCACTGACACAACTTTAGAGATATCAATGCTTAGGTCACAGAATGTTTGTATAAAAACCTTATGTATTTTGCTTCCTGATGTAAATGTTGGCACTGATACTAACTTTATCAACACTTCTCTCATTGTGAGACCATCAGAATATCAACCAATAATGACCAACTGAGCATGTGACATGACACCAGTAGTTTCATCAAGAGAGGTAGAAATATATTTACAGTTTCTTATGTCTCTCTTTAATTGATGTTGTACATTTGTGTTCAGTCTAATTATTCAGTCTTTTATGATATTTCTACTGAGTGGTAACTCAGGTATTCTCTTAATAATTGCATCTTTATTCTGCATCTCATGAAATAAAACTGGTATACATCTTAGGAGAGTTTCTTTAATAAATTCTCCCTCAATGAGTGTTTTTCCATGCTGAGCTATGGAGTGAGCAATGCTCAAACTTGCAGTTATTAAATTTGTAGAGCCTTTTACAAATTTAAGGATGGAATTAGATTGGCTCTTATAAAGGTATAGCTGCCTCGAAATGTATTCCTTCCTTTCATCCTCACTTTTTTTCAAGAGCTGGGAATGATTAGTTTAAAAATGTCTATTTATATTCCGTGTTCTGCTTACTACCATTTCAGTAAATAGAGTGCAAAATGATCTGCCATTTTTTCCTATAATGCCATACATCTTGGTCCATGTCTCTTGAAAGGGTCAGCTTTTCCTTTACTTAACCTGTTTTTTTTTTGTTTATTTTTTGGATTCTCCATCAGGGAGACAGCAACAGAAGATAGAATTATAAATAGCCTGTTAGCCCTGCAGGCAAATTAGGGGTTAAATAGCCTAACTGACCACAGGATGGCACATGTAACTGTCTTTTTGGAAAGGGCATGGTTAATAAGCAGAAATAGAGGTTAATAAGGATGCACAACAGTAATAGTGGTGAAATGGAGTCTGCACTATGCTGCAAAATGGCGTTCTTTATGTAAATTAAGATGGCTACCACTATTTCTAATGGCAGGAAATGGCACCCATAGCGCAGGCCCTCACCACTCCTAGCTTCCCTTTCACTTATTATCAGTAATGATGGTCAATTAGAAATCTACGACACCCCAGAACAGTACATTGGATGATGGTTGTTAAGGTTATGTGGTTGCTAGCAATGGCGATCACAGGACCCTCAGAGATGAGTCCACCATGCATTCTGTTGCTCCCTGCTCCACTGGCCAGAAGTAAGGTCAGAAGTCCCTTAATGACCCAGAAATCCCAGAACTAGATGGTTTCTGCCAGAGTTGTTGCTTTGGCCTACAGACCTCCAGCATAGAGTGTCTACACTACACTACAGCAAATGTTTCATCTTTGGCATGAGGCCCCGTACTTCTCCGTAGGTGGCCACGTGTGATCGAATGACTACATGTGTCAGTGCTGACACGTGTGTCATTAGTTCACCATCGGAGCCATAGAGAGTAAAACAATATCACTACTAAATTTATATGTACAAAATGGCTCAGCATCCAAATTCTTAAATGGAATAAATGAGTTGCAGGAGAAAATATGTAGTAAAACTAAATTAACTGAGGACCTCACTGTAACCCTTTCAGAAACAGATATATCTAGTCATAAAAAAGAAGGAAGTTAAGGAGATTAAAAGAATGCTAGAAAAGATAGGATAAAACTCTAGAGAATATTTAATGGTTATAGAAAGGAGTATAATTTTTTATCAATTGTATATGACATCTTCACAAACTTTGATTATGTATTTGACATAAAAACCCCGCAAACAAATGTAGAAAGAAGTAATACTATAAGTACCCTTTTAAAACCATAATGCAACAAAATAACATTCAATAAAGGGTATTTGAAGCATTTTAAAGAAGCAATTTAAAAATTAATTAGAAACTAATCTAATTCTAAAGAATGAATGAGTAAAAGAACAAATCATGAAAACAATCAATGATTTCATAACACATGATGACAATAATTTTAAAATGTCCACATTTGTGGAATGAAGTCAAAGTAGTACTTTGGGGAAATTTTATGTCTTTAAACTCATATACCAATTACAAAGGAAAAGCATAGCTCAATGAATTGAGTGTATTACTTAAAAAATGTAGAAAAACAAATAAGATATCCACAATTAAATATCAAAATAATAATCCTGAAAAAGGAGAGATGAACAAAATGAAAAATTAAAAACTTAACCAATAAATAAAACTAAGAGATGATTTATGAAAAAAAAACGTAAAGTAAATAATTTATTAATTTGACTTAAAAAACCTTAGTAACCAGGATTAAAAAAAATAAAAGAGTAAATTCACAATTAATGAAGATAAAATTAAAATGATTATTAGAAGCTATATTGCCATGGTGTCTGACAGTAAAATTGACAATCTTAATGAAATGGTTGGATACTTGCTAAAATATAAAAAATAGCTGCTGTTCTCCCTTTCTTGAGTTCTTGACTAAATAACATGTTGAAGCAATTTTTTTATACTTATATTCTGACATTTTACAATTCATATTCTGCTACCCTTCCCCAAGAAAGCAGATAATATGATGTAAATTATATGTACAGTATCATACACTATATTGTGAAAGGAGACACATATTGGTTAGAGAAAAATTCATGGAGGAAATAAAGAATGGTATGCTTCAATCTGCACTGAGAGCCAATTTGTTCCTTCTATGACAGTTAAGAGCCTCTTTTCATCATGAGTCCCCTGGAATTGCCCTGGATCCTTGTCTTGTTGATAATCATTGTCATTCACAGCCAATCATTATATACTATTTTTTACTTATGTAAAACATTCTCTTGGTTCTGCTTACTTCACTTTGTATCACTTCATATAAGTCTTTTAAGGTCTTTTGTAATTTTATCATTTCTCATGGCATAATAGTATTGCATTACAGTCATATACTACAACTTGTCTAGTCATTCCTCAATTGATAGTCATCTCTGCAGTTTCCAGTTCTTTGGTACCACAAAAAAGAGATGCTGTTAAATATTTCTGTTTAAGTATGTCCTTTTCCCTTCTCTTTGGGATACAGATAGAATAGAGGGACTGCTGGATTTGGGCATTGTTCTAGATTGCTCTCCGGAATAGCTGTATCAGTTCACAGTGCCACTGACATTGTCCACATTCCCTCCAACATTTGTTATTTTCCTTTTCTGTCATATTAGCCAGTCTGATAGGTGTGAGGTGGTATCTCAGAATTGTTTTAATTTTCATTTTTCTAATTAATAGTGATTTGGAACACTATTTCATATGACTAAAGAGAATTCTAATTTCAACTAAGAATTACCTGTTCATATTCTTTGAGTATTTATTAGAGAATGTTTTGCATTCTTATAAATTTGACTCCATTCTCTCTATATTTGAGAAATGAGACTACTACCAGAGATACTAACTATAAAGATTTTTACCTCAGTTTGTCTTTTAATCTTGATTTTTAATGATTTTGCTTATGCAAATTTTAAAAATTATATAGTCAAAGTTATCTATTTTGCATCTCCTAATTTTTAAGTCTTATTTGGTCATAAATTCTTCCCTTCTATAAGTCTGATGGGTAAACTATTTTGTACTACCTAATTTGTTTATGGCTTTACCCTTTATATCTAAATCATATATCAATTTTGATTTTACTTTGGTATAGGACATGCAATGTTAATGTCTGCCTAGTTTCTGCCATACTGTTTTCCAGTTTTCCTAGAAGTTTTTTTTTTAAACCCCTGCACTTCGGTGCATTGTCTCATAGGTGGAAGATTGGCAAGGGTGGGCAATGGGGGTCAAGTGACTTGCCCAGGGTCACACAGCTGGGAAGTGGCTGAGGCCGGGTTTGAACCAGGACTTCCTGTCTCCAGGTCTGACTCCCACTCCACTGAGCTACCCAGCTGCCCCTAGAAGTTTTTGTTGCGTGGTGAATTCTTCTTCCAAAATCTTAGATTTTTGTATTTGTCAAACACTAGGTTACTATGGTCATTTACCAGTGTGTTGAGTGCCTAATCTATTCCATTGGTCCATCACCTTATTTCTTAGTCAACAGTAGATTCTTCTGATTTTTGACACTTTATAATATAGGTTGAGAAGTAATACAGCTGTCACCTTTCATTGTATGTTTTTATTAATTCCCTTGATATTTTAGGTCTTTTGTTTTCCCAGATAACATTTATCATTTTTATTGCTCTATGAAATTATTTTGGGGTTGTTTGATATTGCACTGATAATTACATTAATTTAGGTATAATTGTCATTTGTATTATATTGGCTTGGCCTGCCCATGGGCAATTAATGTTTTTATACATACATATATGTATATGTACAGTTTTCTATCAGTTAACTTCCTAAGAGTGATGACTGTTTCTTTTAGTCTTTTTTTTTAAATTTAGTAACTACTTCACTTACTATAGTACCAGGATGTTAAAGATGCTGAATTAATAAATGGTTGTCTAAAAGTACTTATCAAAGATCTAGTTTCAAGTCCTACCCCTTACACCTCCTCTAGGACCTTGGGGAATTCATTGAATTTTTTAGCCTGCTTACTCATCTGGTAAGAGGGTTGGATTTATTGATGACAAATGTTCATTCCATTCTATATCTAGAATACAATGATGTCCCATTCCCAATTCCTTGAAGAAATTATGTTTTTTAATATGGAACACAGCAATTATATAACTCATCTGTTTATACTCAGGCCCCTGTCTTAAAAAGCAGTGCTAGGAGAGCTGAACAGAAAATTAAGTTATTAAATATGACATTCAAGAGAAACAGAAAAAGATAAACAGAAAAGAGAAAGCTCAAGGGATTCAGTAAAATTAAACTGATTACATTCTTTCATGAGAAAGGGATATGTAAGATGCTTAAGATATCTATGATTCTTGATACTCAAGGTATTTTAAGCATGAAAAGTACTTAAGATACTTAAAAACTTTATCACTATTAAGGCAGTCAGAAAGAATACATATACATGTGTATATATATATATATATAGCCAGACAGAGACAGAGACAGAGTCAGAGATAGAGACAGACAGAAGGCAAAAAATAAGTAAGTTAAATAAGATGCGATGCTATCCAGAGGGCACCATGGCCAAAGGCAGAAGAAAGTCATCTTATATTTATAGCACTAAACCCAAGAAATATTAGAATTTTTTTTTAAAATTAAGAATGATGCCTGGCTACATAATTTATTCTCTTTCAAAATTCAATAATGACCTTGCTCAGTTTAGAAACCAATTGGGGAAAAATACTTCTTTTTGTGCAATTTGTTTTCCTCTTAAATTATCCAGTATTCTTTAGATCTTGAAAAGTCAGTGTTTGGGGGAGTAAGGGAGAACCATATGTATTGTTTCCATTTCTTTGTGTGATGGAAAATGATATATGGTTTGATTGTATTTTGGCCATTAACAGAAAGAGTTTAACAAACTGTCCTAACTATCTTATCCAGAGTAGACATGGGTGAATGGAGATGGCATGAATGAAAGCTATCTTTTAGTAACTGAAGAGCCATCATGTGGAAAAGAGATTAGATTTGTTCTGTTTCATACCATAGGACAGAATGAAGAGTACAGAATGACAGCTGCAAAGAGGCAATTATAGTACTATTATGATGAAAAACTTCCTAACAATTAAAGTTACCCAAAAGTGGAATAGACTGACTTGGCAGAGAATAGACTCACCCTTACTGAAAGCCTTCAAGCAAAGGATAATTGGCAGTTGACTTTGCTTTAAATTCTTTATAACCAATGTTGGTTCTAGATGATCTCTGAATTCCTTCTAAATATGAAATTTTGGGGCTCTTTGACTTTTTGTCCATAAATAATGGATAAGAAAAATCAGAATGTCATTGGTCAGTAATAGTAATGTATAGTGGAGAGAGAACAGAGCCTGGAGTTAGGAAGAACTATGTTGAAATCCTTTCTCTGAGGCTTACTAGTGTATAAATATAAGCAAGTCACACTTTACTGAGTATTTGGCTTCTCACTTATAAAATGATAATATCTATAGTACCTATCTCACAGGGTTGTTTTAAGGTACAAATAAGATGATGTATATAAAATATTTTATATTCTTTAAAATAATATTTAAAATCAGTTTTATTGTTAATATAATTAGTCTTTTATTCTTAGTATTACTCTGATTCCAAATTCATAAAAAACTGACAAATCTGTATTCATATATTATAATTTGAGTATCCTTCTGCCTCTACCTTCATACTGCCTCTTACTCTGTCTCCCTATCTATATGTCTCCTTCTATTTGTGTAGTTTTTGTGTTGGTATTTCTCTGTATCTGCCTTCTTCTTTTTCCACTTCAATTCCCTTCCTTTAAATTTTTTTTCTTCATTTTTTCAAATAAGTATTTATTTCTCTTCCTTCCAATTGCTCGCTGAAACAAAAAATAAAAGCAAAACACTTCTAATGGATATGCATAGTCAAATAAAAATAATACCCCATTAGCTATATTTGAAAATGTATGTCTCATTTCCCTCACCTATTTTTCCTCCATCTTCTGTTCCCCATTCCCTTCTCATATTTTAGTCACATCATAGAAGATGAATTTTTACATTTTTAGTATTTATTCTATTCCTTATATATTTATATTCTCTTTTCACAATTTTAAATCAGGAGAGTCAAATGGATTGCATTTTTATTTTTATGCATCACTTAAATTATCTCTAAATTTAATAGCTCAAGTTTACAAAACTTTAAACTATTCAAACTGTAATATATCAACAATCTTCTAATATTTGAGCAGCAGAATAAGATGAGGTCTAGAGAGAAGGAAACCATCCAGGACCTGCCACTTGAAGGCATAGCTAGAACAAAAAATAACTCAAGTATTTCAAAATATCATTCAGGACTCTTTCTAACAGTTTTCTAACTCTGATGAATGGTAGGGTTATAACTGAAGATGAACTAATCTCACATTTCAATATTCCAGGGAATTTGTTCTTTTAAGAACTGATAGCTTCATCCACAAGGACTCTGTCCATGAGGCCATTCTATGGAGTAGGTAGGGTGAGAAATAGAAAAAAAACTCATCAAATACCAAGAGAAATTCTTCCTTTTCAGGAATTGGTAGGATGGGAAGAGAGAAAAATGGAGAAGAAATTTCTATTCCAAACCCTTGGCCCAGATGTTCAGTCCTGTTCTCTATTCTCTACAGGATCCAAAGCAGTGATACATAGATTGTGTTTCAAAATGTATCTAAAGAACCGATATTGTGTTTCTAAGTGAATGGATCTATTTTAGACATTGGCCCAGAAAATAACTGAGATATTTTAATATAGGTATTAGTCCTTTTTGAAACAGGAATTTTTTACATGTAAAGCTCTAATCCTCTTTTTATTTTTTTAAATATGGGTACTAAAATATTGGCAGACAATTAAAAAAGCTTATTTCTTGAACTAGTTCTGCCCTGGGATAAATTTATTTAAAAATATATTCAAAAAGTTTTCTGTTTTGTCTCCCTTTACAAATTGATTTCTCATAGTGTTTTCTCATGAACTATAAAAGAGAACAAAGATTTCTGAGATTCTATGAGGCAGATTAAAATGGTCCTTATTTCAAATATTCTGGTTGCATGGGAAGGAAAAAAAGATTAAAAATTGATTAAGAGTCAAATAAATTTACATATATATGTCTGTGTACATATGAAACATTTATACTAAGAATATATTATCTGTATATATGTTATATATACACTATATATACACACTAAATCTTTATATAGCAAATAAAGAGTCCTATAATTGTTACTTGGTCACAATATTTTATCTTATTCAATCTTTAGAAAACATATTTGGATTTTTTAAAAGGTGGGATTACATAAAGATTTGGAAGAGATAATGATAAAAAAGAACAGATATTTTCTGAATCAGATGGATTAATTTGTACCATCAAATCAAAACCAAGATTCATAGTCTCTTCCTGAGAGGATGTTATGAGATCCAAACAGTAAATGCATTCTTTCAGTAGGGAATATGGAAGACAATATATGGGTACTGGGTGGGGCAAGAGAATCATGGATTGAACACAGAAGATTGTCGCTTATTTCCCATCGGGGTGGAAAGTTAAATCTTGCCTACCTGATTTTGCCCCAACAAATGCCAAGTTTTTCCACATAACAAGTGTGGAAATGTCATTTATTTTATACAGCAGACTACATCATCAGAACTGCTGGAATAATATAAGACAAAGGTTTCAGACTCATGGTCCATTGCCACGTGGCCCACAAAGTTCTATAGTATACCATAAGGAAGCAGCATTTTGGAAATATTCAATAAAAGTCAATGAAGTAGAACAAAAATTAGATGAGGTTAATTTGTCATTTTCTAAAGTCACTATGGAGGAATTTTTTTAAATTTGAATTTGATATCACAACATGAGAAAAAAAAGCAGAGTTCAGAAGGAAGGAAAAAAGAAGAGAAAGTGAGATAAAGAGAAAGAAAGGGAGGAGAGAAAGATTTAACTTGATAGAGCAAAATTGAGTCTTAAAATCTCTCCTCTACCAAAGTTTTTTTTCATATTTGGATATGAAAATAGAAGGTAGGGAATACATAGTCACCAAAGTTTCTTACCTTAGTTCTAGAAGATATTTTGCATATGGTCCAAGAAGAAGATGGATTTCCTGGAGATGGTAATATCCTCCATAAGCAGAAGCATCTGCCATAAGAATAATAGCAAATTTACTTCAGTGAGAGTTTTGTATGCTAACAGGAGATTGATTTAGCAAAGCACATAAGTGAAATAAAGTAGATGAAAAATGTATATCCAGATTTTGACATGCAATTAACCAATTTTATTAATTATCCCAACCATTACATATCTAGAACAGCTTCAACTGGAAAATTATATGGATCTGGAATTAGAGTGGAAGAAGAAAGATATGCATCTCAGTTTAAAAATTCAAGACTGGGGGAAGTAGTCAAGATGTCAGAATAACCTCACAAATTTTGTTGAGCTCTTCCAACATACATCCTCCATAATAACTCTAATGTGTGCTAAACTCAAAGCCAATATTGAGTGGAAGGTCAACAAAAAGTCACAATGAGAGATTTTCTTGCAGTCTAGGATAGCTTAGGATGTCAGAAAGAAGTGGGAACATCTACAAGCAAAACTTCTAAAAAATGTGGATAGGACACAAACCCCTAAAAGAGCTAAAAAAAAAGCAAATAATAAATATTGAATGACTCATATTCTTATATATTTGACAAAGTTCTCTAAATAGTTTAGTTATGAGACCTCTGTCTGAGACACTTATTTTTTCCAACTTCTTGCCTTCCTTCCTATCTTGGCTACATTAGCTTTATTTGTAAAGAAATTGTTTAAATTTAATGTATTAGAAATGATTTTCATTACTGTTGGATTATCTGAAAGTCATGATAAAAAAGACTAGATAGTAGATTTCAAGAAAATATGAAGCCAAAACTCCCAGATATCTTTGAACCAAATGGTGAAGTAGAAATTGAAAGAATCTACCTATCAAATACAGAAAGAAATTCCAAAATTGAAAATTTCCCAAGAATATTGTACTAATAATACAGAACTCCAAAATTAAGGAGAACATATAACAGGCAGCAGGAAAGAAATAACTCAAAGACTATAATGGCATATTCACAATCATTCAAGTTTTAATAACTGCTACTTTAAAAAAGGGTAGAAGGCTTTGAACATGGTATTATATATGGTAGAAGTACTAGAGCTACAACCAGTAATAGAGACCCAGTAACATTTTATATAATCCTACAGAGAGAAAAAAATTATATTCAATAGAATTTTCAAGTATTCTTGAAAAGACAAGAGCTGGAGAGAAAACCTGACATTTGACATAAAAAGATACACATGAATGAGAAATCATAAGGACCTTAAAAAAGTAAAAGGATTTATATTCCTAAATGGAAAGATAATGTGTGTGACCCCTAAAGCTTTAACATCATTAGGGTAGTTATTAGGAGACTACTTAGAAGGTCTTAGTATACATGTTATATTGGGATGATTTCAAAGGAGGGTTAAAAAAAAGTGTTGCACTGAAATAAGGAGAAAGGGACATATATATATATATTTCTGTTTGTGAGGGCTGCAATTCTGGGTTGGATTTGCTGGTTAATAAAGATGGTATCATAGAAAAAAGTGTATATATAATGGTTATACTATTTATTGCCTTCTCAACGGGTAGGGAGAGATAATTTAGAAATGAAAATAAAGTTTTAAAATATTATGAAATACACAAAAATAAAAGAGCAGCAAATTACAATCCTCTGAAATTGCTTCCTTACATAAAAGTCTATCTTTTTATCACTATTATGTTCCTCATGGCGTTATAAATCTGTAAACCAAAAGGTGTTATCTCGAAGGAATCTAAACTGGAGATGACCATAGAGACAATAGGAAGATCCATAGTAAGTATAAATACGTTCCAGAAAATAATTTCTGCCATCTTTTGGAAAATTAAGTGCAGATGAGGAAATCATTTTATCTCACTAAAATTCCTCTACTAAATGGAAAAACAAAGATGATGAGATGAGCTTTATTTTTCAAAATGCATATTTTTCATCATTAAGATGAGAGATATATAGAAGGCAAATATCTTCAATGCAGTTATCCAGACTTTAGATTGAATCAGCACAATGCTTAGACCAAGTCTTAATGTTTTATGGAAAGGGTGTAATAGCCACTACAAGTAGTCATTCGTGATTTGGGGACACACGCATAGTGATTTCTAAGCTTTACATCAACCTATAAATCATCTTTGTTATTGTTAGAGAAGGATGTTCCTTTCTAGCACAAAGAAAGGAACACAGTCCATGGTGACATTGAGTTAGAAGGACATAATAGAAGACTAAAAACTTTGACCTGATAGGAAATTAAAACAAATTTATTCTCTCAATACAAGATCTCTTTCTCCAAAATATTGGGACAATGAAGTTGCTTCAATGCTAGGTCTCTCACCCATGATTGAGTCTAGAAAGTTATGGGTCAGAACATCTGCTGCTTTAGTTTTTGAGGGACATTCCATACTACTCTAGCCTAACAGGTTTCTAGAGAAGGCCTCTGGGAAATCCTCACTTGTGAGTATTTTTGGTAGATATGTAAATCACATACCACAGAACCCATCATTCCAGGAAGAACAGAGCCAACTACTTTAATTTCAGTTTATTTTTCCCTCTAAATGTTATGGGAAAATTAAAAAAAAAAGGTTTCTCCCCACTCTCTAAAGCTGGTACACAATTTATGCTGATATAACCCATCAGCTGCAGAAACATGAAGTTGAGAATGCAAAACAACTTCAACCATGTGAATGTTCTGAGGGGATTTGGAAATGAGGGCAACTATGAAGATAAGAGTTGACAGAAAGAATATCAACCCCTGACTCGATACCACTCTGATCATCTTTTCCATCAATTATTTAGATAAGAAAGATCTACATTAAAATTAATCATGAAGTTCTGAATTGCTCCTTTACATTAATAATGAAACAGTTGCACCAAATGCAAACAGACACAGATAATAGAATAAGAAATAATGCTTAACACACAGAGGGAACAGAACTATTTAAGTGAAACACAGAGAAGCTAATTAATGTATTACACTAGGGCAAGGATGGGGGGGACAGGGAGGAAGCTGTTGTTAGTGACCTCAAACGGAAGGTTTTCTATGCCAGACAGGAATGTTTCAGCTTTATCTTGGACATCTGGAGCTGATATATTTATATCTGTATGCTATTCCCTATGCCTGGTGGAAGAAAATTGAGGGAATGACAGGGTAAACAAGAATGATGTGGCAGTTTTGGAAAGGTAGAGGGACATAGAATTTCAGCCAATGAATCAATTCAGTTGATACCAGAATTCAAGGTTATTTTCAAAGAATTTCAGTAGATATGGGGCAACATTTCATATTATATATCTATGTGATATCCCATCAAACTCTTTCATATTATAATGTAACTGATGGTACTCACTGGCCTCCTTCCTATCCTGAATTCCTCTCTTGAACCAAAGTGTGTTCTGGTCAATGCCAAATGTTTCTCCTTATTTTCAGTCTCGTGCTCTAGGGACCATCAAAATTGATTTTTTTTCCCCAAGCTCTTTAAAAGATGTTAGGAAGATATCAGGAATATCTTTGCTTGGAAACAAACCTAAGAATTATTGGCAAAATTGCTTATACCAAAGTATCACTGACCCTCAATTCAACTCAAATAAAATGCAAAATTATCCATTGGGCTCCCAATATGTTTCCAGCAGTCACAGGTACTATTAGAGTTACAAAGAAAGGGAAAACATGGTGCATGTCTTAAAGGGGCTTAAAGTTACCAGTGAGAATATAAAACTATGATATAGGAAATCTTTTATTAACTACATGGAGCAGATAATAATCACAGATTCTCAGATTTAGAAGGGATGACAGGTTTGTCTAAAACAAATTCAATCCAGAAAGCATTTAATAAACATTTAGTTGATGCTGGGAATTAAGACAAAATGAAAAATGGCTCCTACCAACAAGAAACCATTTTATCATGGTTCATACCTGAGTAAGAATTCACTTGGTGTAATTTTCCAATTTCTAATTGAGTATTTGTAATCATAGAGAAATCAGTACCTTTAAGGCAGCCCAATTCACTTTGGGAAAGACATTTTTTCTTTTTATGTAGGATTGGAATTGGGTCAGTTATTTTTCTGGTTTGGAGAAAGAACCAGTGAAGAAACTCTCCATGACTTCAGGTCAGTACCTTCTTTCCAACTTATAATATTTCACAATTTCTTCAGCCACTGAGACATTAAACATAATTTCTTATGTTTATTCCCACTGAAATGATACTTGAAAGCAAGTCTTTATGTATCCAAAGCCAGTTTTCCATTTGGTACAACATACTACCTTTTGTTATGTTAGGCTGTTATTCACACTGCCATTGTGCTTAGTTTTATTACTCTGGAACTCAAAAAAGTCTAATCCTTCTTAGGAGAAAATCATTTCTTTTCCATGCTAAACATTAGCAGTTTCAATAAATAACCGTTTGGCTCCTTAACATTTGTCCTCTAGATATTCTTTAGCATATCAATGTTTCTTTGAAATTATGGTACCTAGAACTGAAAATCAAATTTCAGATGGAGTTTAATCGTGGCATAATACAGAAGGAAGATTTTCTCTTTATATGTACTTTGGTTAATGAATTCTCAAAACAAAAAATTGAGAGTAGCAGTACTTCAAGTTTCCTCTAACTACCAGTAAATCCTTTAATCACATCTAGAAAACACAGCAGATAAAATCCTAATATTGTTCAATCATTTCAGGTGATTCCAATACTTTATGATCCCATTGGGGGTTTTCTTGGCAAAAATACTACAATGATTTTCCATTTCCTTGTCCAACTCATTTTACAGATGAGGAAATGGAAGCAAACAGAGTTAAGTGACTTGCCCTCAGTTACATAGCTAGGAAGTGTCTGAGACCAGATTTGAACTCATGTCTTCCTAACTCCAGGCCTGGAATTCTGCATATACTGTGCCACCTAGCTGAAAATTTAAAAAATAATTAATCTTTTTTTTTTTCTGGGCAAAGTTGACATTTTGAGACAAAGGTCTCTATGCACTAAAGGAGTCTTTCCCAAATGTACCTTCTTATTTATATCATATTTCATCATGATGGAATTTGACATAATTCTTGACTATCACTTAGATTTTACAAACCATACTCATTGAAACTCTAAAATACTTATAAAATATTATGTCTAAAATGTCTTAAACAAGGTGCTTCCTAAAGACTAATCTGTATTGTTGGTTTCTTCAGGAGCTTATTGCCATTACTATGTTTTAATGCTGTTGGAGTAAGGATTATATCTTGTATGACTGCATAGCTCCCACTATAATTTTGCACATAGTAGATCCTTAGGAAATATTTTTAATTGAGGTACAATAATTGAGCACAATGGGTGAGGGGAGTCTTCATGAGGTGAGCTGAAAGTTCATGTTAAGGCATTAAATGAGACAGGCTGGATAGACACAGTGAGGAATTGATGCTGAATTTTTGACATGATACTGGCCTTGAAGGACCATAAGATTATGGTTTTGGAGTTTAAAAGTACAATTCCAGGAATCTAAGTCTGACACTTTCACTTTACCAGTGAAGATGCTCTGGTGGAGAAAAGCTTGTGGACTTGCCCATGCCTCTCTTCCCTTTGACAAATGCCTTAATTAGATACAAGGGAAGAGATTGCATTAATAGATAGCTGCTACTTGCATTAAACATCAAATGTGAATTGTGCTTTAAGTCAGCAGAATATAGTTAGAAATGCCATTTCTTTTCAAAAGGGATGGAAATCACCCCACTACTTGTGTTTAAAGACCTTGGTGACATCAGATTCTCTGAAGAAAACAACTCATTATTTTTTCCCAGTTGAGACCACACAGAAACCAGCCCACATTATTATTTTCAGTTAAAAACAAACTAAATTTCTTTCACTTAAATCATACTCTCTTTCAATCACTGTGAGTTTACCAAAGCCAGCTGCCTCCTCCTATGCCTATACTGTTAAATAGCATTTGCTCCAAGCCAAGTCCCAACTCTTTTTCGAACCAAATTCCCCCAAGATAATTCTTCCTTTCTTGGGTCTTTATGTATGGATTAGATCTTTTAATATTTTTCTCTCAGGGTTGTCCTTAAAGCTTCCAGGAATGTGGTTCTGTCGAATTTCTTTGATATTTAGCCAAATCCTTAGTTAAAGTTAAGCCTTCATGTGCTCAGAACTAAAAAATAACTCTGCTATTAGTACTAAGACTTACCTACTTATCATCACCACTATCGGATATCCATCATCAATTATTTCCATATTTACTGACTTATTTATGATCAACCCTGTCATGTTTATTTGATTTCCATCTGCTTAAGGGATCTCACAGCATGGTAGATTACCAAAATTAAGTAGAATGAAGTGCAGAAAACCCTCTTCAAACTGGATAAGGGAGAGTTACTTCATCATTAATGTTTCTCTTTGTATTTTACAAATTGAATATGGGCTGCTGTGTTGTTGGAAATCTGTCATGCTTAGTAGTGTGCTGCTAAATTTGTACCTGATAATCCTTGAAAAACGTGTGTATGATATACTTTTAATTTTAATCTGCATTATTAACATTTTCTCTATTATTTTCTTAAATCCAAACAATCAACAAAACAATACCCAGATCAGTGGTGTTGGCTATTTTATAAGGTATAAATGCTCACACTGAAAATTAAACAATTGATTCTCTCAATCCTGTTAGAACTGGCTCTAGCACATTCCTGGGCATGCCTATCATTTTGAGTTTATGGTCTAAACGGGGGATTGTGAATTATTCAATTTATCTTCCTGTGCAATGTCATCAGGAGACAGGAACTGAAATTCCACATCTGATGACTGATACTTGTGTGACCTTGGGCAAGTCATTCAAATTTCTTGGTCCTTAGTTGCCTCATCTGTTCAATGAAAGGATAAGATGACCTCTGAGTTCTCTTTTCATCTTTGATCTATAATCCTACAATGAATAAATGAATGAAATGAATACTTCTAATAGTAGGTAGGAGGCAGATCATCTCTTAATTAATGGAACTGTTCTTGGAATTAAATTAGGATTCAATTACTTGGATAGTTTTTTTGTCTTTTGATGTTATTTTTTCTCTCACACATGCATGTGCATATGCACACACACACACACACACACACACACACACACACACACACACACACACCCCTCTTCACTTCCTCCCTGAAAAATATTTCCAATTTAAAATTCCACCTCTACAAATTACTGGTAACTTGAAAAATCATTTCAGCTCTTTGTTCCTTAATTTCCTCATCTCTAAAACGTGGATAAAATATTGACATTTGCTGCCTCAAGATTATTGTGAAGATCATGTGGAATTTGTAAAGCATCCTATGTTCATATAAGGTAATATTTTATAAGAATATGACAATAAATTACCATCCTTCAATGCATCCACATATTCCTAATCTTAAAAAGTTCTACAATACAGACAAATTGGCCTATTGAATGCTACTCAGACTCCAAATCCCCTAACCAACCCCCTTCTATGCCATTGGACATACTGTCTTTCCTAAATGTAAAACAATCCTTCCTAATTTCCTTACCAGCCATCTCTTCATGTCCCACCAGCTTCTTCTTGGCATAGACTCTACCACATCCTCAGGCAACCTCATCATGAAGAAGCTCATCAACCTGAAAGGCTCCCTTAGTACTCACACCTCTTTTGTTCTTTTGATACTCTGTGCTTCTTTGATTGGAAAGGAGGAGGCAAGAACTTCTCCCAAAACCTGCATTTAAGGAAGTGTCCCAAGTTACCCATTTCTTGATTTCCCCTAGCTGTATATACTCTTTTCAGTAGACTCTACCATAACCCCACATTGACTATTTTCCCTATCACTAAGCTTTTTAGCTTCTTTTGTGCATGTTTCTTCCCTACATTAGATTATAAGTTTCTTGATAACAGAAAGCTTCCATTAAATATTATCTCCACAGCACTTACTAGAACCTGGTATTCATTACTCAGGAATTTTAATCATGTCTAACTATTCACAAGCCCATTTGGGGTTTTCTTGGCAAAGACAATAAAGTGGTTTGGCATTTCCTTCTCCAGATTATCTTACAGAAGAGAAACTGAGGCAAACAGAGTTAAGTGACTTGCTTATGGTCACATAGCTGGTAAGTGTCTGAGGTCACATTTGAACTTAGGGAAGACGAGTCTCCTTGGCTTCAAACCTAGCATTCTATCCACTGCACCATCAAGCTTCTCCAGTCTGGCACATAGTAGATGGTTTATAAATGTTTACAAACTAATTCCATCTTTTATGATTCCCAGTTTCCTTCAAGACTCAGCTTACATACCTTTCTATTACAGATAGCCTTTCTTAACCATTAGACACGTTAATTTTTTTCCTCTCCTATGCAAACTGTGATCTTTAGGTCTTTTTTACTTACATGGTGTATTCTTCCAGTAGAAAAAAAGACCCTTGAGAGAAGATGACTTTCATCTTGTCTCTATTTCCCTAGAATATAGCACAATGCCATGCTCCTAGCAGACAGTGTGCTATATCATATTGGTTAGGATCAATCCCATCTAATAGGAATGGCTGCCTCTGCCCTCAGATCTCTTAGAATTTTTTTCCAGTGATAGTAATTTTTTTGCAAGCCTCTATTGGTGCAATGTAAGAAAGCAAGGTCATTTTTTAAAAAACTCAAGCTTTCAGAAAATATATATGACAAAAAGATGTTTGTAGTTATAAAGGGAATAGCAAGAAAACTTAAACAGATCATCTTTCTGGAAAAAATAATTGGATCTAAATAGAAGATTTGCAATATTACTGAATGAAAAGAGTGAAATTGTACAAGGTTACACTTCTGGGTTTGTACCCCAAAGACATAATAAGGAAAAACACTCAGAGCCTCACTCGTTGTGATGGCAAAAAAATGGAAAATGAGGGGGTGTCCCTCAATTGGGGGATGGCTGAACAAATTGTGGTATATGATGGTGAAGGAATACTATTGTGCTATAAGGACTGATGAACTGGAGGCTTTTTATATGAACTGGGAGAACCTCAATGAACTGATGCAGAGTGAAATGAGCAGAACCAAAAGAACATTGTACACAGAAAGTAAAACATTTTCGGAAAATCCAATGTAATGGACTTTGCTACTAGTAGCAATGCAACAATCCAGGACACTCCTGAAGGACATATGTAAAAGAAAACTATCTACATTGAGAGAAAGAACTATGGGAGTAGAAATGCAAAAAGAAAACATACGACATCACTTATAAGTATGTGATTTGGATTTTAGGCTTTAAAAAAATTGCTGTATAGTAAAAACAAATAATCTAGAAATAGGTATCAAGTGATAACATTTATAAAACCCAGTGGAATTGCTTGTTGGCTCTGGGAAGGGAGAGGGAAAGAAAATGAATAATGTAAACATGGAAAAATATTTTAAAATAAACAAAATAATTTTACAAGGTGAGTATGGAAGCAAAAGCATTGTAAAAAATAACCTCATTAATAACACCAAAAAACTTCCCCAAGGTTTATAATTATCATTCCATCCAAAAGGAAGAAAAGATTTTCCTTGCTGGACTTTAAGCAGTTTATTTTGTGATCAGGGAAACTGATTTCAGAAGCTATGAAGGGGATATGAAATGAGGTCAGGAGAATATAGGTTAGATTTGATCTTTTTTCTAGGAGGATGAATGGGTTGTTGAAGCATCCATATTCTCACTCAAGCTGTTCTTTCACCTTGCACTCACTAGCAAGAATAATGGCCAGGGTTTGGATTGCAGTCTTTGGCTATATAATAGAACAGGCATTTAAAGAGCTCAGTGGGTCAAAATCAATTGAATTTACTTGACTACTTGAGCAAAGGAAAACCACTTTTTAGAAATTAAAAAAAAATTATCTCAGATATATAGTCCATGTTATTTGAATTGGTCAGAATCATAGAGTTCTTAGTTAAAATGAGATTCAAATTCAGGTTAGCAAAATGTAATGGAGTGGGAATAAATGGACTTGGAATTAGGAAGATCATAGTTTGAATCTACCCAAGACATGCACTAACGTTATGATGCCAAACACATAACTTAACCTTCTCTGAACCTATTTCATTGTGATTACAACTCAATATGAAATAATTCTTCCTATTAATTAGAAATGCACAAAAGTATAATAATTAGTTTCTATCACCTCTTGAGAATGGTGTAAGTTAAATTTCTGCAAAGATTTAAAATGATACAGTGGGGATTTTTATGGTATGTTGGAGAGAGTACTAGTTCTAGAGAGAACTCACTTAATACCTGTGTGATCTAAGGAAAATCACTTAAATTCCCCAAACATCAGTTTCCTCATCTATCAAATTATGGAGTTGCACCAGAGGGGCTCTGAGGTCCCTTCCCATTAGCTCCATGATCTCTTAGTTCTATGTCCCGTAGGTTTATTATAGAAGTTCAGGAAAGAGAATCATCAGTGAAGGTGGGAAGAGTTATCTAAAGCATCATAGAGGAGAGGAATAGGTTTAGAATTGGGCTTCAAAGGACGAATAAAATTTGGAATGGTGGCAGGTAGGTAGAGGGAAGAGAGGTAGCTTCCAAGAAACTCATTTTAGGGAAATTACCCCAATTTCGTTCTGAGAAGATGACAAGTCCAATTGATCTCTCCAGTTTACAGAGATTGATTTAGGAGACTTCCAAATTGAATGAATCTCTAGCTATGATAGATGAATTCTGGTCCCTGCTTTAGGTGAGAAAGTGGCTTGTCACTTGGTTGCTGCCTACCCTACACCACCTTACTATCTTCTTGATATCTCTATGGTGTTGTGAATCCCCTTCAGTTTCTAATGGGTATATCTATATCTATATCTATATCTATATATGTACATATATAGATATATAGATATATATATCAGGGCTCTTCTTTCCTTTCAATTCTCTGACTTTTCTCTCTTCAAAGACACAAATTTCTATAGAAACCACATCATAAACCTATCTATAACAGCACATGAAGTTATCAAATAGGATAGTTTGAAATATTCAGCAACTTCTCTGCCTATTATCATGAACACATGCTATAATCACATAACATATTCAGTTGCTGTTATTAGTAGTAGCATTAGTATGAGTACTACTTTACATTTATATGCAAATACTCAAAGAATCACTAGTTAGCAGATTGAGGAGCTAAGAGTATGGGTATTCTATTAATTGATGGAGATCACAACTCATTCATTACTTAAGACTTCAGAACTATGGATTTCTCCGGATCCCATAAAAGCTAAATTAGAGACTCAAATCATAATAGAGGTTACCTAAGGTGGCCGAACTAGTACACGTCTATATGCAGACACATAGTTGGATAAAAAAATAGGACTATACCTAGGCAGTTTGTCTTTTGTGACCTTTCATGCTTGCTTTTTGTGATCTTGGTTATTCCAGATTCATATAATCAATTCAATACAGTTCAATTAAATAAACCTTTAATAAGCCCTTATGGCATAACAAGAAGTGTGTTAAGTGTTCAAAATGCAAGCTAGAAAACAGAATCCTGCCCTCAAAGAGTCAAGTTCTATTTTGGAGAAAACAAGTGCATATAAAATATATAAATATGAGTAATTATAGGATAAGATGCACAATAAGAATTTGGAAAAATCTGGAAAGACCTCAGAGGAAGCTAGGTGGTACAATAGATAAAGATATAGATAATAGACAATAAACAATAGATAATAGACAATAAAGACTTGGACTCAGGATGATGAGTTCAAATCTGGACTCAATCTAACTGGGCATATCCATTAAGATATGACTCAGTTTCTTCAATTGTAAAATGGATTAATCAAGGCACTTATCTCATAGGCTTATGAAGATAAAATACTTGCATGGAAATTGGCATGGAATTGCTTACTAAAATCGTGTTTCCTTCCTTATTTTCAACCTTTCCTTCCTTCTTCCTTTCTTTGTAGAAGGTGGTACTTAAGCTGAGCTTTGAAAGGAAATAGAGATTCCAAAGTGAGAAGAAAGAATATTACAATAGTCTATAAAGAGGAATGGGAAGAGAAGAGAGAATATTGTTTTCCATGGAACAATATTAGTAGGTTAGTTTGGTTAAGTGTTACATTATAAGGGGGGTGGACATATAATGGATTGGGCCATATAAGTGGTAACCAAGATATTGTTATGATAGAATTTTAAGAAAAGGGTAAGCTAAGGCAGATCTCAACACAAGATAATATTTTTAGCAAGGTCATATTAACTCTCAATATACAGGTAAGTGGTTTACCACTCTTTATACCAAAGACCTCAAACATACCATTCTCATTTTATAGGGTTTTGAGGAAGACAAATCAAAGCACAAAGCAGGCTAGGTGGCCTCAAGTGATTAAGTAAAAAATGATTTGTTACAAAGCTGAGGCAGAGGGAAAAATATGATTGTTTGGAAGTTTGATAATATGGGGCTAGCACAACTCTTCATTCCCCATGAAATTAGGAAAAGATCATTGTCAGATTCCAAATGCAAGATAATGGCTCAGACTTTTGAGCAACAAACCAGAAAGGCTTGAAGTAAAGTTTGGTGGTTAAAGATATCAGACAAAACTCCTTTCTTCTTACATGCTCTCCAAGGCATTGATATCAGAAGAGCTGGATTTCTAAACTTAATCAATTACAGATCAACTGAAATCTGAATTAAATTCAGAAACAAAGAACCATGACTTAAACAGTCAAAAGGGAGGAAAAGCAATATAAAACAAAATCAATTACTTCTTTCCAGGATCAATAAGAAAATGATACAGGATCAATTTTAATCTTCTCAATATGAAAGACACTAAATGCTACTAACTCATTTTCCAATATTTACCTCCATAAACCTCATCCTGAACACAGTACCCTTAATAAATACTTGTTTGTATTGGATTGTATTATCCTTAGAGGTAGAAGGTATAACTATGAGTTGTGCTACTTAAGCTTTATGACCTCAGGTAGCTCACTTCTTTGAAAGAATCATTGTTTCATCTATTAAGCTAGAGTTGGATCAAATCATGGGTTAATGATTTTTGTGTCATAATCTCCTTTAGCAGTCTGTGGGAACTTACGGATCCTTATCAGAATAATGTTTATGAATATAAAAAATAAAATAAATAGGATTTGAAAGGAAAACCATTACATTAAAATAAAGAAAAATTTAAATTCTTAAACACAATTCTGAACTCTTAGACTGAGAAGTCTTCCAAATCCTTTCTAACTCTAGAATTCTGTGAATTATAACTGAGTAAAGTTCACTCTGATATGAAGAGATCCTATTAAACTTCCCTTCAAACACCTTATTCTCATATTTTCAGTGCTTCAGGGATCATTAATTTCATTGGCAGATGTACTTTCTCTACTCATGCAGATTTCAGCCTTTGTATAAATTATGAGATGATCTTAGAGAATGACTATGGATGAAAATTTCATTTCCCTGAAGTCAACCTGATGATGAGCATCTCTACACTTAAACTGGGCAACAGATCTATGGAATTCATAACTATACTCACATTTTAAAGTCTTATCAACTTGGTTGGATATGCCAAAGATTGTTTTCCATGGGCATAACCTTCAAGAATCCTGAGTAACTTCTAAATCATGAGACAATGAAGAAGAATTCTAGTAAAATATATGACCTCTCTTAACTCTTATCTAACCACATCACTGGCAAATGGAAAGCTTAGAATTTTCATGGGTGTGTGGGGTGATTAGATTCCTGTTAGAATACTAAAATGATGTGAACTTGACTCTATGTGTCTGTTGAAAAATATTCAACATCTATCATCATCTCCATAGATTGTAAGCTCACTGAAGATAGCAATTGTCTTGTCTCATTTTATATCCCCAGTGTTTAGCATGGTGTCAAACATGTAATAGCTGATTAATTAACTTTGATTGATTTATTAATCCCTCAATTCAGAGAGTCAGCATTCTAGTTGAGGTTCTCATTACAACACTGCACTACCCTCCTATTTGAGTTCTTGTCTTCATTCTCTTCACTTTTCCCTCTATCATCCAGGCAACTGACAAAATTATATTAAAGCAAAAGTTTCACTACATGGCTTTTGCTCAAACATCTTCAGAAGTTCATTTTTTTTCAGACGTAATACATATTCCTCAGCATGGAATTTAAAACTTAACAAATTAAGCTTCAAACTACCTTTTGAATTTTGTTTACTCAAATGACAAGGGTCAATTACAGGCCAGGTATTATGCTAGGACAAATGAATTAAAAATATATGTTATTGGGATTTGCCCACCATATACTATATTTTCTAACTAGAATAGATTACCATTTAATCCCAGAAGATTGAAAAGACTGTATTCTCTTCTACTTCCCTCTCAAGATTGTCATCCTTTCCTAGAATATCCTTCTATTTCGTATATCTAGCATTTGAAATCTAAAGTGCAATTGAGGGTCCAATTCATGTGCCACCTTTTAAGCAAAAGTTTTTCCTTTTCTAAAGGTAAGATCTTATTGATATCTTTTGTCTTTCCCATCAAAAGGATTTCTTCCCAGCATCTTTTCTCCCCATCTCAGACAGCCATTTTATATTTTTTTAAAGGAAAAGGAGACAAAAGAGGATATAAATGAACAAAACTAATCAGTACATAGAAAAAATTAAAATATATACAAATGTACCACCTGGATGGATCCTCTCCCTCTGCAAATGAGTGGAATAAGAGGATTTTCTCAAATATTTTCTTTGGGGCTGTGACTTTTTGCTGTAATTTTGTGGTACTACCTTATGATTATTTTGTGGTTGTTCTTTCCACTTGTAAAGTTGCCATTTGCTATTAGGATTTTGCATATTATTTTTTTCATTCTATTTCACCTTGAATATAATCACAAAAATATTTCCACATTTTGTATTGATTTTATTCATAATATATTACAACACAATAGTATTACATTATATTTATATACCACCACTTGTTTAGTTATCCTCCAGTCAAAGGGCATCAGCTTTGCTTCCAGTTCTTTCCTGTTACAAAAATATGACTACAAATATATTGGCAAATGCAGGGAATTTCTCTTATCCATGTCCTTCTTGAGATATAAACTTATCGGTGGAATCTCTGGATCAAGAAGTATGGTTCTTTTAGTCTTTTTATTTGAATAACTAGAAATATAATTGCTACCTTAGTAAGTGTTGAGTTCTTTCATTACTATTTATTTACAAGTCAAGGCTGACTAGGTTGGTAGATATGCTGTAGTCTGGAAATAAATATTTATTAAATATCAACCAAGTTCCAGGCTCTGTTCTAAATACTAATGATACCAAAAGAGGCAAAAGACAGTCACTAATACCAAAGAACTTAAAAATTACTGGAAGGAAAAAACCAAATTATATGTATAAATAAACCATATAGAGGATAAATAGGAAAAAATAATAAGCGGGGCACTGGAAAGCACAAATAGTTGGTTATATTTTATTGTTCTACATGATACTAAACAATATATATATATATATATATAATCTTAAGTAGTCAAATTTAGAAGAAACTATGTCTTTAAGATCCAATTCATCAATTTTTAATATATTATTTTATTGATTTTTGTTCATTTTATCCAAAACTAAAAGACAGACATTAAAGTCTATGAATATTTTTTCTTTCTATTGTTGCTTATGGTTGTTAATTTTCTCTCTTATGAATTTAGATACTAAGGTATTGAAAGCATATATTAATTTGTTGAATATAGCTATTTAAATATAATGCTAAGATCTTATTTATATATTATGAATTTATATTTCTTTTTTTGTCTGATAGCCTGATTTTAACTCCTGCTTTTCTAGATTCACCTGAGATACAGTAAAACATGTTCCAGCCCTTTATTTTTATTCTTTAAACGTGTTTGCTTTTTATGTGTATCTCTTTTAAGCAACAGATTTTTGTTGCTTAAGAACACCAGGGATTGGTTTTATCATCCAATATGTCATTCTCTTTTGTTTAATTTGCTTGGTTAATCCACCATCATTTAAAATTATGAGCATTAGGTTTAGTTTACTTGTTTTTGTTTTGTCTCTATTTTTTTTCTGACAAGATATTTTAGATTTTTTTTCTTCCTCTATAAAGACAATTCTTTGTTCTTTCAATTATTATTTTTAAGGTCCGGGCTTCCTTATATCCACTGGCTGTCTTTCCCTTGCCTTTAAGTTCTGCCCCTTCCATTTGCTACCTTTTTAGCTAGTTTTGT
>NC_058135.1:246087620-246113843 GCF_016433145.1 Gracilinanus agilis
CTGTTGAAAAATATTCAACATCTATCATCATCTCCATAGATTGTAAGCTCACTGAAGATAGCAATTGTCTTGTCTCATTTTATATCCCCAGTGTTTAGCATGGTGTCAAACATGTAATAGCTGATTAATTAACTTTGATTGATTTATTAATCCCTCAATTCAGAGAGTCAGCATTCTAGTTGAGGTTCTCATTACAACACTGCACTACCCTCCTATTTGAGTTCTTGTCTTCATTCTCTTCACTTTTCCCTCTATCATCCAGGCAACTGACAAAATTATATTAAAGCAAAAGTTTCACTACATGGCTTTTGCTCAAACATCTTCAGAAGTTCATTTTTTTTCAGACGTAATACATATTCCTCAGCATGGAATTTAAAACTTAACAAATTAAGCTTCAAACTACCTTTTGAATTTTGTTTACTCAAATGACAAGGGTCAATTACAGGCCAGGTATTATGCTAGGACAAATGAATTAAAAATATATGTTATTGGGATTTGCCCACCATATACTATATTTTCTAACTAGAATAGATTACCATTTAATCCCAGAAGATTGAAAAGACTGTATTCTCTTCTACTTCCCTCTCAAGATTGTCATCCTTTCCTAGAATATCCTTCTATTTCGTATATCTAGCATTTGAAATCTAAAGTGCAATTGAGGGTCCAATTCATGTGCCACCTTTTAAGCAAAAGTTTTTCCTTTTCTAAAGGTAAGATCTTATTGATATCTTTTGTCTTTCCCATCAAAAGGATTTCTTCCCAGCATCTTTTCTCCCCATCTCAGACAGCCATTTTATATTTTTTTAAAGGAAAAGGAGACAAAAGAGGATATAAATGAACAAAACTAATCAGTACATAGAAAAAATTAAAATATATACAAATGTACCACCTGGATGGATCCTCTCCCTCTGCAAATGAGTGGAATAAGAGGATTTTCTCAAATATTTTCTTTGGGGCTGTGACTTTTTGCTGTAATTTTGTGGTACTACCTTATGATTATTTTGTGGTTGTTCTTTCCACTTGTAAAGTTGCCATTTGCTATTAGGATTTTGCATATTATTTTTTTCATTCTATTTCACCTTGAATATAATCACAAAAATATTTCCACATTTTGTATTGATTTTATTCATAATATATTACAACACAATAGTATTACATTATATTTATATACCACCACTTGTTTAGTTATCCTCCAGTCAAAGGGCATCAGCTTTGCTTCCAGTTCTTTCCTGTTACAAAAATATGACTACAAATATATTGGCAAATGCAGGGAATTTCTCTTATCCATGTCCTTCTTGAGATATAAACTTATCGGTGGAATCTCTGGATCAAGAAGTATGGTTCTTTTAGTCTTTTTATTTGAATAACTAGAAATATAATTGCTACCTTAGTAAGTGTTGAGTTCTTTCATTACTATTTATTTACAAGTCAAGGCTGACTAGGTTGGTAGATATGCTGTAGTCTGGAAATAAATATTTATTAAATATCAACCAAGTTCCAGGCTCTGTTCTAAATACTAATGATACCAAAAGAGGCAAAAGACAGTCACTAATACCAAAGAACTTAAAAATTACTGGAAGGAAAAAACCAAATTATATGTATAAATAAACCATATAGAGGATAAATAGGAAAAAATAATAAGCGGGGCACTGGAAAGCACAAATAGTTGGTTATATTTTATTGTTCTACATGATACTAAACAATATATATATATATATATATAATCTTAAGTAGTCAAATTTAGAAGAAACTATGTCTTTAAGATCCAATTCATCAATTTTTAATATATTATTTTATTGATTTTTGTTCATTTTATCCAAAACTAAAAGACAGACATTAAAGTCTATGAATATTTTTTCTTTCTATTGTTGCTTATGGTTGTTAATTTTCTCTCTTATGAATTTAGATACTAAGGTATTGAAAGCATATATTAATTTGTTGAATATAGCTATTTAAATATAATGCTAAGATCTTATTTATATATTATGAATTTATATTTCTTTTTTTGTCTGATAGCCTGATTTTAACTCCTGCTTTTCTAGATTCACCTGAGATACAGTAAAACATGTTCCAGCCCTTTATTTTTATTCTTTAAACGTGTTTGCTTTTTATGTGTATCTCTTTTAAGCAACAGATTTTTGTTGCTTAAGAACACCAGGGATTGGTTTTATCATCCAATATGTCATTCTCTTTTGTTTAATTTGCTTGGTTAATCCACCATCATTTAAAATTATGAGCATTAGGTTTAGTTTACTTGTTTTTGTTTTGTCTCTATTTTTTTTCTGACAAGATATTTTAGATTTTTTTTCTTCCTCTATAAAGACAATTCTTTGTTCTTTCAATTATTATTTTTAAGGTCCGGGCTTCCTTATATCCACTGGCTGTCTTTCCCTTGCCTTTAAGTTCTGCCCCTTCCATTTGCTACCTTTTTAGCTAGTTTTGTAGCTTTAATTAATTCCTTTTTTTCTTTCATGTAGTTATCTTCTTTTCTTTCTGTCTCCTTCAAATTCTTTAATTTTTTTTCTTTTTCTTTACCTTCTTTTAAAAGATTTATTTTCCTAATCCTTTTCCCTTTAGGTTTATCCTTTATTTCTGTCCTTTCATTCTTGGCCTTTATATGTATATGCTCCTTCTTTGCTGTCTATTTCTCATGGAATTAAAGCTTCTATGATATCTATCTATATCTGTATCTATATCAATATCTATATCTATATACACCCTCTTTAAGGTGTATACTTTAAAAAGCCATGCTCTTGGGAGAGCATGTATTCTTCTGTTTTTAAAAAATAAATATCAATGATTTGAACTTAATTAATATGTCTATTCCTAAAAATAGAGAATTTTATTTTAAAATAACCAGTTTCTTCAAGTGTTCTGTGGACTGCTTTTCTTAAACCTTTCAAAGTCTGTGATTTTATAATTTTGATAATTTGTCTTTTGAAAAATAAAATAGTTCTTGCCAAATATAGCCCATTGATGACTATAAAGACTGATTTATAGTCAAATGGCATTTAGGCTAGATACCTGATCTATGTCTTTAGTATCTTAATCCATGCATGACAGAGTTGTCAGCCCATAGATACCTACTACTCATCTGAAATACTTGTCCCTGGTGAGTTATTCTCTTGTTTTTTTTTCCCTTGGGATCTCATCAACAGAAAATTTTATTTTCATAAATTACCCAATGATGACATTTTCATACTTCTAATTTTAGCTATGCTCAGAGAATTTATTAACTAGCAATTCATCACATTGAATGCTATCATTTTGAATTCCTAGAATGAAGGGAAGAGCCCTAGATATGGGGTCAGCAGAAGTGGATTCTAATCCTGCTCTGCAACAAATGGCAAATTTCTTTCTATATATGATAATCCTCATGTCTATGAGATTGGGTTGGAGATGATGATCTCCAAGAATCTTTAAGGCTCTAATACTATGATTCTCTCTGTTACTTTATATGAAGAAGTTGGGTAACCAATAATATTTCTATCGTGATAATGAAAAAAGAAGAAAATTTCTACCTAAATATTTTTAAAAGAATCTTGCAAAGGATATAGGCAATTCAAATTTTTGTTGGGCATGTTCTATTATTCAAAACAACCTTATGGTTCTTTCAATTCTAATGAAATTGTTACTCAGAATATAATGGAGAAAAACTTGGGAAAAAGAAGTAATTCTTATTTCTAATGGAATTTTACTGTCATACACAGCAAGCTGCCAGAAATTTATAAGGGTTCTGAATGAATTGTGTGATGGGCAGACTTTCTCTGGTTAGCCCAAAATTCACCAGACGTTTGAGATTACGAGTGGTGAAAGATTGTGCTCTCCTGTGTGAGTGATGAAAAAGGCTTGTAGGACCTGAAAATTATTCTCAAGAATTAATATGTGTTTTGTTTAAATTAATACAGTGATTGATGGAAGGTTCTGTGAATAAACCCTCGAAACTGAGAATAAAGAGGAAGAAAGATCCAAGAAAGTAATGCTAAGACTGAGTAACATTAAGATCAATAAAAAGAGGTCCTAGTTGTGGAGATTTACTTTTTCTTTATTCTAGGACATTCTTAAAAATAAATATAGTTTTAGGAAAAGTTTAGCACAGAAAGGGGAGTTTTGGAATGTTGCAAGGAAGCTTGAAGGACAAGTGTGACAGTTGGAAGGAGCAACAGAGACTTGGAAATAGAACAGGAGGAAGGACTTTGTGCTGGATGGAGGACATTACCTCACCTCAGGATTCAATATTTGGATACCCGAGGTTTTCCCAATCTTTCCCTTGTCCCTTTAAGATCTGAAAATGTTCCTGTTTTTCCTAAATAACCACCAGAGGCTGACTGGACATCTACAGCAGCTGGAGGGGTTTTTGACTGAGAAAACTCTCCAAGCCAACCTGAAGACATTTTACTCTCCCTGTGTCTTCTAAAGAGAGACACTTGCAACCCACCCTTAGATTAGGTTAGCTGACAGGATAGAGGAAGGAAGAAGAACATTTTAAGCCAAAGCCTTGGCTTGGCTTAGGTCAAAGAGACCCCAAACTACCTGTGTGTTAGAATAGGGTTTCTTAATCCCATTATCCTAACCCTTTCTTGATCCTGTCATAATAAACCACCCCTTTTGAGAGATACACAGTCAGAATTAGATTTCCTTGAGAATACCTGAATAGGGCTGAGAGTGTGAAGGGAAAATTTGGAAGACAATTCTATTAAGCTTCAATTAAGTCAAACCCAAAGCTCTCTGCCATTATTGTCTTCCTGACAGGGACTGTATCCAGAAGGGACATTCTAGGGGCCAGACGATTACTTAAGCCCTGGCAAAAAGTCAACACCATACCCGTAGAAGTCCTTTGTCTGAATACTGGTTCCTGTCCATCCCTGTTCTCAATACCATCACAGGGATAAACCCCTTTGTAGCTCTCAATGTTAGGGAGGAGGGAAGCCCAGCCAGGCTTAACTTACACACCAGTCTATCAAGACAAACACACCATTGGGTTTCTCCATCATTTTAACATAGTTAAACATTTAACATCTTACTCAACTAAATTACTACTCTGATTCCTCATTGCCTCACACTGTAAAATATAACTTTTTTGAGAGAAGAGAATATTTTATTCATGCATGCCTGAACCCCTATAAAATAGCCCCAGATATGGAACATAGCAGGTCTTGAATAAATTCTTATTGACTGGCAAAAAATGAGCTAAAGATAGTATAAACAGGAAAAAAAGAAAGGGAAGACAACAGGATTAAGAGGATTTGATCACATCTTCCTGTAGAGTATGAGGTTGTAAATGGGTGTTAAAAGAAGCCAGGGAAGGCAAAAGGGTGATGTAGGTGGTAGAGCATTTCAGTAATGGGGGCCAACTGGAAAGAATACAGAGCTATGGAATGTCTTATTCAGGGAAAACAAAGTAGGTTAATATTCTTTTTCAAATATAATTTGAAACAAATGCCACATGACATCCCATTCAGCTAAAGAATATTGTCACCTGCTGCTAAAATATAGGCAGTGTTGTATAGTACATAGAAGGAATAATTTTTCATCATGAAGACCTGAGTTCATATTTTGCCTCATTCATTTTCATCTTAGTACTTGAATTCTTTTATGTTTGCATTTGTATGTTTGCATTATTTTTTATTTAACCTAAATTTTTTACTTTGAACTTATGAGATTTTTCATTTTAGAATTTTTTTCATCAAGTAAATAGTGGATTATTTCTATTTTTACTTTGCCCTCTAATTCCAAAAGATCTGGGTGGTTTTCTTTTCTTTTCCTTTTTTGAAATATGGTATCTAGAGTTGTCTCAGCTTATAGGTAGTTTTACAATTCTTTGTTAACTTTCCTTGACCTGCATGCTAGGGAAATTGTTTTTGATAGGATAAATCTTTATTTTTTTTATTAGCCTTTAAATTTTATTATAAAAATTCTTGGTTGACTCATGGAGTCATTTGATTCACTTGACCAAGTCTAATTTAAAGGGAGACTGTTCCTTGGTAAAGATTTGGCACCTGTCATAGAAAGCTATTTGGTTTTTCTCATAAATCTTTCTTCTAGAATTATCATTTCATTTTAACACATGTTTTTTATTTTATCTTTTCCCAGAAATTATAATAGATATTATGGGTGAATCATGCCTCTATCTAAAGTTCTGTGTGTATTCTCTGTGGAGATTCTCTCTTCTTTTAGTCATGTGTCATAGATATCTTAGATTTATAAAATGTCTTCTATCTATTCATATTTTGAGCTTTCCTTGTTGAAATGGGAATTTTTATGAGTTAGGCTTTGACTACTACTATATACTCCTTTGGTCAGGATTTGTATCATCTGAAATACTGCCCAACGGCCTCCCTTCCATTACTCTCAACTGTAGAAAAAGCTCTGGCATATTCCAGCCTCACCTGTATCCTTTGGCTACAATATGATGAGCTCTTAAAAGTTTTCAAAAGCAGTTCAGGTTATGACTGCAAAATTTCACAACCCATGGGTTTGTTGATTGATCACTGCAATAAAGATAGGAGCTTTGGATCTCCTGGATTCAGAGTTCCAGGCCAGGGTGGTTTGCTTAACTACTTTGTTGTTGGACCTGTTAATCTTTCACTGTGTGATATCCCAACTTGAGTACAGTGAGACTAATGGTAGCTGGAAGCCCTCCAAGGCAAAATTTTATTCAAAGGTCTAGAACTTGAAGGGACCTCTCAAAGTTACTGTGTTCTATTCCTCCAAATAGTTTATGTGAAGAAAAGAAAAGAAAACCCAATTAGGAGACAATGGAGGAATGCTGTTGCTACTTTGGTATAATCTGGTATAAATTAAAACTCAGCTTCAGAGATTCTCCCAATGTTGGATGATTATGAATGTTATTTTTTTCAGCAATTGAATTCTGAGAAGCTATTACTTTTAAGCATTCTAAGTTTGTCCTCTCCATGGCACAGAGTTGTTATTATTATAGCTATTTTTATGAGAAGAAAAATCTTGAGTTAGCCCCCAAGGGATTCTTGAAAGTGAAGGATGAACTGGGTCATGTACCATCACAGGGAGGTAACATATGAGGCTCAATCAAGGACAGCAAAATCCTTCAAGGAGATGACTATGCTGTTGTATGACATATCTCACATGTATTATTTTCTGATGGTTTGGAGAAGAGATTAATGGCAGGATATTCATAAATGAGAGCCAACAGCATTACAGAGAGGAACCTTTTCACACTAGAGAGGTCAAACTGAGAAAAAGAAAATAGTTTTTTGTCAAACAAAAAAGCCATTTTGTCAAACTTTGCCAAGATGAGGAACAAAGAAGAGGAAGTTCTTGAGAAGAATGTCAAGGTAAATAGAAACTCAGAGAGGTGGAGCAGAGTATCCAAGATTCAAAGTAGCTAAAATCAGGTACAATCAATTAAGATTAAGAACTCCTTTATAGATATTAGAGTCTGCTTGTGTCTATTGAAGCCACATTCAATTCTTCTGGGATTTAAAGAGCATTAACTGGACAGCCCTGGGGCTTGGGTAATAACAGGCATTTCAATCAATAGGCATTTACCAAGTACCTACTATGAGCCAGGAATAAAGGATAAAATACAAATGTGAAACAATATTTGCATAATACATATATGCATAATAGATACCAGATAACTTAGGGATAGAGATATTGGCTAGGCTTAAGCATCTAGTCAGGAAATGTTCTTGAGCTGAGCATTGAATGAAACTAGGGATCTCAAGAGACAAATGCATTCCAGACATGGTAGATATTTAATCTGAAGACCAGGAGAGAGAAGAGAATACTGTGTATGAGAAATTATTTTCTCCTGTCTTGTTTTTTGTTTTGACAGAGAAAATGGTGTGGTTTGCTATTCCCTCCTCAAGCTCATTTTACAGATGAGGAAACTAAGGCAAACGAGGTTAAGAGATTTGTTCAACATCACACTGCCAATAAATTTCTGATGCTGGGTATGAACTCATGAAGATGAGTCTTCCTAATTCCAGACCTGGCATTCTATCTACTGTACCACCTAGCTCCCCTGATTAGGCAACTAGTTCCTCTTTTTTTTTTTCCTTCAGATTCAGGTGCATAAATCTAAGTCTTCTCATCTACATTTTGGAGGATGAAAATATCATCAGGGCAAGTTAAAAATTAACAGCTACTCATCAGCCATGGGGGGGAAGCTCGGGGGTGAAGGGGAAAGTAAGAGCATGAATTATGTAACCATGTTAACTTTTCTAAAAAATAAATATTAATAAATGTTTAAAAAAATTAACAGCTACTTTGCTTCAGTCAGAGGGTACTCATTAGCATATGCCCATGTAGTGAAAGTCTACAGCATAATGATTCTAGACCATATCTATGATCTGTTTACTAATGTCCTCATTTAATTCCTCCAATCAAAAATATCTATATTGCTTCTATTTCTACCTCTAATTTTCATTAAAATACTCTCCACCATTTTTTTCCTCTCAGGTTACTGAATTATTTACAAGAGTATAAAATCAAGATAGGAATTAGACCTATGGTTTCATTTAGTATACAGAACTCCCAGATTAAGAAATTACCTCTAATAAGGCTGGTCTGTACCTTCTCTACTAGAAATTAGTCTTTATTATCTAGAGTCTTGAGTGGTAAGGCAATTTGAAACAGCTAAGTGTTACAGTGAATAGACCACTGAACTAGAATCAGAACTAGAGTCTGAGTTCAAATCTAGTTTCAGAAATTTACTAGCAGTGACCCTAGTCAAGTTACTTGACATTTATCTTCCTCAGTTTCTTTCTCTATAAAAATGGAGGGAACAATAACACTATCTCCTCAAAACTGTGAATATAAATGGTATATATGTATATGTACATATATAATGAGATATCAATGAGATAAATTATAAAGTGTTTTTCAAACATTGTCATTATTTAAAATTTGTCATTATCATCATCATCATCATCAATGATCACATAGCCAGAACATGTCAGAGGTGGAATATGAAATGCAGGTCTTTTTGGTGCTAAGGACATGTCTCGATGAACTATGTTTTATTGCTTTTGTCAACAAAAATGTCTATTAAGGTTACTTCTTAATGTGATAACTAATTACAAGGTTAAGTTCCACTCATGGATATAATCCATAGATTCAGTAATAATTATGAGCAGGGGTATGCTGTTAAAAATACATCTAATGGCTCTCTGAAAAACAGAACATGCTTTTAATTTGGATCATCATTTTTTTTAGATTTAAATATTTTATTTTTTTAGAAAATTTTTCCATGGTTACATGATTCATGTTTTTACTTTCCCCTTCACCCCCCATTCAACCCCCCCATATCCAACACACATTTCCACTTGGGTCATTTTTGTTAATATTTTCCATCACTTTCTTACATCCAGACAATGAAATAGTAATAATACAAGTCTCAATTTGTATTTTTTTGCCAAATTTCTAATTTATAAATACTCAAGATGAAAATTTAACAATTGGCTTTCACAAGTTGGTATGTGCTGTCTCCTACATGTTATTTGTTAAATCTACTTCCTTGAATTAGCAGTTCTAATTTACCCTCTTCAATATCATTATTTTGTGGGTTTGTATATTGACATCTGAGTAACTCTCTTCTTCAATCCATCCTTGACCCAGTATTAAGGAATAAAGATTTTTTTTAACAATGAGTCTAATCATGTCACACTTTTGCCCTTTATTGCCTCTAGGATCAAATATTTGGGGGGCATTTATAACTCAGAATACTTTCCTACATTTCTAATCTTTTTATATTTGGCTTACATCCATGCATTCTACATTCCAATATTACCTACTTAGAGTTCTTCAAATTTTCCTCCCCATCTCTTTAACTTTGTGCCATTTCCAAATAAAGCCCAGTCAACAACTAGATGAGTCTATATCTCTGCACCTACAGAGTTGTACCAAATAGTTCACAAAGGGCTTTGCTTATTACCGTTTGGATTCTGGCCAATCCCAGCATGGACTTCAAGATCCTCGACTTCTAGTGACTTGCTGTCCTATTCTTTAAAAACTCACAATATTGTAGGTACTTCCAATTGCTTTTACATAAAAGAAGAAAACAAAGAATCAAAGAACAAAGGGTCACATTCATGGACTAAGACATTCCTGCTCTTAACCTTGTGCTTGGCAAGTCGTAGGCATTTGATAAAATCTCGTTCACTTGAATTGACTCATCTGCCATATTTTGATGGGGAGACTGATATTTCTCTCCATCCAGAGGTCTACAGCATGTCTTTCTCCTCCAACACCACCAAGAATGAAAAGAATAAGAGCCATCATTTAATTTGACAAATTAGTGGCTTTTGAATATACCCTAGTTCTAGTTCCATTTCCATTCAAAAATATTGTCTCTCATATGATGATTAAACTAAACTAGTGAGTATCTCCACATGCTCTAAAATCCACACAGGTGTTGTATTAGCCAAACATTCTGTGCATTTTCAAAAGGACTCGGCTCCCTTAGCTGGCAGCCCTATTGCATTTGTGTCTCTGTTCTCCCACACTGTATCATCCATGCATAATATAATTGTTTATTTTAAATGTTATTATTATTACATATATTTATTATATTTTTATTATATTTTAATATAATTTTATATAATAATATGCATAATATAAATGTTTAATAAATGCTTGTTATATTATATTAGATCATATGAAATATTATCTTTATAATCTCTCAACAAAAGTCCTATTCCAAGGTCTCGTAATGGCATGGGTGTGCCTCTGACATCTCAAAGGGTTTATCCATCAAGCACAAGCTTCATTAGTTCTTAATGACATGGCAAGGTTTTGACTATGAAGCTGACTATAAACTGCACGCCTAATGTCTAAGGCTCACCCTAGCTAAGGGTAGACTTAAAAGGAGGTTGACTAAAGGTGTTGAAGTATGTTAAATGTTATGACTAGAATGACTTCCAATGGCTATAGGTGAAGGGGATGTGAATGTCAGGAGCCACTACATTAACAAAATCATAGGTACTCAGAATCATGTGGAGTTGTCATGAGTTAAGCAAAGGAAATAATATCCAGATGATTCAGGCTCCCAAAGGACCTTACCCTAAAACATTCAAAACAAAACTATGCTTATAGCCTGAATTTTTAGGATACTAGTATAAATCCTTTATTTACTTTATGTTTATGATGGTTATTTTTTCTAACTTTGCCATAGGATGTATATGATCCACAGGCAAAGAAGGAACTATTGAAGTCTGAGTTCAAATCAAAATCAAATTATGGCAGCTTTTACTTTCTTTTTTTTTAATGTTTAATTTATTTATTTTAATTTAATTTTTTTCATGTTTATACATCTTCTCTCTCCCCTCTTCCCTTCCTTCCCTCCAAGAGCCAACAAACAATTCCACTGGGTTGTACAAATTTTATCATTTTATACCTATTTCCATATTATTCATTTTTCCTATAGAGTGATTTTTTTAAAGTCTAAACCTCAAATCACATACCCATATATACATGTGATAAGTGATGTCATATGTTTTGCTTCTGCATTTCTACTCCCATAGATCTTTCTCTCAATGTGGTTAGCTTTCTTTTATGTAAGTCATTCAGGAGTGTCCTGGCTCATTGCATTACTACTAGTAGCAAAGGCTCTTACATTGGGTTTTTTGACAATGTTTTACTTTTTGTGTATAATGTTTTTCTGGTTCTGCTTATTTCACTCTGCACTTTATTTCTTTCATGAGATTTTTATTGTATGTATCATATGTGTATTCTATCATGACGAGCAATCTGAAAATATGAATTGCATGAAAGTACAGGTAACCTATAACAGACTATTTACTGCCTCACAGTAGTAGGTGGGAAGGGAAGGAAGGAGAAAACCTAAATCACAAAATGTCAGAAAACAATTGTCAAAAATTGTGTTGTCATGTAACTAAAAATTAAAGTTAAAAAAGTGTGAGATCCATATTGCTGAGAGGGATTCAAGCTTCAGAGAGGGGTTCAGGCTACATCACAGAATTCCATAGTGCCCCCCAGAACTCTAAAAGAGGAAGCAGTTAAAGGCAGTTGGAGTCCTGGTATAAAAAGGCAGGTCTCTCTCCTTGCTGGTCTTGGGTCCTGGGTCTTAAATCTGGATGCTGCCTCTGCAGTCTGAGTGATTCTGAGCTGAGCCATTCAGTTCCTGACTGCCAAGCTGTTTTACTTTGGCTAGACATTCAACTATATCACAGTCTACCTTAGTTTAGCTGTCTTGATTTAGAAGAAGAATATTTATAGGATTAGAGAGCAGATCAGTCATTCAAGATACCTTACCTCCTTTGTGGGGAGGGGCTGCTTTTGACATAACTATTTGAGAGTTTCCCTTACTTTATCAATCCTGATCCATCTCCCTCCTTCCCATTCCCACTTATCATTAAACCTTTATCAACTGGGAACAGTGCCTAGATTTTATACACACACAGACACACACAGACACACACACAAATATATATATATATATATANTAGGTTCAAACCCGGCCTCAGCCACTTCCCAGCTGTGTGACCCTGGGCAGGTCACTTGACCCCCATTGCCCACCCTTACCAATCTTCCACCTATGAGACAATACACCGAAGTACAAGGGTTTAAAAAATAAATAAATAAACTGAACAAGCTAGATAAAGGCAGTTCCATTATAGAGGTGGCACACTGAGTTCAAACCCAGCTTCACATACTAACTAGTCATATAACCCTAAGTAAAACATTTCACCTAGGCCTGATTTCCTTTCCTCAACTCAATAGAAATAACAGCATTGATTATTTGTAAAGTGCTTGCACAGTCCCTGGCATATTACTGTCCTGGCATTCCTTCCTTCCCTCCACATTCCCCTTCACCACTTGCATTCAAGGAATGGCTAAAGCTTTGCAAATCTACCACCCCATCTGCCATACTAGTCCCCTCTTCTCCATTTAAATTCATATCAGTCTACCTTAAGCCCTCATTACTCTCTAGAGTAGCCAAATACCTCTGCCTGGTCTTCCTGCCTCCAGTCTTTCCCCATTCCAATCCATCCTCTACTGCTGCCAAAATAAGCTTCTTAATGTGTATGCAGATCACATTACTTCACTTCCCTACTCAAAAGCTTTCAATGGCTCTCCATTTCCTAAACTCCTTAGCATGGTATTCAAGGCCCTTTTCAATGTGTCTGTGACCTACTTTCCAGCCATATTTCACACTGTTTCCTTTCAAAGTCTAAGATCCAGCCCAGCCACACTATTGGCTTTTTCCCGATTTCATCTTGCCCTTTCTAGCCTTGGTATATTCTTCTACGCTGTCTCCCATCCTTGCAACAGCCTCCCTCCACATCTGTGACTGCTGACTGAAACTCTTTTCCTTTTCAAGACCCAGTATGGATGCCACTTCTTACCTCCTCAGCTAAAAGGAATACCTTTCATTAAATCACTTATGTCATTTTATTTCTCGGTTTCTACCTCTACCCATATCTAGCTTAGATTATTCTTATCTATGTATACATATATATGCATATATATGTATATACACACACACACACACACACACACACATATATATATGTTCTATTCCCTGACTAGTCTGTAAGTTAAGGTAGTGACTACATCTTTAAATTAACCTATATTATATATATATATATATATATATATATATATATATATATACACAACCTCCTTAAGCCAAGTTCCTCCTATATGTAGCCCTGAAGTTAATCCCAGTTCTCTGAGCCAGTGAGCTTCTAAGACATCAAGCTTCACCAATCCTCTCCTGTGGGGAAATAATTCAAAGAGAGTTATCATCTTTAGGAGTTTAGCCTTTCCTTACTTACTACTGTCTTGGGCCAGGAGTTAACAAATCAGTTTGTCCACCATTACCAGATTGTAACTGACTTTCCAACTGCCTGGAAGGAGGTGGGAAGTGAAGGAGCATTATCACAAGATCCTGCTCCTCCCCTTCCAGTCAAGCCTGCTTGTGTGTGTGTCCCTCCAAAGACCAAAGGAATTAGGGAGACTAGATTGCCACAGATTCCTAAAATCTACAGTTTCCCTAATTCAACAAAGAGACATATGAAGTGATGCAAAGTAAAGTGAGCAGAAGAAAGAGAATGTTGTAAACAGTAACAACAAGAATGTATGATAATCAGTTGTGAATGATTTAATTATTTTCAACAAGGCAAGAATTTAGGATAACTTTAAGGAATTCATGATAGAAAAAGATACCCATTGCCACCAAAAGAACAGATTGAATCCAAGTGAAGATTGAGTCATACCATTCTTTACTTTTACTTCCTCCATGAATTTTTCTCTTGCATAAATAATATGGGTCTTGTTTTACAACATAATGAACAGAAAAATATATATTATATGACAATATATGTACAATCTATATAATGTTACCTGCCTTCTTGGGGAGAGGGAAGGGGTGGGAGGGAGGTAAAAAAAGAGGTAATAGAATCTTAAGTGACAGACAATTGGATTCATTCATTCTAAAAGGTTAATTGCAATTGATGGAGAGAGATGAAGGACTAAGAAATGTTCTTTCCTGAGAAAATTTATCTAACTCTTTTCTTGTAAGGATATAAGAAGAATGTTAAATGGTGACAAAATTGCAATTTTGAGAATGTTACAGGATGGAACAGTTTCTAGTATTGAAAAGTCAGAAGTTTTAATGATTGTTTAGGGGTGACTCTGTGATCTTTCTGAGAGATTATATATCATAAACAATTGCTTATATTGTTATTTTGTTTAGTATTCATTAAAATATTTTATTACCATTAAAAAATAAACGTTTCCTTTACTTAAATCCTGGACTTGTTTCTTTGGAACTTCCATGCATTATTCCTAGTTCTGACCCATGGAATCAATAAGAACAAGTCTGTTTCTGCTGTTACCTAAATGAACAAAATTAATGCAACTAGACTGACACTCTAATTTCAATATTCCAATTCCAAGATTTCAAATTCTAACTACAATATTTGAGTAGGACTACCTTGTCCCATTACTATCCGAACAAAACTTCTCCAAATTAAACATCTCCACTTTCTTCATCTATTCCTACATCATAGGAAAAGGATATTGGTCTGAAATTTAATTGGTATAATGCAATGGCTCTACAACTCTTTTTCATCTCAGGACCCCTTTTCCCTCTTAAAAACTGTTGAGTACCTTCAAAGAACTTTTTTATTAGGTTGGTTATATGTAGTAATACTTATCAATTTGGAAATGAAAATGTCAGTATTATTAAGAAAATAAGTTTGTGCTCACAAACCTCTCTGAAGTAACCTTAGTGATTCCCAAGGTTTGCTAGAGCATAGAAATCTAAGATTAGGAAACTCTAACAACTTGGGCAAATTGTTTGGATTGAAGTCTCACACAGAACACATTCTGGCCATGAGATGCTGGGTAAGTCACTCAGACAGTCCTCTGGGCAGTTCTCTAAAATGATAAATTTTCAATCTGGAAATTCCCCATACTGATGAAATCAAAGGCCCAATCCCTAGCCCTTATCACCAGGTTCTCTGTTTGCTAAATATTTATAGATGTCTTGATGAAATTATTTTATTGATGTTTTTCTATAAATCAGTGTGCAAACTGTGAAGAAAGCCTAGGATCATTCTTCAAACAACAATTGGAACAACTGTATTTCCCCTGACTGACTCCTTTTAGCTTACCTCTCTTGAAACCTATAACCCTGCTTTTGATGAACTTCTCAATTTGAAATCCTTCCTTAAGCCTACCTAAGTCTCAAACTCTGGCACCTTTCATATTGTCTTCAAAAATTATTTCCAATTCCCTCCAGGATTGAGCAAATGATACAAATGATTTTGGATGGGAGGAAGAAATAAGGTAGATTCCAGAAAGTACAGACCACTGAACTTGACATTTATTCAAGAGGAAAAAGATTCCAGAATGAGTTATTGTTAGCTGGGTTAGGAATTTGGGAATAGGAGCAGGGATCATCACAATTTCTAACAACAAGGCACACAAGAATTATTACTATCTCTCCTTTTCCATTATTGCAATAATATGGACTCTCTATGTATGTATATATATATATTATGTACATATATATATACACACATATTAGTTATTAGGTCAAGTACACATAATAAACTTATGGATAAGATGGAGAAATTTGGGATAGATGATACTATAATGGGGTAGATTTTCAACTGGTTGAACCAGACCCAAAAGCATGGATAGATTGATACCATGAATGACGGATAGCAATCAAAATAGAGATTTCCATTGACATACTATTGGTTTATGTTCTTGACCTTTGCTCTTTTTGAGATTTTTTATCAAAAAAACATGAATAGAGACACAGAAAATATCTAGAACGATGGAAGAGAGAATGAGGATCCAAGGAGATTTTGACAGGTTGATATGACAGGCTGATTCTAATAAGATAAAATATAATAGGAATAAAAGTCTTTCCATTTAGGAGGAAAAATTATCATATACAAATAAAAAGGTGAATGATATATCTGGGCTGAAATTCATGCAAGCAAGACATAGTAAAATTAACTAAATATAAGTATGAGCCAACAGTGTGAGGATGTGTGTGTGTGTGTGTGTGTGTGTGTGAAAGAGTGAGAGAGTGAGAGAGAGAGAGACAGAGATCCTAATCAGAATTAATAGAAAAGGGTAGAATATGCAAGGGAGGAAAACATCCTAGTTTTTCCTTTGCCCTGGTCTTATCTAGGATATTACATTCAGTTTTCAGTGCCAATTTATTTTATTTTATTTTTTCCAGATTATATGTTGATATAATTTTCAATAATTATTTTCTGACATTTTGCAGTCTATGTTCTATTTCTCCCTCCTATCCCTTCTCTCTCTCCAAGAACATAGGTAACATGATATGGTTTGTACATGTGTTCAGTGTCATTTTAAAGTGACAATGACAATCTGTAAAATGACCAGACAAGGGCAACAAGGTTAATGATAGGATAACAAAGTCATAGAATGGCTGAAAGGAATATTTATCCAGGAGAAAACTTTGGCAGGGCAGAGAGGATAATTGTCTTCAACTACTTGCAGGGATGTCATTGGGAAAGAGATTAGATTTATTGCATTTGTCTCCAAAAATTAGAATGATGACCAATGGGTAAAATTTGGAGGAAGGAAGATTTTTACTCAATATAAGCTGTCTGTTAAAGTAATAAGATGAATCATGAAGTGCTATGTTCTCATGACCAGAAGTGCCCAAATAGAGGCCAAATTTATCAGATTCATACATCAAAAGGGCATTGAATAAGTGATTTCTGAGGCTTCATAAATTAATTTAGTAACTTCATTCTTAATAGGATGTGACAATGACATATAGTATTGCCATTTTCAAATATAGCATTTTTACTAAGTATACTAACCCCAAACACGGGGGTAACTTAGGAATTTGGGGTACTTGAAAGGATGACAAGAGGCTTATTTGGGATAGGACATAAGGAATAAAGATGATGATAATTATGAAGCTGACAATGACAATGACAAAGATAATGTAATAGAAATAATACTAGGCAATGAACCAAAACCCCAAATTGTCTTCTTAAGTTTGTCATTGATTCATTGTATGACTTAAACAAGCCACTTTTCCCCACTGACCTTTTTATCCCCCTCATCTGTGCCATGAAAGGACTAGGCTAAGCCATCTCTACAATCATTTCTGGTTCCAACAATTTACTCATTCCTATCTACCTCCATCTGTAATGACCCTACCCTTGTGTCAAGGTTCAAAAAACACAAATTGGGAAATTCTCAGCCAATTACTTAGGAAAGTAAGAACTGACACCGACAGTTTCTTGTTACTAGAAGACTGCTTGGTTCTGTTTGAATACAGAAGTATTTGACTTGGCACAGAACTACTGCAGTGACCAAGCAAAGGAGAAGGTCAAGACAGGACAATTCCCTTGTGCACAGTCACTCACCAGAATGTAAGTGACAGGTCAGATGGTCCTTTCTGATTGTTTTAGTGCTGTCTACCAAAAGTCAGCCAAGGTGATACCCCTCTCCTCTTCCACACACTGGATCAAACACCACCTATTGACTAATCTATTAGTAGAAATCCAAATTCTCAATAACTTGAAAATAAATTGCATCACTCTGATATTCTTAAGGGAAAAATGGACTTTGAGGACAAGGGGAAAGCTGTGACCCTCAAAATCTGTCAGAAACCAAGAGATCATGTTGATCTCATTTGATTTATCAAGGAAAAGTGAAGGTAATCCTTCTCTCAGTTTGGAGATTTATCAATGTTCTAAGGTTGCTGTCACAAAAATAACCTGGACTTGTGCTTCTGGAGTGCCTTCTTTTTCACCTTTTAATTTATGTGCAAGACTGCTAAGGTTTCTAATACAAGTTAAAAATCAAAAGGGACAGGAGAAGGATTAGCAAATAGCACTTGATATATGACCCTAATCTCAGAATATATCACAGGATTTCTGGAAAAGAGGAGAGGTAATTGTCTTTATGATCACTGAAAAGCTGGTAATTATCCACTGAAAATAAGTGTATTGGGATAAATTCAGATGCATAATGAAAATCCTGATTGCTTCTCCTGTGGGGTTTTTTTTTAACCCTTAACTTCTGTGAATTGACTTATAGGTGGAAGAGTGGTAAGGGTGGGCAATGGGGGTTAAGTGACTTGCCCAGGGTCACACACCTGGGAAGTGTTTGAGGCCGTATTTGAACCTAGGACCTCCTGTCTCTAGGCCTGGCTCTCAATCCCCTGAGCTACTCAGCTGCCCCCTCCTGTGGGTTTTTGTAGGGACATACTTCAGATTCAATTCCTCACTATGCTCCTCAATAAGAATGGAGAACATCCTTTTCTTTGGGGGGATCTCAGAATTTATTCCAGTTCTGAATGTAAGCATAGACAAAAGAGGCAGTGTTCCAAAGAAATCTCTTGAAGTACATAAAAATCTTACTTTCTTGTGGCATTCTACCCATTCTCTATCCTCTAAATAACTTTGCTCAATAACACATTTAGATTTTTCATGCTATGTACTGTTATTACTTTGTAGACTGGGTTCAGATCACCTCGCCTTAGCCTATTATCCTTTGTTCCTAGACCCATACTCTCTTTTCCAATGGGAGGGAGAAAGGGGGGCAAAGAAAAAGGGAAGGAGAGAGAAGGTGGGGGCAAACAGACACATGCATTTGTATACATACATATGTGGATATATATATATATACATAAATATATATATATATATATATATATGTGGAGAGGTCTAGACTTAATATTTCATCAAGTTCTCATGTGGCTGTGGCTACTTTCTTTAGGGATGAAGATTAGCAACTTGTTGACAACTTAAAGTAACAGCTATTTAGAGATACCAGCAAGTTAAGTGGTTTGCCCATAGTCATATAGTTTCTATCTGATGTCAGTTCAGTATTCCATATTGCCTTTTAAGGTAATATGAATAGTGATAAAATAACAAAGAAAAAAATCTTTTTTAAAAGTTTTTTTTTTCTTCTCTTCCATTACTCTTGGTGGAACTAACAGAATAGAGAATGAGGTTTTTTTTTTTCCCTTTACTACTCACTCCCTTTTCCCCCTTATAATGTTGGCATGCACACACACACACACACACACACAGAATTGTTTATAGAATCTCACTTAGATATTTCTTCCAGACCCCTGTCTTAGAGTTAGCCCTCCTTAAAATTTAACACCAATCTGTCTCTCTTTTAACAGAATTTTTCTGAAAGTAACTCCTCTTCCAGAAGGATAAAGAACCCCTATTTTCCTCTGCCAATTCCCCAAGAACATTGTAGAACCCACAATGGAACACAGCAGATTTTAAGAGGAATAATGAATTTTCTCAGTTTCAGATGGAGATCTTCTACAACTTAAGATTTTCAGACGGACAGACTCCTTGCCAGGATGATGATGATGACCAGGATGATAACAACAACGGCAACACTGATAATGCTAGTGTATAATTATTTAACACTTTAAATAGTCTATAAAGCCTTTCTTCACAATAACATTATAAGGTTGGTAGAAGAGTTATTTTTACCCAATTTAACAGAGAAAGAAAATAAGACTATATGAGTTTAAATGTCTTGCCTAAGATCAACTTAGATAATTTTCTGATGTTCTTCCTCAGCTTTTTTTTCTATATTTGTCTTTCCTCCCAATTAGGCACATCTATATGTTAAAGCCTTAAAAATGCTCTGTTATAAAGTAGGTATAATATACCAAAAAGGATTAACATTTACTATTCTGCAAATGCCTCAATGTGGGTTTAAGCTATTATTTAGCAGAGAATAGGACTCCAAAAGAAGACTCCAAACAAACAAGATGGGTGGGGGAAAAGAAGCAATGTTATGGAGATTGGGGTGCTGCCCAGTGGAATTATCACTATATATATATATATATATATATATATATATATATATATATATATCTCCCTGGTAATCAATGAAGATTGAAAAGATTTTTTCGTCCCTAAAATTTAGGGGAAGTGGTAGTGGGGCTAGAGGAAAGGGCATATAATATGAATTTTACCTAGATGTGACTGCTCAAGTGATAAATTTCTTCCTCTGGCAAGAAAAATGTACCCTGGTATAGTGATGTTGCTTTGCAAATTGAGCCAATTATTTCTGTATCATAAGTAGTCCTAGGATATGCTATGTAGTAAAGCTGGACTTATACAAAGTTTCCTGACAGATCTGCAAGAAGTCCGAGATATTTTACACATTTCTGGAAATATAAGAAAGTCTTCAAGCTTAAATACTCAAATCTGAATGTTTTGGAATGCAGATTTTAAGTCAATATACTTTGCCTTCAAAAAATAAAGTTTTTTGTGTATCATTATAAAGAATATAAATATTTTTCAGAAGAGAATATGCTCAACTTGAAAAATGTTGGTTTTTTTAATTAAAGCCCATAAGTAATTCATATTTTAAGTTTTGCATTTGAGTAAATGCTAATGGACAGGAGGAAAAAGAAACCCCAAACACTAAGATATATTAAAAGTTAAAGCAGAGAACAATGACAAAAAAGCTTTACTAGTGAAAAAAAATGTCTTTATCACCTCACCTGGATTCAAATAATGCCAGTATAATAATGTGAAAGAAGGAATTTTGGGGGATACTATCTAAATAAAAATCTAAAGACTTAAGAGAAATGAAAGTCCATCTAATTAAGCTGTTCATTGAATTCAGAGAGGAAGAACCTGCACTTTGAAATTCATTATCTCTTCTTGGTTTGCTTCTTCAATAATTTTAACTAAAAATGCAGGAAAGAGAGTGGAATGTCCATTAAAACCTTTAAAGTGGTTGGAAGTAGAGATAAAAAGTGGTGTTAGCACTTATAATGAAAAAAAAATCAGAAGAAGAATGAATGGCTTAGGACAGAAAATAGGAACCATAGCAGAGAAGTAAATGACCTGAATAAAGGAACAGAAGATAGATGAATAAAAAAAAAGTAAATGAGAGAACGAATATTATTAGAAGTCAAAAATAAGAAAAATGAACTAAAATTTGAATTGTGTATAATTGAAAACATTTGACCTGGAAAGCAGGGCTCAAAAAAGATAACACAAAATTATTAGCCTCTCAGAAAAATAAATTGAGAAACAACAACAAGGAAACCCTACAAAGAGTAAAATCTTCAAATAGAGGGTCTGCTAAGGCTATAACCCAAGATGAGCTCAAGATTTATCTGAGAAATATGATTTGCCATCTACAGAGCTTCCATCATGAAGAAAAAAAACATTGCAAACTCCAGAAAGAGAAACATCATGTGCCAAATAACTCTAATCAGGATCAGCATTATTAAGAAATTAAAGGAAAGGCTGAAAAATATGATGAATACAAAGGCACATAAGCTTGTCCTTAAGAATAATTTATGCTGAAATGTATAGAATACTCCAATAGATTGGATATCTCTCTCTTATTGTAGTTGTTTGTTTTTTTTAAAAAACCTTATCTTCCTGTCTTAGGATCAATATTGTATATTGCTTCCAAAACAGAAGAGTAGTAAAGGATAGGCAAAATGGGAGTTAAGTGATTTGCCCAGGATCACATAGCTAGGAAGCCATCTGACTTCAAATTTGAACCCAGAACCTTTCATCTCTAGACCTGGTTCTCAATCTACTGAGTCACCTAGCTGCCTCTAGGCACATTTCTTTTTCGTACCAATGCCTTTTATAACTTGTTCTTTGGAGGTGATGTGGAAAAATGTATATATACACTGTGATGGAACTGTAAATTAATCCAACCATTTTGGAGGACAAACTGGATTGATCCCCAAAGAGTTATAAAACTGTATACTTTTTGACCAGTGATGACACTATTAGGTTTATTTCCTAAGGTGATCAGGGAAGAAGGAAAAGAAACTATATATTCTAAAATATTTATGTAAGTATGTTTGTATTATTTAATTATGTATAAATTTACATAAATAAAATATTTATAATAGCTTTCTTTACAACTTTGCAAAGAACTGGAAATTGATGATGCCCATCACTTGGGAATATCTAAACAAGTTGTGGCTTGTGATTATGAGGAAATACCACTGCACTGTAAGAAATTATAAGCAGGTTAATTTTGGTAAGACTAACATTAAATTATGAAGAGTGAAATAGCAGATTAGAGGAATCTAGTGTCCTGGAGTAGAGATGAAGCATAGCTTGCCAGGGCAGGTCCTGATGGGTCTTGGGCTCAGCTGAAGCATCAGCAAAGGCTTCTGGAGCTCTCAGGCATAGATGCTAAGGGGTAGGGGATAACTGCTCAGAAGGAGAATACGGAAGTCCCTTTTCTGACTCTGGGTACAAGGGCATTGCTCATACACATAACCAAGTTGAGGTCATGGGACATAGTCAAAGGCTGAGGAGGAACACTAGCACACGCCAGAGCTTGTGGCCACCAGGGACCCTGGTCAAAGTTCCAAGGGATAAAAGAGTGCTGGGCAGGTTACTCACAAACCAGAGGACAGACCGAGAGAGTATTAAACACATCTCTCCTTAGATCCTACCAATTTGGAAGAACTGTTATGAAATAGACTCCCATTACTAGCTTTGAAGGTAATTGCACAAATACCCTTAATTTTGGAATAGTGCGCCCTTCAGTGCAGTTACGTAGCCCAACCTTAACAATAGTTTTTTTTTTTAATTTAAGTATTTTTCCATGTTTCCATGATTCATGTTCTTTCCCTCTCTTTTTCCCTCTCCCCTCCCAGAGCTGACAACCAATTCCACTGGGTTATACATGTATTATCACTCAGTACCCATTTCCATATTATTCATTTTTATAATATTTTAAAAACCAAAATCCCACATCCAATAACCCATATAAACAAGTGAAAAATCCAATTTTTTTCTTCTGCATTTCTACTCCCACAGTTCTTTCTCTTGATGTGGATAGCATTCTTTCTCATGAATCCCTCAGGATTGTCCTGGATTATTGCCTTGCTATTAGTAACAAAGTTGATTACCTATGATTGTCCCACAATGTTTCACTCTCTGTGTACAATGTTTTCCTGGTTCTGCTCATTTCACTATGCATCAGTATGTGGAGGTCTTTCCAGCTTGTATGGAAATCAAGAAGTTTATCTTTCCTTACTGCACAGTATTCTATCACCACTGTATGTCACAATTTGTTCAGCCATTCCCCAATCTGGACACCCCTTCATTTTCCAGTTTTTTGCCACCACAAAGAGTGTGGCTATATTTTTGTACAAACATTTTTCATTATTACCTTTTTGGGGTACAAACACAGTAGTGGTATGGCTGGATCAAAGGATATGCATTCTTTTAAAGCCCTTTGGGCATAATTCCAAATTGCCTTCCAGAATGGTTGGATCAATTCACAATTCTACCAGCAGTTTATTAGTGTCCCAATTTTGCCACAACTCCTCCAACATTATTTTGCTTTACTTTATTAGCCAATCTGCTAGGTATGCAGTGTTACTTCAGAGTTCATTAACAGTTTTTTTAAGTAAAACAAAATATTATGCATTTTCTGAGCAACACCCAATATGTAAAAATATGTAGTTTTATACATTAATAATAATAGATATTTGTTAAATTGAAATTAAGTTTTCAGTATCACAGCCACATATTGTATCAATTTTTGTTATAGTTACATATATTTGTCAGATAATCATTTTGATACTTGACATCACATTTTATGAAGTATGAGATCAAAGGAAAATCTAATGAATTGCTTTTGAATAGTTATTGTTCATAATTGATCAGAAATGTGACTGATGGATAAATACTGTATGAAACTGTTAAATACTGCATGAGCCTTTCTCATAGGATCCTATATCTTAAAATGAAAAGGACCTGATTAAATATCCAGTCTAAACTCCTCACTTATCAAGTGGAGAAAGTGATTTCCAGTTATTGGGTTGTCTATGTATACAGAGGCTCCTAGGTGGTGCCACAGGGCACAGAGTGCTGGATATGGAGTCAGGTAGTTGAGTTCAAATGTGACCTCAGATACTTAATATCTCTGTGACCTTGGACAAGTCATTTAACTCATTTGCCTCAGTTTCCTCATCTGTAAAAGGAACTGGAGTTCACCAAGAAAACCTCAAATGGGATCATATTGAGTCAGACAGTAATGAAAAGGCTGACAACAATGTAAAAATACACAGATGCTATATATCAGAAACAGGATTTGAACTCACATCCTCTGATTTTCTACCATCCTACATTGATTCTCCTTTCATTCCCTTGCTTTGGAATCTTTTTAACAATAGCTAAGATTTATATAGAGCCTAGTATGAGCTAAGCACTTCATAATTATTATCCCATTTAATCTTCACCACAACCCTAGGATAGAGCTGCTTTTATTTTCTCCATATTATAGATTAGGAAACTAAGGCAAACAGAGATTAAGTATCTTGCCCAGCTAGAAAAGGATCTGGGGATGGATTTGAACTTAGGTTGTCCTCACTCCAGGCCTTATAGTCTAACCATTGTGTGAATTAGCTGCCCCAATACATTTATTTTTAGAAAAAGTTTAATCCTCAGCTTGACATTTAATTCCTCTGTGGTATCACCTGACCTCAGCTATCCAACTTCATTTAAATAGATATCTCCCAAACAAGTCCACAACTCCAACTGCTTTCCTTTTGTTGCTGGCAGAGCTCATTATTATCATAGAATCTGTTCATCTGATTCAGCTGGGTGGAATTCATTCTTCTTTACAAGTTTAAGCTCATCTTCATCCAGTTCCTCAATTTCACACTAATCTCCCAATTCCTTGCTACACAATTTAACTGAGAGGTTGTTTTCTTTTAATAGTAGTTTTGGGGTACCTTAGAACTACATCCTAGAGATAAATTAGCCTAGCTTATGGACACTTTCCTAAACTCTTGTTCAAATGATGCCTTCTCTTATGGGAGGAGTAGTTGAGGGGAAAAGTTGCTGGGAGTTTTAATATAACAAACAAATAAATATTTTTCTTAAAAAGAACAAATACCATGAACAAAAGTGTGCATAGTATTTTGAAGTATACAATATTATACAAAGTATAGAAATAGATATGTTCCCCTTTTTGGCTCCCACAAAAATTCCTAATATCTTGGAAATGGCTCATTTGTGCCATTGCCTAAAGCCCTGATCTATAAATAGACGTACAAAAGTAGATTCATACTATTCCCCGATATCATAGGGAAAAGTACAAGGAATTGTGCAAGCATCCCACTATAGAATTGTACTCTTCCTATGGAAAATGACAGAATCATGAAATGTCAGAGGTCATTTGGTCGAACCAGCAACTAAAAGAGATCTTCATTGTAATTCATTCCATAATTAGCTATTCATTCAGCTTCCTTCTGAAGATATCCACTGCTGGGGGGCAGTCATCACCTCTTGGACAATTCTAATTTTTAAGATGCTTATCCTAACATCAATCCTAAATGTATCTCCATATAGCTTCTATTCTTTACTACTAGTTCTCCCCTGTGGGGCTAAATAGCACAAATCTAATCTTTCTTCCATATAATAGCCTTTCAAATATGTGAATATAAACATCATGTGCCCTCTCTTTTTCAGGTTAAACACCCCCACTTCACAAGCCTATCTTCATGTATCTTAGACTCAAAACCTTTTTTCTTAGGGTTGTCCTTCTCTTGATGCTTTCTAGGTTATCCCTACATTTAATTTTTTATTATTTTTCATTTCCTAAATTAAAATTCCTAGATTTCTTCCCCTGTCTCCACACAAGAGAAGGGATCATTTGACATTCTCTCTCTCTCTCTCTCTCTCACTCTCTCTCACTCTCTCTCACTCTCTCTCACTCTCTCTC